>NC_138531.1:17274737-17657311 GCF_964234715.1 Podarcis melisellensis
TCATCTGACTCCTCCACCCCATGTTCGTTCAAGCCTCTTGCTTCTATCACCTCCCAGCTTGTCCCCTTTGCAGACTGGTCCTCAATGTCCCACAACCACCATCCTGGGTCTGTCATCTTCTTCTTCTGTGTCACCCCTGGGAGATTCTTGGGCTGGCCTCTCCCATCACTCTTCATCACCCAGTCAGTCCCTGACACCACCCAGCTTGGCACAAAGGGGGATTGGATTTCTCTGTTGATCTGGTTTAAAAATAAAGAACCAAACGAAGGGGAAATGGGACCTTGGTGTTTCACATCAGCAGCTTGCACCTTGACAGCAGACTGAGCAGGCACAAAGGCAGCCTACTCAAAGTCTTCTCCACTATGGTGAGAGGCACTGTACAGTTCGTACCTCGGGAGTCAAACGCCTTGCAACTTGAATGTTTTGGCTCCCGAACACTACAAACCCAGAAGTGAGTGTTCCGGTTTGCGAACCTTCTTTGGAACCCGAACGTTCAAAATAGCTCAAAATAGTTCAAAATAGGAGTACCTGCAGCCAATCAGAAGCCACACCTTGGTACTCTTTGGCAGGTTTTGAATAAACATACAGTAATTTATTGGTTGATGACATGATAGATAGACAAGGCTAGGATATGTATAATTTTATAACATGCAGAGAATAATATGTGCAGAGAAATGAGAGATAGAAGCTGAAGGAAGTCCATGGTGGCGGGGGGGGGGAGGGATGGATGGGGGGGGAGAAAAAAGGGGGGAATAATGTACATGATTATATGGTTTGATAATTTGTTATGTTGAAATTGCTGAATGAAAATATTTTTTAAAAAAAGAAAAGAAGAAGCCACACCTTGGTTTCCAAACGTTTTGGAAGTTGAACGGACTTCCGGAACGGATTCCATTCGACTTCCAAGGTACAACTATATTTCTATTTAAACTATGATAACTGTCTCAAAATTTCCATAGAGACATAGAAATAAGCATATGTAAATTTCATTCAAATCCTCCTCCATTCCCTAACTTTTTTGGGTGTTTTTGTGTGATGTGGTTTCCCATTTTTGATGATGTGTAAGTCTCAGCATGCATGCCCCTCTGTGCATGTAAAGCTGTCTTTCCAGTCAAGTAACTGGAAAAGTCCTTGTTGATAAAGTATTCTTTTGCACACGTTGGAGTTCCACCATCCATGGGAATGAATTTCATAGCACAAAGAATAGACACTGCTTGAAATTAGTTTTCTTCCCCATACTTCTGGTAACTTCCTGCTGCCCTGAAGTAAATGAACCTTTTGGAAACTCTGCTGTGCAAAGCTGAAATATGCTTTGAGAATGGCCATTACTTCCTTCATTTTTTAGACAGTTTCCTCTCTTTGAATCAAGGCTTGAAATCTTCCTGATGGGTTTTGCACAGTTCTGCTTCCCTTATGAACTGAGCATGCACTTGCCCTGTACAAATTGTACATTCTTCTCTGCTATTAAGAAACAAATTGACAGTATCACTTTACATAAATAAGCCGAACCATCCTCCAGAAATTAAATGCCGGCTTTGCGAGCTATTTGTCCCAACAATTATTGAGGACATAATAGGCTTTTATTGTAACTCATTTGCATCTTCTGCCTGAGCCAGTATGATTCAGTGTCCTTTAGAGTTACTAACTTCGTAAGTGCTTACTTATGTTCCGTTTACACAGCTCTATTTTGAGCACACAAATCTGGTGTTAATAGTGTCAATGCACACATTCAAGAAATGTTCCCTTTGAATGTATCCAACAGACATATTGCAGCCAACCTGTGACGCGGAGATGCTAACACTGTCCTTTCCATTTAGAGTGTTGCCTTGTAGGTTGTAACATGACGTTATAGATCGTAGATCATGGTTCTAAGTTTTATAACCCATACACATAGAGCAGACTCTCTTTTTCAGGCCTTTTCCCCAACATGTGTCTGGTGGTGATGGAGGGGGCAGAACCAGTGTTTCCAGGACTAGTTGAATGAGGAACAGTGGTGGGAGCCACCTGCCCAAGAGCCCCTCAGGGAGGACACAGAAGACGACAACTTAGATCTCAGATCATGGTGGGACATGTGGTGGTGGGACACTGAAGAGCAGTCTAGGGAAGGGATAATAATAATAATAATAATAATAATAATAATAATAATAATAATAATTTATTTATACCCCACCCATCTGGCTGAGTTTCTCCAGCCACTCTGGGCAGCTCCCAGTCGAGTGTTAAAAACAATACAGCATTAAATATTAAAACTTCCCTAAACAGGGCTGCCTTCAGATGTCTTTTAAAAATAGGATAACTGCTTATTTCCTTGACATCTGATGGGAGGGCGTTCCACAGGGCAGGCGCCACTACCGAGAAGGTCCTCTGCCTGGTTCCCTGTAACCTCACTTCTTGCAACGAGGGAACCGCCAGAAGGCCCTCGGCACTGGATCTCAGTGTCCAGGCTGAACGATGGGGGTGGTAGACAGGACCGAGGCCATTTAGGGCTTTAAAGGTCAGTACCAACACTTTGAATTGTGCTCAGAAACGTATTGGGAGCCAATGCAAATCTCTCAGGACCAGTGTTATGTGTCCTGGCAGCCATTCCCAGTCACCAGTCTAGCTGCCGCATTCTGGATTAATTGTAGTTTTCGGGTCACCTTTAAAGGTAGCCCCACGTAGAGTGCATTGCAGTAGTCCAAGCGGGAGATAACTAGAGCATGCACCACTCTGGCGAGACAGTCCGCAAGGAGGTAGGGTCTTAGCCTGTGTACCAGGTGGAGCTGGTAGACAGCCACCCTGGACACAGAATTAACCTGTGCCTTCATGGACAGCTGTAAGTCCAAGATGACTCCCAGGCTGCGCACCTGGTCCTTCAGGGACACAGTTACCCTATTCAGGATAATCGAAATATATTGTTTGGGTGTCATGCCATGCCTTTATGGCTCTTAACTTTTTGTAAGTCACTTAGAAACTTCTTGTAGTAAGCAACTTGCAAGTCAAATGAAATGAATGATGGTGGTGATTATGATGCTATAGCATTCACTTCTTTACTCATGAAAATTGGTGGGAAATGGGCGCCATTTATTTCACTTTGTCACTTTAAAGTCACCTTTAAAGGTAGCCCCACATAGAGTGCATTGCAGTAATCCAAGTGGGAGATAACTAGAGCATGGACCACTCTGGTGAAAGAGTCCATGGGCAGGTAGGGTCTTAGCCTGTGTACCAGGTGGAGCTGGTAGACAACCACCCTGAACCCAGAATTAACCTGCACCTCCATGGGCAACTGTGAGTCCAAAATGACTCTCAGGCTGTGCACCTGGTCCTTCAGGGGCACAGTTACCCCATTCAGGACCAGGGAGTCCCCACACCCACCCACCCTCTGTCCCCCCAAAACAGCTGGGATGAGCTGGGTTTGAGCAATCAAGATGGGTAAGCAGAAGGAGGGTCTTCCAGGACAGGGTTAGAAGCTGAGTCACATAGTGTGAGCACAGACTCAGACAGAGAGGAGTCGGAGGTTGGTCTTTCTACACAGCAGCAGGATAGTCCCGGTCCTGCTGGTTCTCCTGCTTGAGAAGAGTCCTACGCATTGCTGAGCAATGGGCCAGACAGTTCATTCCTTCAACACAGCCTTCATCAGCCTGGGAGGGTTCCAGAGTGAGAGGCTAGAGGGCAAAAGGTGGGGATAGTGGTCAGGTTCAGCAATGTCTCAGAAGGATTAAGACAAACTAGAGGACTCTGCTGTATTGTTAGTTTCTGGTAAGAAAAAGCTAATTGCATTCTGTGCCTTGCGTGCTTCCCTGCGCTGTGGTTGACCTGGGCTCACTTGACAGCTAATTGACACAGTGGGTGTGGTGGCCCCACTCCCCGCTTCGCGAGATTGCTATGATGTGAACATGAATCTGAGGTCCAGTGCCGAGGGCCTTCTGGCGGTTCCCTCATTGCGAGAATCAAAGCTACAGGGAACCAGGCAGAGGGCCTTCTCGGTAGTGGCGCCCGCCCTGTGGAACGCCCTTCCAGCAGATGTCAAAGCAATAAACAACTACCTGACATTCAGAAGACATCTTAAGGCAGCCCTGTTCAGGGAAGTTTTTAACGTGTGATATTTTACTGTATTTTTTGTTTTTATGGAAGCCGCCCAGAGTGGCTGGGGAGGCCCAGCCAGATGGGCGGGGTATAAATAATAAATTATTATTATTATTATTATTATTATTATTATTATGAATGCCAAAAGAGGACTAACACTAATTGCTCCTTTAGACGGAGGCTGCGTTCAGACTGGTCATGTTGTGCCGATGCCTGATGATTGTCTTCCAAAGCAACTACTCTATTCTGAACTTAAAAATAGAAAGTGTAATGCTGGCGGTCAACAAAAGAGGTTTAAAGACTCTTTCAAGGCAAATCTTTAAAAATGTAGTATAAACACCAACAACTAGTAACATTGGCCTGCAAGCGCTTCAATTGGAGAACAGCCTTTACCAAAGATGTCATGGACTTTGAAGAAGCACAAACTCAGGACAAAAGGGAGAAATGTGCTAAGAGGAAGACACATTTGGCAAACCCTCACCGTGATTAACTCCTGTCTGTAAACCTATGTCCCTACTGTGGAAGGACGTGTGGATCCAGAATTGGCCTCCACAGTCACTTACGGACTCACTGTTAATACCGTGTTTATGGAAGACAATATTACTTGGCTATGAGTGATCACTGAAGAAGAAGAAGCGTTCAGAAGACACTTTGTTCCATTTTCATGAAATTTTCCTACCTGTTTGTTTTTGCATTTTATGTGATCTTTCACACAACCTAAAAGCCACTTCTGGAAATCTAGTTGAATCTAGCAGAAGTTTAGAGCTCATTTCTCTGTAAATTGTTTTTAGAAAAAAATCCATTTGCCACCTTATTAATTTGGAAAATCGTGGGAGTTTAACTCTGACAACATTTGGAGTGGTGTTCGGGCATACAGTTCTTTCCTGCCATTTAAAATTTAGCACAACATGGTGGCAAATTGATTAAAAAAACACAACATGATTCCATAACACAACAAGGCACTGCCATGTAAGGGGAACAGTATAAATCAGAATAGAAGTCCTAGCATTGTAGTCAGTAAAACTAACGCAATAAACCCCATGTCCGAATGCAGCCTGAGTTTCTTAAGCCTAAACATTGAATATTGTACCTTGATACATTTGCATGTGGGAGTGTGCATATGTGGGGGATAGTAATATGTCAATGATTGCTTTCTAGGTATCATTATTTCAATGTCTGTGGTTATTTGTGTAATGCCAACTCCATTTTAGGTGTTGAATAAATATTATGGAGCGTATGCTTAAAATGCTCCCCCATGTACAGTTTTCATGGTACACATGGGCATCAGTAATACTGGAAAATGTAGGCAAAATTAAATCATCACAAAAGAAAGAAAGAAATTACATAATGTTTCATACTTTGCCTTTTTGAAAAAAAAATCCTCTAAGACAGCAATAAATCCCAGTATGACTGTATGTTCTTTCAATAAATGGAACAGTGTTTTACTTCCATTTATTTTCTCCCACATTCATTATTCTAAAAAAGTTCAATTTCTTCATTATTGCTAGACTTTCCTATGTAATGTTTTGGTAACATGGATATGCTTTTAGTAAAAGAAGTATTTGCTGACACAATAATACAGATGTCCGGAACAACACTTGAGTTGAAGTATTTATAACACTGGAAGCAGTGCCATGGTCATGTCTTTATCTTTTTGATAGAGCCGCAATCCTGTGCTCAAGCAGAAGAAGCCAGATAACCTCACCACGTAACAATATAAGAAAAGCCTGATGGATCAGACCAGTAGCCCATCTAGTCCACCAACCTATTCTCACAGTAGCCAACTAGATGCTTATGGGAAGCTTCTAAGGAGGACCTGTGCTCTCCCTTCTTGTAGTTTCCAGCAGCTGGGAAATAACATAGGAATTATACTGAGTCAAGCCATTTGTCCATCTAACTCAGTATTGTTCACATGGACTGGCTGTGATTGTCCAGGATTTCAGACAAGGATACCTGGAGATGTCCAGGATTGAACCTGAGATCTACTGCACACTTTACCATTGAGCTATGGTCCTTCTTCACCAAAAGCTAGCTTTGGGCATACTGGAGAAGAGATCCGGCTGTAAAGGTGGAAATGGAAGCTCTTTCCATATGACAAAAGTCATCTTTTAACCTGACAAATTACAGAAAGTCCAACAGGTCACATTATTAGATCAAACCAAGGAAGGCGCCTGCTTTCTAACTGGAATTATAGCATAATCATGTATATCAAGTCGCATAATTTTGAATACTTGAATTATTAAATATGTAGTTGGAAAATAAATGTATCTAATGGACATTATAGGCAAGGGAAATCTCCAGGAACAGCCAACTGCAGTGGTTATTAATGTGAGATTGAGGGGAATGTGCTGAATCAATGGAGATGCCAACTCAATATTATCAAAATGAATTTGTCATTAGTGTGTAAATGTATGATAGTCTACTGAGACTTCATTTCATTGGAGAAATATGACAAACTATGAGGAAAAGATCCCCCAGACATTTTCTAATTACTGTGAACAAAGTCTCAAAAATATGATCTCACCACATGATCTTTAAACTTTGCCCCCCCCCCATTTTGTGACCTTTGTCCTCCTATTGAAATATGAAATGGCACCCTCTGCAGAACATTGTATAATTATATCTTTAAAGATTTGCCCTTTTAAAGAAGGATTCTGGTGCTTCAATATGTGTTGAAATCCAGTGAGATCCGTTCTGTATGTACAAGGGTAACTCAATATATATATATTTTTCTATTTTTATATCCAGGGCCTTCCCCCACTGATATACTCTATGACTTGTTTGCAGTTCCACTGATTTTGAAACTAGCTAGGATGTGGGAGAATTCTGGGGGAGTCCACCATTTTGCAACAACCTCGGTGCTTTTTTCTCCAGATCACGACAATGGGCGGTTTAAAACATAAAATTTTCAAAATGATTTCTAGGCAGGCTCTAATAAAACATCCTTAAAATGTATGCATTTAGGAATGTTACCTGGGTTATAGCACTGCTCTTTTTTTGGGAGGGGGGAATTAGGACTTCCTTGACATATCCATTTCTGAACTTGATGTGTTCTGTTTCATATTTTAATGAGACCACTGCAGAGTTCTCCATGTGACACTTAGCTAATATTTCAGGCGGGGGGGGGGGAGCTCAACTGTCAGCTCATGCTAAGCTGAAAGTACAATTAAATTTCAAGATTTTGCAAGTATGACTAATAATATTTTATTCTTATTAATGATGTCAGTAACATTTCCCTTGCTATACCGGCTAGATTTTGAAGGGTGTTTTTAGAATTAATGGAAACAGGATACGAGAGAGAGAGAGAGAGAGATTGAGAGAGAGAGAGAAGGCAGGGGAGTGAGAGAGTAACAATACGACTTTGCGTTACCTCAGATTTCCCCACCTTTATAATGGATGGTAGTAGTAACCCAAAAAATAAGATATGAATTAATATTGTTTCTCTCCCTCACCCAAGTAATGAGTGCAACCAATTCTTACTTGGCTCATCCTGGGGGAGGGAGTGAAGAGTGGGGAGATCTTTCCCTTTCAAAAAAACTCTTCTTTAATTGGAATGCGTTCTTGTGGTGGACAGCAATTACACTCCTGTGGACTTTTATCACACCTTCTTGAGACCAGCTGCGCTAAGGAATCCAGAATAAACGGCAGGGTAGTGACTTGGAACTAAGTTAGAAAATAAATGGGCGCTCTAATTATCCGTTTGCAGCTGAATGTAATGGCGTATTACCTTGCCAAAAGATTTCATTAGTGACCTCTCTTTAAAAAATGGAACAAGATTTTAAGTCAACTCTGTCCTGCCTATTTCAATGGATTTTTTTTCCTTTTCTTTTGCAATGCTACCTGGCATTCAGCAGTCTAAACTCCTGCTCAAAAGTCATTTGAAGTTGGTGCCTATTCATCTGCATAAGGAAGCCTGACTTGTATGGTGGTCTTGTAAGGTAATAAAAGCATTCTGGGAAATGATGTACAATGAGATGGGGAAAAAATGTTCAAATTCACACACACACAAACACAAATATATATATATATATATATATATATATATATATATATATATATATATATATATATATATAAAATCAGAGGCTTTTTTTAATGTATGCGATGACAGCCACACAGATGCTACTAGCCCAGAGATGGAAAGAAGATAAAGTCCCTACCAGAGAAGAATGGCATATTAAACTGTTGGACTATGCTGAAATGGCAAAACTGACCAGAAAGCTCAGGAACCAAGAAGACCAAAACTTTAACAAAGAATGGGATTTTTTTTATAATTTATCTTGGAGACCACTGTAAGCAGATGAAAACATTAGCAGGATTGCAATAACACTTGTAATGTAGAAAGTACTCTTGAGACAATGGAGTTATATAAAATATAGATTATTGGAAAAGATGCAGTAGAAAAGGTTTAAAAATAGGACCCATGGAGCGGAGATGGGAAGTCCAGAGATTTGGAGGAATCGGTAAATGTGGATCTGTATGGTTGTATTGTTATAATTTTATACTTGTAAAATCAAATTAAAATTACCGTATCTTTCCATATATAAGACGACCCCATGTCTAAAATGCCCCCTATTTTTGGAGACTCCAAATTAAGAAAACAGCACTACCCATGTGTAATATGAGCCCCAATTTTAAACCATTTTTTTTTTGGTAAAAAAAACCTAGTCTTATACATGGAAAAATGCAGATTTTTTTTTTTAAAAAATAACATGTGGAGCAGAGGCTAAAGCAAAATTCTAGTGTGTGCTTGACCACAAGAATGGAGGAAGCAGCCTTGTGTGGAATAAGACCACCGGTCCATCTCGCTTTGTACCATCTTTGGACTGGTGAGTTATAACGTTAAAAATGTGTTATAAAAATGTGACATCCGAGCAGCGATTGTTCACCAGTGGGAAATTGCATTGGGAGCTATATATGTTTTTAATAGCATTTTGTTAAATAGAGTTTCCAGATCAGTGTAGATCCAGCCTCTATTGGGGACAGATAACCTCCTGCATGAAGGCCAAATGCAGCCTTGCAGCCCTTTCTCCCTGGCCCTCATGAGTCTTCCCAGGCTGCCAATCACATGTTGAATATAAGTCCCTTTACTATAAGGAGAAGGGAAAGCCAATGAGGTCACTGGCAAAAAGTACGGGGGGAAATCAGAATGTTCTTTACAAGGGTACACTCCTGAAATAACATGACCATTTCTTTTACCATGGTATCTCTTGATGAAGCTTCACCCTAACTCATCAACTGATGACAGTTTAGGATGGCTGATGTTTTGCTCTTTCACAGCTTTCAGATACATTACACCAGGATTTTAGAGTTGTAAGTGTAAGAGGGAGATGTAGGAGGCAAATCATTCTAGATTGACTTTCCGTACTCTGCCCTCTCCCTTGCCACTTTCAGTGAGCTCTTCGAAGTAACTTGGATATGATCAGTCCCTTTCATAAGGCTCTTCACAATCAAGGCTCCAGGAGGAACTGCTTTCAAGAGCAAATTTCTTTACAACAGAAAGAGAAGCAAAATGGGTGCGATCCGTGGGAACAGTAATGCGTTGACATTGATCAGGGATGTCAAAGTGTCATTCCTAAACATACTTACTTGAAAGTTCGATAGAATTTACTTCCAGGCAAAAATGAAATATTTCTTTCCAAAAGAAATATAAAAAGATGTGAATCTTGCATGAACAAAGTAAGAACAGCTTGCTTTTCAAGTGATATGAAAGGCTTTCTTTTTAAGTAATTAAATTAGCTGAAGGAGCATCACCCCCATTGTTCTGCCCGGACACTGAGGTCCAGTGCCAAGGGCCTTCTGGTGGTTCCCTCCCTGCGAGAAGCCAAGTTACAGGGAACCAGGCAGAGGGCCTTCTTGGTAGTGGCACCTGCCCTGTGAAACGCCCTCCCACCGGATGTCAAAGAGAAAAACAATTACCAGACTTTTGGAAGGCATCTGAAGGCAGCCCTTTTTCGGGAAGCTTTTACTGTTTAATATATTATTGTATTTTAATATTCTGTTGGAAGCCGCCCAGAGTGTCTGGGGAAACTCAGCCAGATGGGCAGGGTATAAAGAAATAATAATAATAATAATAATAATAATAATAATAATAATAATAATAGTTATTATTGCTGAAGTATAACTAGCAAGTAATACCCAGGACTGCTGGGTTTTCTTTTTTAGAAAAAATAATGGGTCTTTTAAATGGATAGTGTAATTTATGAGTTTGGCTCCAACACATCAAAAATTGGGTATAGTCACGCCAAAATCACATTTCAGTCCATCATCTTGATTCAGAATTGCACCTTGATTCAAAATGACAACCAATCAGAAATGAAGATCCACATCCCCACCTCAGGAACTCTGTTGCTAAATTTGACAACAATATATTGAGCAATGGCTGAAACCATGTCATAAGACATGCAAATCCACACCAAAATGTCTGCCATCTTGATTCAAAGAGGAGGCCAGTGTCCAAACAGTGAGGAGGTCTGCCTCCCTAACTCTAGAACCTTTGTCCCAAGTTTGATGATGATATCTTGAGAGGTGGCTGAACCTAACCTGAAGCTTTCTTACTAGGAATTCTAGTTCCAGAAATACTGAGGGATCAGAAGAGATTATTTATGTATGCTAGAACAGCTGCATGGATGTTACTTGCCCAAAGATGGAAGGAGGATCAATTACCTGCAAAAGAAGAATGGTTGATAAAGAAGATGGACTATGCCAAAATGGTGAAAATGGCTGGGAAAATCAAAGATCAAGAGGACAATAAATTTAATAAAGAATGGAGAAATTTTATAAGTTACTTGAAAGAACACTGTAAACAATTAAAAACATCAGCAAGATTCTAAAAAAAACAAACAAAAAAACACCTCTTGTGATGAAGTGAGAATTATGGTAACAATTGAGTTTTAAGAAAATATGGAGAATGTGGTATGATGCAGTTTGAAAAGAATATTTAGGGAAACTGTGGAGGGGTGGAGGGAAGTTCTGGGATTCTAAGAATCCTATTTGTAAAATGATTTAAGTATGATGATAATGGTTAAAAACGAAAATGAATTTTAAAAATATATATTAAAAAAGAGAGGTGGCTGAATGCATGCAAAAAGGAAAAAAGAAAGAAAAGGTGAAGTCGGACCATATTCACTTTTCAGTCCATCATCTTAAATCCTGTTTGGTTATGATAACTTGTCAAACATTTGATTGCCAATCAGCAAGCCCAAGTGGTTTAGACAACAGCGCCACCTGCGTCCCTTCTCAATATAGGGTAGTCAGGAATGATCTTTAATCAGGTCAGCGGCTCGAATCCCCACGATGGGGGGAGCTCCCATTGTTTGGTCCCAGCTCCTGTTCACCTAGCAGTTCGAGAGCACGTCAAAGTGCAAGTAGATAAATAGGTACTGCTCTGGCGGGAAGGTAAACGGCGTTTCCGTGTGCTGCTCTGGTTCGCCAGAAGCGGCTTAGTCATGCTGGCCACATGATCCGGAAGCTACAAACGCCGGCTCCCTCAGCCTATAGAGCGAGATGAGCGCCACAACCCCAGACTCGTCCGTGACTGGATCTAACAGTCAGGAGTACCTTTACCTTTGCCTAGTAGCTAGAGTATGAAAAACCATCTTCTGCCTATGCAGAAGCATGTCCAGATTCACAGTATCAGTATTGTTTTGCTGTGGCCAAAACAAATTTGTTTCCCTCGGGTTTCTTTTTAACTAGACTGCCTGGGTCAGCTTTAAAAAAAATATATATCTTTTCCAGAGCAAGCGGAGACATCCCAGTAGGAATTCAGGAGGTGCTGATATTATGTTTGCAGACTGGGAACGGTTATGGAACACAGGTATTAAATTCACGGCATGTAGTGCCTTAAAAGAGAATATAATGAAAATGATCTACAGGTGGTACATGACCCCAACCAGGCTAGCAAGGATATATCACTTGCCCAATAACAATTGCTGGAAATGTAATGAATGTGAAGGAACTTTTTACCACCTTTGGTGGACCTGCCCAAAGATTAAGGCTTACTGGGAGATGATCTATAATGAAATTAAGAAAATCCTTAAGTGGACATTTGTTAAGAAACCGGAGGCTTTTCTCTTGGGCATGGTCGACCAAACGGTACCAAGGGAAGATAGAACATTCTTCATGTATGCAACCACGGCGGCAAGAATTCTATTGGCAAAGTATTGGAAGACTCAAGAACTACCTACTCTGGAAGAATGGCAAACCAAGGTGACAGAATTTATGGGACTGGCTGAGATGACCGGCAGAATCCGTGACCAGAGGAGAGAGACGGTGGAAGAGGACTGGAGGAAGTTTAAAATTTATCTTAAGAACTATTGTAAAATTTTGGAATGTTGAGATGTCAAAGGGTATGAGATACAGAATTATAGCTGTTAAATTTGAAATATGAGAAAATTTAAGGAAAAATAACTTTGAATTTGAACGAAGGATTGCTAAGAACTGATATTTTAAAATTAAGGATGCAGTGAAGGGGAGGTTTGGGGAAGTCACATTATGTGTCAGTTTGTATTGTTTTGTTGTTTTTGTTTTGTATGTTTTGTTATTTTCTATGTTTGTGAAAATTAATAAAAATATTTTAAAAAAAAAGGAATTCAGGAGGTGCTGACCGCTTGATACAAACATTGCACCTACTGCAACACTGGCTTTAGGCAGCAAAATTTAATGACCCATTCCCCAGGAAGAGTTTTGTCTTCAGAATGACGAGCATATAATTAGGAGGTTGGGAGGAATGATGGGGAAAATATGTCATCCTGAAACTTTGCTACCTTCCCTGACATTTCCTGTCACGGGCAATCGGTTCCTAAGCAACTGTCATGGGCGGTGTGTGCAAATGTTATAAAGTCGAGGCAGTTCAAGGAAAAAGTAGCCGTGTGTGTTTGGAAATCTCTCCGCAGACATGCTGATAGCACACCTGCTTACGGTCTTTGTCAAAACCTGCCAGCGCCAAAGAGGAGTGTTTAAGGACAGTTCAAATGCTCTGCTAAGAGGCAGAAGCAGAGTGTCAAATGTAGCTCCATCAACAACCAGGAGTGCGATTTGCCTTTGAGCAACAAATCAAGTGACCGCTAGCAGACCACCAGCTGATTTTGAAAGCACATTAGCAAGATAAGAGGTCGATGGGGGTGTCTTTTGACATATCTGATTCCCTGAGAGAAAATGGAAGTCATAAGGCAAAACTGGCAAACCTGTGACCCTACAGATAATGTTGACTCCAATTCTTATCAGTCTCAGCCAGCATCAGGGATGATGGGAATTATTGTCCATCAGCATCAGCAGGGACCCATGTTTCCCAGGCCTGTTCCCTGGCGCATAGATACACATGCTGCAGGAATCTGGATTCATCAGGTAATGTTAGCCATGCTAGAGTTGCATAGAATACTTTGATCATTTTTAAGAGGCAATTGAAGTGCTTTAGATTACCTCACTATGACTAGGCACGACAGTTATACACACACACACTTTTTATGAGTGAATATTTCAATATTTGCATAGTGGAATTTTAGAAACGTACAGTTATACCTTGGTTTTTGAACAGCTTAGTTCTCAAACGCTTTGGCTCCTGAATGCCACAAACCCAGAAGTGATTGTTCCAGTTTGTGAACTGTTCTGGGAAGCTGAACATCCGATACAGCTTCTGCGGCTTCCGATTGAGTGCAGGAAGCTCCTGCAGACAATCAGAAGCCACGCCTTGGTATTCAAACATTTTTGGAAGCTGAATGGCCTTCCGGAACAGATTCCGTTCCAGAACCAAGGTATGACTGTATTGGGCATGTATATTTAAGGATACAAATTTGGATTTAAAATATTTCAAAGAGGTAATAAAATAAAAACAAACCATTATTATTATTTTCTAATTAGGCTATTATAGAAAGGTTGAAATGCTTGTAAAATAGGATGTTTAACACTATGAGATTATTACTGATATTTGCATATTATTGAGAGTTTGTATGATATGTGTAACTCTTAGCAGTCAAGAAGATTCACCAAATATATCCTGCACATGCGGTACTCCTCACTTGAATGTCACATCACTTTTCAAAATGGTTTCATGGGAGGACAGCTCAGTTGGTTAAAGCATGGAAAAGGGTATTTAAATATACCTTCCTGAAGAAACCAGAGGCCTTTCTCCTGGGCATGGTCGGCCAATTGGTGTCAAAGAAGTATAGAACTTTTTTAATGTATGCTACAACAGCAGCAAGAATACTCATTGCAAAGTACTGAAAGACACAGGATCTACCCACTCTGGAAGAATGGCAGATGAAGTGGATAGACTACATGGGACTGGCAGAAATGACCGGCAGAATCCGAGACCAGGGAGAAGAGTCAGCGGAAGACTAGATAACCCTCAGGGCCCCTTCCAATTCTATGATTCTATGAAGTGGAGGAGGAATTGGATTCAATTTCTTCCTGCTTACTCTTCACAGCTGAACAGCAGATTAGGGGTGATTGTGGCTTCGTAGATGAGCTGCTCTCCATGGTCTACTTTGGACTGAAACCATAAAGCTTAGAAGGATTTTTTGGTTTATGGGCTGATGACATCTTTTCTAAAAACCCTCTTTTTTCTATTTCTAATGTACATCCTATTTCAAGATTTTGCAACGTACCGCAGGCCTTGCCAAAACATTGACGTTGTTCATCTCATCAGAAATAAAACCAGAAAATTCAATTAATAATGCAATATCTTGCAACTGGATGTTTTCCCACATAGCACTGACTAAGAAATCATGGACTTCAAGTTCACACCAAAACGAATTGCCTTAATTAAAATAATGAGCTCAGGCTTACTCTACATGAAGAGCCAAATGAATCAAAGTTAACGAAAGACACACTCCCTTTGAATATTTCAAATTAATTCTACTTACTCCACAGATTCACTAATGGAAAATAAAACAAACTTTACGAGCCAATATATTAAAAAATATTCCCATGTCCTCAGGGGTATACAATCATTCTGAAACTGATTAGCCTTCTGAAAGCATGTCAATGTCAATGATGGCCCAAATACCTGTTCTATTTTGCACTAAACTGTGCTTGATGATGGTCACTTGACTTTTCAGAGCGGCTTTTTGAACAGCACACACAAGAACTTCAGTGAATTCATGGGAGACAAATGATATATTGTGTTTTAGGAGCAGAGGGTTAATCTGAGTGCAGAGTGCTCACTTCTGCCATTTGTGCTCACTGCGAAAAGACAGGCAGCTGTCCATAAGTATGTATGCATGTGTAATACTTTTGTCCCACTTCTTAGACAATCATTGTTTCCCAATTCAGCACACAGTAATTACAATAAATGAGAGACAGGCCCTGCCATCTGGCATACAAATGAAAAAAGACAAGGCAGACAAAAAGCAAGGGGTGTGTAAAAGAAAAGGTCAAGGAAGGAGATCAGCTCTTCAAGACCAGGACACTGAATATATATATATATATATATATGTGTGTGTGTGTGTGTGCATATATATATATATATATATATATATATATATATATATATAACAATTTAGAATTCTTATTTTACATCCTTGAGATATCAATGACTTCCCTTCTTTTTCCATGGTTCATTTTGCATATCATAAATCCCTGCATATTTTACGTAAACTAAACCATTCAGTAGTCCATTATTGCATCCATCAAAACTTATTTACACTGTTTAATTTATCTTAATGCTGCCTACGTTTTCAAGTGTACACAACCCCCCCCCCAATATATTCAATAAACATTTTCCAATTTTCTTTAAACGTATGTTCTTCTTGTTCTCTTATTCTATATGATAAGTCTGCAAGCTGTGCATATTCTGTCATCTTAAGATGCCATTCTTCTTTAGTTGGGACCTCGCTCATTTTCCATTTTGGGGCTAGCAAAACACGGTCTGCAGTAGTGGCATACATAAATAAAGGACACTGAACATTTCTATTCAGCTTAAGCCAAGCTTATCTTCCCTTGCTGGTGTTTTCTTGTAAAACAGTAGTTGGAGGTTCTTGTTCCATAACGGATGGTAATGAAGAAGAAGAAGAGGAGGAGGAGTTTGGACTTGATATCCCACCTTTCACTGCCCTTAAGGAGTCTCAAAGTGGCTAACAATCTCCTTTCCCTTCCTCCCGCACAACAAACGCTCTGTGAGGCAAGTGAGGCTGAGAGACTTCAGAGAAGTGTGACTAGCCCAATGTCACCCAGCAGCTGCATGTGGAGGAGCGGGGGCGCAAACCCAGTTCACCAGATTACGAGACCACCACTCTTAACCACTACACCACACTGGCTCTCCACCACACGCTGAGTGTGGGCTTTCTCTTTGCTTCTTTGAAGTGGCTAGGCTTGTCTTCCCCTTGCCCTGATGTCCTTTCTGGGACACAGTAGGCACAACTTGTCAGTAGTCCTTGATCTTCTCATCATTGCATGAGACCAGAGTTTGCTCCTTTTCAGCTTTGTAGTTCATAAATTGTCAGGCTTCAAGGAATCAGATCCCCCTCCCTCACCGCGGGCTGCCAGTAATGGGACGACAAGAAGCTCTTACCAATGTCTTTTATTCAATATTCACAGAGAGATGCTTAGTAACGTCGCCTCTCGTTAATGGTGTTGCTCCGAGGGAAGCCCCACTCCCTCTGTCTCTCCTATTATACGTCATCCCTACATTGACTGATCTGTGCCCTCTGCCTCTGAGCTTTCTGTTCGCCTACTTTCAATGCTCGCCGGGTTCGGGGAGAGGGGGGATCTGGAATGCTTTCTAAATACACCGAGTCTGTCAGCTGTCTGTTCCATGCTGCTTCTTCTTCCTGCTCCTCTCTCAATATTTCCCAGCTTCTCCCCTCTGCAGCAAGGGGGCGGGGCGGCAGTCTCCACCATTCTTCCTCAGTCCAGTCCCTGACATATATGTATGCAGGGTAGAGGAACTTTTTCTAGCTAGTGGACAGATCTTCCCATCCACAAGGGCCATTTTGACCGTTGTACAGTGGTACCTTGGGTTACATACGCTTCAGGTTACAGACTCCACTAACCCAGAAATAGTACCTCGGGTTAAGAACTTTGCTTCAGGATGAGAACAGAAATCGTGCTCCGGCGGCGTGGCAACAGCGGGAGGCCCCATTAGCTAAAGAGGTGCTTCAGGTTAAAAACAGTTTCAGGTTAAGTACGGACCTCTGGAACGAATTAAGTACTTAACCCGAGGTACCACTGTATATTTTGGCTGTACATCCAGGTGCTCTGGCTTGGGAATATGTTACTAACTGCAACATTTTTTGCATAGGACGGCCTCTGGAAATGGTATTGAAACTTCAGCTGGCAAGATATAACATCAATCCTGGCCTAGTTGCCCTGGCTGCCAATTAGTTTCCAGGCTCAATTCAAAGGACTTGTTTTGACATATAAAGCCTTAAATGCCTCAGGACTGCAATACTTCAAGGACCACCTCTCTCCATATGAATCCACCTGGACCCTGAGATCATCATCTGAGGCACTTCTTCATGGGCCTTGGATTGATGGGCCTTGGATTGATTAACATACCCCCTTTCAATGTGTTTGTGGGAGCGGATGGGGCAGCAGCCAGGTGTTGGTTTGTTGTTCTTGTTTTTATTATGTATTTTGTGTTTTTGCGTTGTATTTTTAAGCTTTGAACCACCCTGAGATCTACGGATAAAGGGTGGTATACAAAACAAACAAACAAACAAAGATCCCTAGTTCTTTATATGGAATATCCTCAGATCCTTAGGATGAAGAAGAAGAAGAAGAAGAAGAAGAAGAAGAAGAAGAAGAAGAAGAAGAAGATCTGATATCCCGCCTTTCACTCCTTTTAAGGAGTCTCAAAGCGGCTAACATTCTCCTTTCCCTTCCTCCCCCACAACAAACACTCTGTGAGGTGAGTGGGGCTGAGAGACTTCAAAGAAGTGTGACTAGCCCAAGGTGACCCAGCAGCTGCATGTGGAGGAGCGGAGACGCGAACCCAGTTCCCCAGATTACGAGGCTACCGCTCTTAACCACTACAGCACACTGGCTCTCTCTGATGATGATCACTGCATGATGCACACCTCCATCCTATTTCTGTCGCACCAAAAAGAAGGCAGCAAAACCTTAGCCGTTGATGGCTGCTTACTGTGCAAACACAGGTTTGCTCGCTTAGCATACGTCCTGATCTAGCACTGCAAGAAACGACATCGCCTCTCCCTCCTGATCTTTGCCGGTGCAGCAGGTCTTAGTGTAAGACCGTAAGAGAGTTCCAAAGCAGAATTAGAAGAGGATGTTAATACTCAGAGCGGAACTATTGGCCCTTGCCAAACGGAAAGAAGCAGCTGCTACAGTGGGTTCTATTAATCTTCGAGATGGATGAATTTTGGAAAAGCTGCCCACAAAGCAAACACACTGGGCCTATCTGGGAAAGAAAGGGAGGGAGGGATAGCATGGCTCTCCTGGAGGTTGCAAGCTCAGCAGGGAGATCCTAATGTATTTCTTTCAGTGCGCGAGGGCATGAAAAATAGTGTTTATCTGCACGCAGCTCATGGCGCCGCATACTATTTGTGAGTGCAATATTCGCACTCTTCTGCACAGGCACAAATAACGAGGGGCGGGGGAGAACAAGTTTCCTTTGTGTGCTGCTGCACAGATAGCTTGGCTTTAACTTTCTTCTAAGCTCTTTATTTCCAGGCTCTCTCATTTGCTTCTTGGGCCAGGTACAAGCAGAAAAGGAAAAAGCACATGCCTAGTTTCTCTTGCAAATCTGTGTTCCTGCTATCTGCAATTGTCAAAATACCCCAGAAGCAGGGAACATTTTAGCAGGCCGGGGTCTGGATTCCCTTCTTGGCAACCTTTTGAGGGTCACATGCCTGACGTGGGTGGTGCCCGTGGCAAAAGTGGGTGGGGCAAAAATGTAAATGTTACCTTTGCACAAAGGGTTGTTTCTACACGCACTGTCTTCCACCCAGGCAAAAAAAAAGGGGCATTGCTCTAGGTACATAATCCTGCAAAGTCAAAACACTTAGAGAGAATAAACATAGGAAATCAAACCACTGATCCATCTAGCTGTGTAGTTTTGAGAGATTTTCCCCTCTGTATGTTTGGCTGAATGTTTTCCTGCTATGTACAAAGCCCAAAAAAGGCAAAACCTATCTGTTCCTGTCTCTTGCATCTTTGTTACCAGAATTTCTCTCTCAGGACTCCGTCCACATTATTTAAGTGGCTTTGCTAACACCTTTACTGATGACTCTCCTACTTAGGAAGCCCTCAAAGGTTTGTGTAGCAACCTTGGGGGAATGGTCTGGCTCTGAAATAGCTAGGAGGAGGCCCCATTCTCCAAATTCCTCAAGGCTATGGCCACTGATCTGATGTGATAATCTCAGGTGGATTAAAGACCCCTCACTTCAGTGAAGGGAATGAGACTTTGTGCTGACCATCAGGCAATGGCTTTTCCCACCCTGCAGCCCTAGGAGTCTTCACAGAGGAAGCGTTTCCAGAGAAAGAAATAGGGGAGAGACGGGAGAGTGGGGTGGTTGGTTTCACCTATGCTGCCCCACTTCCAGCCCGATGAATTTTCAGAAGGGACTTGCTGCCAAGGACTCGAGGAACTGAGTGGAAGATTATGAGTCATGTGGGTGTAGAGAAAGTTTGTGTGAATGCATCACTGCTTTCCGGGGTTATTGGTTTGTTATTGTTGTGAATATTGTCTTGTGGATTATGAGTGCTTTGTGAATCTCTTAATATGACTTTTGTTGTGGTTGTGCTGTTCAGCTATTTCTTCTGGTTGTTTTGTTAATAGTGATTTATAGAAGGTGGCTGTTTTCCTGGGGATCTGTTAATTACTCTACTTGACTTGCGTTGCAATTGTGAGGTATTATTATGTTGTTATTTGTTGTCTGTAAGCCACTTTGTGATTCGTGTGAGTGAAAAGCGGCACAGAAATATAATTAATGGATAAATGAAATGTTTAGATGAAATGACCTTATAAAAATGCTTGTTTGCTAGCTCAGTGGTTGCTTAGGGCCCTCGTATTTACAGGACCGCCTCTCCTGGTATGCCCCACAGAGGACCTTAAGGTCCATGAATAATCATAGTTTAGAGATCCCGGGCCCTAATGAAGTTAGATTATCCTCCACCAGGGCCAGGGCCTTCTCAGTGATGGCTCCAACCTGGTGGAATGCTCTGTCCCATGAGAGCAGGGTCCTGCAGGATTTAACTTCCTTCCATAGGGCCTGTAAGACAGAGCTATTCCACCTGGCTTTCAACTTGAACTTAGCCTGATCTTTTATTCCCCTTCCTTCCCTCCCTCTCCCCTTTTTATGAAGATTACTTCTTCTGGGATCCCACAGCTAATTCTTCCCTGGTCTCCATGCTGGCCCAAATAGGACTAATTTAGCCAGCTAGCCCTGGTGATCATTTAATGTTTATTGGATGGATTTTCCCCGTAAATTGATTTTTGAATTCTGAATTTATTGTTATTCACATTTTATACTGTATTTTATGCTGTTTTTTGTTGCATCAGTTAAGTGTTTTAAATTTGTTGTTAGCCGCCCTGAGCCCAGTTATTGAACCAGAAAGGGCGGGGTATAAATACAAAATTATTATTATTTATTATTATTATTAAATGCTGTGGCTGCACTTCTCGTGTGTGTGTGTGTGTGTACGCGCGTGTGTGTGTATGGAATCAACAAATTGTTTTCCACCTTAAATATTTACTAATAGATGACATCAATTCATCTGCACAACAGCTCCTCGGAGGAAGGACTCTCCTTCAGTTTTAATTAGCTGAATCTGTCAAAACAACACACATCACTAACGCCATCAAAATGCCATTAAGAATGAAACCATTGCTCACTGTTCTATTTAGTTCCTGCATTTTATTTTGGCCATACTAAGATTCAGGCCCAGCATGAACCAGCTGCTATGGTCCCAGTGCTTCAAGCAGTTCCCACACCCAGCACTGTCATCTACCCTGGGCATCAGTATCAGACACCTGGGACATTAAGCCTCCATTTTGTTGTTGTTGTTTAGTTGTTTAGCCATGTCCGACTCTTCGTGACCCCATGGACCAGAGCACGCCACGCACTCCTGTCTTCCACTGCCTCCCGCAGTTTCGTCAAAAGCCTCCATTTTCATTTCTCACAAATGCTCACAGAGCAGAGATGCTGAGTTCTGTGTGACATTGAGGGGGGGGGTCGTCGCCTGCATGTGACATCATAAGTGAAACACACCCGTGTGACATCACATGCATCAGCACCTCAGCAGGGCCCTCCACCACTGTGGGGAGGCCCGGCAGAGCCCAGCCCCTCAAGATGGGGCGGAGGCTCAGCCACATCCCTGCATACTTGGGGGGGGCCAACTGGATGGTCTTCAGCCCCACAGATTTGGTGCCTATGCTCCAGGGCAATGTATGCTCAGAGGCGCTTAGGATCCTGAGCTTTCCCAGCTCAGCCAGGGATATGATGTCCCTCAGTTGGGTTTTACTAGTGCAGGCATAGGCAAACTCGGCCCGCCAGATGTTTTGGGACTACAACTCCCATCATCCCTGACCACTGGTCCTGTTAGCTAGGGATGATGGGAGTTGTAGTCCCCAAACATCTGGCGGGCCGAGTTTGCCTAAGCCTGAGCTAGGGTGCTACTGGTCAGATGGGGCTCAGAACTTAATCCAGTGTAACTCACATCAGCATAAGCACCTAAAAGGCGCATTCTGGGGTGTGGGTGACAGGGGAGGAACTAAATTGCATTTAGCTCCATCATGTGACCTGGCAACTCTATTTTAAAGACTTGTTTTCTCTCTGCCAGCCTGAGACTGGCTCAGCCGGCCATAACTCTGCTGCTAATCTGACTTTGGAAGATGGGTAATTTACACTGGAACAATATATCCTGCTATAACTTATGCTGGCTTCCTATAGTTTGGATTCCTTTCCCATGTAAATCAAGCTAGCCACATGACTGGGAATGAACCTTTTCTCTCTCGTTAGAATTTCTTTCCTTCCGCGTGTTTTAAATTAATGTTGCATTAACACAAACTTTTGCATCAAATAACAGAGAGTACTGGATTAGTATTGATTTGGTGGAGCATTCCTTTGAAGTCCTGACACACTTCTCGTTTTTATTAAACTGTTTTGCATCACTTCAAAGTGCTGATTTATGAATCATAAATATGCAAACTATTAATTTGCCATTTCTCTTGCACGGCTGTTAACTTCCTATTTTTGCATTTACTGCCCTGGTTTCTTTATATTTATTTACGCTTGGGTTGTCCGCGAAAATACACCGGGCTTCATGCAAACTCCACCTGCCAACCCTGAATATATCAGTTTCAAGATCTAAAAGCATTCTCTCTTCATCCCAGTGTCATTAGTTTTATTTCTGAGTCGTGTTTGGAAATGAGCTTTTTATATCAATGACAACTCTTTATGATCATTCTCATAGTGACAAAACGATGATGCTCCTCTGATTAACACCCGATGGCACTTATTATTCCTTCTTTCCCACCCGCTTTGGCATCCCTAAGATGCAAACAATCACCACCATCAAACTTTCTCATCTGCAATATGCTACAGTTATTGACAAAAGAATGAAACTTTCTCCATAATTTCACTCTTGGCAGCAACATTAGCTGAAAGCAGGGCTAGCTAGCCGAATTTGTTGTGGAGTTCTGCTCTGAAGAAGGATCAAGGAATTTTGAATTTTGAATTTATTGTTATTCATGTTTTATAATGTATTTTATGATGTTTTTTGTTGCATCATTTAAATTTGTTGTTAGCTGCCCTGAGCCTGGTTTTCTGAACCGGGAAAGGTGGGTTATAAATATAGTAGTAGTAGTATTTTGTGGGGTGAGCCTTGAGAAAAAACAGTGGCATATGCCATACTTACTTCACCATTCCTCCCTTGGCAGGAGGAAATCCAATTTGTCTAACAACTGATTTGTCTAAAACCTTCTGAGGAGCAATCCTGCACACAAGAAGCTGATATAAAGTGTTATGTACTGAAGTTCTCTTCCTGGGCCAGCAGGGGGATACTGTAGATAGTTCAGGTCCACATATGCAAATAAGGAATCGAAAGTGGCGTTCATTGATTGGATAGTTACCGAAAGTTGTTACAATTACGTTGTTCTGGAGCTCTATATAAGCAGGCTGGCTGAACCCTTCAGTTCAGTTCTGTTCTGGCCTGTGAATAAACAAGAGCTGTTTGAAGAATCGCTGTGTCATCTGATATGTTCACCCACAACTTAACATAAAGCAAGCTGGTTGAAGTTTAGTGTTCTAGGCTATGTTGTCAAGTCAGGTGGCCAAGGTGAATGGGATCAGGATCCAGTCTAATTTTCTATAATGAACTGGGGGGGGGGGGAGGTTTAAAAGTACTTTCCCAAAAAACCCAGTGTCCTTTCTGTTGGGGGTAATTCAGACTGAAATTCCCAGGTGTCAAAAAAGGTAATTTATGTATGTTACAACTGTGTCCCATGTTTTGTTAGTCTGAAAATGGAAAATGAGTGAGTTCCCAAACAAAGAAGAATGACAACTTAAGTTGACAGAATATGCACAACTCACAGATTAAACATATAGAATAAGAGAACAAGAAGAACATACATTTAAAGAAGATTGGGAAATATTTATTGAAGATATGGGAAATAATTGTATACAGCTGAAAACGCTGGCAGCATTAAGATTAATTCATCAGTGCAAGCAAGTTTTGATGGATGCAATAATGGAATACTAAATGGTATAGTTTTTGTAAAATATGCAGGGATTTATGATATGTAAAAGGAACCATGGAAAGAGAAGAAGGGAAGACGTTGATATCTTAAGGATGTAAAATGAGTGTTTTTAATTGTAAAACAGAAAACTTAAGAAAATCATATACAAAAAAGAAAGAGGATCCAGTCTAAGTTTCCCCTCTTTGGCCCTGTGACAGCCCTGGAACAACTCATTTTGGGGACCTACCTGCTTCTTGAGAGAAAAGCAATGACAAGCCTAGACAGCATCTTAAAAAGCAGAGACATCACCTTGCCAACAAAGGTCTGTATAGTTAAAGCTATGGTTTTCTCAGGAGTGATGTATGGAAGTGAGACCTGAACCATAAAGAAGGCTGATCGCCAAAGAATTGATGCTTTTGATTTATGGTGCTGGAGGAGACTCTTGAGAGTCCCATGGTCTGCAAGAAGATCAAACCTATCCATTCTGAAGGAAATCAGCCCTGAGTGCTCACTGGAAGGACAGATCCTGAAACTGAGGCTCCAAGACTTTGGCCACCTCATGAGAAGAGAAGACTCCCTGGAAAAGACCCTGATTGAAAGATTGAGGGCACAAGGAGAAGGGGACGACAGAGGACGAGATGGCTAGACAGTGTTCTTGAAGCTACCAACATGAGTTTGACCAAACTGCGGGAGGCAGTGGAAGACAGGAGAGCCTGGGGTGCTCTGGTCCATGGGGTCATGAAGAGTCGGACACGACTAAACGACTAAACAACAACAACACCCAGTGTCTTGAATTTCAGTTGTGCTATGCCAAAATCTGGTGAGCGCTCAGCCTCCTCCCAATGATGCAATGTCACATATGCAACGCATGATACACACATGACTTCACACATGCGCACCGTGCACTGGGCCCCTCAACATTGGGTGCAAGTCAGCACCTCTGAGCTGAACAGTGTTAAAAGGTGGGCTGCACCTCCAACTTTGCTAAAGCAGCAGCTCCTAAGGGAGTTAGCTTCCATCACCCCTTGCCTTTTCTACTGAGGATGAGCAAGAAACCCCTTTCCTGAAACCTCTCTTCATGAGATCAATGCAGTGCTACAAGTATCCCATGGAAGGTTTGGGTCTGCCTTGAACAAAAACGCTTCTGTGAGGAGCTGGGGATACATCGCAGTATTTTGATGTGGGTCGCCGTTAGTTCTGTGTGGCTCTTCCTCCTTCAAATGTTCCACATCAGAATCCTACGAAGGAAAGCAAGACTCAGAAGCTGCTATGCCCTGGTGAGACAGAGCTCAAAATCAAACCCTGCTTTGATCCTGAAAGAATTTCTGTTGTTATGCGGTATGGATGCAGTTTTCAAATACCAACGGGTCTCTCTGTGTGATTCTTTTTGTTGCTCTTTAGAGGATAATCGGATAAATGCATGAGTTCAGACTATTCAGCTTATCTTTCTTGAATAATAAATGACCAGAGTAGGGAATGTTATTACTATAATTTACTACTGGTCATGAATAATAAAAGGATAGAACTATTTACCAGTCTGCACACTGCAACTTGTAGCTTAAGCCAAGAGTGAGTTCTGCCTTGATTTCCCAAAAGAAATTATGCATATCTATCTTTCCATCTATCCTTAAAATGCATTAATTTCCTCTTGTTTTTACACACTTTGGGAAAATGGGCTTTACAAAGTATGCTAGGTCTGTTGTGTCTGAAGGAGAGCTGCACCAAAATGCAGTACGTGTGTGTGTGTGTGTATGTATGTATGTATGCATGTGTGTGTGTGTGTGTGTGTGTGTGTGTGTGTGTGTATATATATATATATATATATATATATATATATATATATGGTTACAGATTTCTGTCACTTGACATTGTACATGCAGATCCCAGTCCATCTCAAACAGAGCAGAAGCTGGAAAATGTGATAGTTTGTGGGTCCAGAGAGGATTTCCTCACTTGAATAGTAATAATAAAAAACCCACAACGAATCAAATCCTGACTTTAAGTAGGGCTTGAAGATTGAGGATGTGCATTTGATTGCATCGTTTGCTGTCAAAGGATTACTGGCACATAGCACCGTTTGGCACAGATCAGAGAGAGACAAGGGGAGAATCTACCCACAGCAAAAACCTGCTATAAATAAGTCAGAAATTAGATTGTTTAACAACAACAAAAACCTATGGAAAAACACGTTTTAAAAATTCCTGCTCTCTGGTGCCATCTGGTGTTGCATATTTCTAGTGAATGCAAAACGGTGTTTCTTAACTAATGTAGATGAGTCCAAGGCCACAACAGTGAATTTACAGTTAGTAGTTTTATTAAGGAATCAGAACAGAAACATACAGAGACTCATGAGATATGATCCTTTATAGAAAGTCATTGCTCAAGATCTTCACTGGTTCCCAGTATGTTTCCGAGCACAATTCAAAGTGTTGGTGATGACCTTTAAAGCCCTAAAAGGCCTTGGCCAGCATACCAGAAGGAGCGTCTCCACCCCCATCGTTCATCCTGGACACTGAGATTCAGCTCTGAGGGCCTTCTGGCAGTTCCCTCACTGTGAGAAGTGAGGTTACAGGGAACCAGACAGAGGGCCTTCTCGGTGGTGGCGCCTTCTGAAGGCAGCCTTGTTCAGAGAAGTTTTTAATGTTTGATGCTTTATTGTGTTTCTAATATTCTGTTGGGAGCCACCCAGAGTGGCTGGGGAGGCCCGGCCAAATGGGTGGGGTATAAGTAATAAATTATTATTATTATTATTATTATTATTATTATTATTATTATTATTATTATTATTAATATTATTATTATTATTATATTACTGCCCAGCATTTCTCCTCCTCTGGGGTGTGTCTGGTTGTCCACCACCAGGATCCAAATTCCTCTTTCTCCATGCTTTCCCTGGGGGGTGGGGGGTGGGGCTCTTGCTCAGGCAATTTCTACCACTCTTTCTCATCTAGCCAGTGCCTGACATCTGCACATTCAAAAGTCTGCTTCCATAGAAAGAGCTCCTGCATTGTATCATGGTGATGCCGTGTAGAACTCTTTTTAGAAGTATATATTAAGGGCCATAGCCGATGTGGCACTACATTAAAGTCACTCAACAGTATATTTGTTCCGCTGGTGAAATGGCAACACAATCAAAACATACCACCTTTGTGGGAAGCAACATTGGTACGACGTCGATGGAACATAGTTGGAGCTTTCAAAGTTAATGAGAAGACAAGCCACTCTGGATAAAGAACACAATTTAGTAACAACTTGACAGGAAGTAAATTGGTTGTACAGGGAAGAATAAAGGTCATATCATAAATATGCTTGTATTTTATGCCCCTTTCTTTCCCTCGACTGAAATTATGTGGCAAGCAATGGCATACACCTGTCCATGTTTGCAATTCCTTTCTTTGGCTTATCACAGCAGATCTTGCTAAGGTGTACCTGAAGGTTACCTTCCTGAAGCTCAATATCGTTATGGCAGGTTCTGCATCACAAAATGTACACTTTAATGCCAAAGCCCCCCCTTCTACAAATCACCGAAAATGATGTTTTGACAGTTTAAAGGCTTTATCTGCTCTTTTTTTATATAATGTTTCCATAAAAATTGGGGTGGTTGCCAAGGTTGCTGCAGCTTTCAGAGAGATAAGGGGGTTTATAAAATTATATTTCACCTGACTGGTTTATTTTGCTTAGCCAAAGGCAGAGTTATAGATAACTATGTCAGCAAACAGCTGAAAAATGTTGCTTCTAAGGACCAGCATAGTTGTGGCTCACTGATATTGATCAATGCCTGTTTAATTTACTGGTCTCTTTCTCACCTCAGGGAGGGAAACGATCAAGCTAATGGCTGAAACCAAAGTCTACCAAGCCAGCTTTGGACACCTCTTTAAGAATATTTAAAAATGGATATATTTCTCATTCTGTAAGGGCATCAATCAAATGAGCCATCATAAGATTTTTTTAATGGAGATCCAATTTTGATACTCAGATGGTTCTGAATTCTATTGTTCAACAGGGACAATGATAAAACATTTGAAAACTTCAAAATACAGGACTGTTTTCTAAAGTGGAATAGTTACTTATCTGCTTGGCTTAGGGGTCACATAACTCCGTACCCTCCGATGAAAATAGGGATGTCCTAAGGAAAAGTGGGACAGTCCGGGATCAAACCAGAAACTGGGACGGCTTCAGTAAATCCGGGACTGTCCCTGGAAAATAGGGACACTCTGCATTCTTTGAGCCAAGCCAATATTATTTAATGTCCCATATTAACCCCAGTATGGTCCAGTTCAGGTTTCATACTAGACTTGAAGGACAAAGAAGACTTAGGAGGAACAAGAATCTGCTCCCTGGCTATATTGAGAAAAAGAACCTGAAACTCTTTTAAGCTTAAACTGCATTCAAGTTATTGTTACTGAATATCCCAAGTCCTCTGACTACAAGACACATGCTCTCCAAACCATTAGCTTGAAAACCACCCTGTTTTTGTAGTCCAAGGCAGGCAGTAACACCAAGAGTCTTATTGTACCTCAGCACCAAGCATGGCTACTGATCTGAATCCAGCTTCAGACGTGGTTTTAAGAAATTTAGCATCCCCCTCACAAGAAACGTCACAGTTCCAAGGGATTTTATATTACACTACGCTTAATTACTCATTTTGTTTCACCTGTTCTTGTTTAGGTATAATTGCTTTAGACATTTAAAAAACAAAACAAAACCACACTGAATTTATTTGAAATGTTTATGAAACACATGTTTATTGTAATTCAATATGCAATTTGGCCTAGATGGATGAGAGAGAGCAATGCGCACAAACATTCCCAAAGGCAAGCAATGTTCCGATAGACATTTTCAATACTTTCCTGGAGATATGCTGCCCTCTAAGGTTGTTGAAACATCATTTCCAGGCTGAGCAGAAAGGGTTAGGAAATCCTGAGTTAAACTTCAACATTACAGTCATACCTCATGTTACGGATGCTTCAGGTTACGTGTTTTTGGGTTGCGGACTGCGAGAAACCTGGAAGTACCGGAACGGGTTACTTCTGGGTTTTGCCACTCACGCATGCGCAGAAGTGCTAAATCACACTTTTTGCTTGTGCAGGAGTGCCAAATCTCGCCGGCAACTGTGCAGACTCGGCGCTTCAGGATGTGAACGCTGCGGGTTGCGGATGTGACTCCGTCACGGATTACATCCACAACCCGAGTTTCCCCTGTACATTAGTGATGCTACTATAAAAGGAGACAGTATTTGTATGTTAATTATGTTGTTATTATTTGTATGGAAGGATGGGGGGTTTCTATTTAATATTTTTGGTACTAGGTATTGAAAAATGCATAAAACCAATATATAGATATATGCAATATATGCTTATGTATTATGTAAACATATCAAGCCGTTCAAAAACTTTCATCAGTTTACGGTAAGTTGCCATTCTTCTTTAGTTGGGACCTCACTTGTTTTCCATTTTTGGATTAACAAAACACGAGTTGTAGTAGTGGCATACATAAATAACCTTTTTTGACACCTGGGAATTTCAGTCTGAATTATCCCCAACGATAAGGACTCTGGATTTTTTTTTTGGGGGGGGAGTACTTTTAAATATATATATTTTTCCAATTCATTATGGGTTATTTCCCAACACTCTTTTACCCTTTTATAAGTCCACCACACGTGAAAGAACATTCCTTCAACAACAACCCTAGCAGTCCTATTTGGAATTTGGTGGAGACACATGTTTCCTAACCATTCATTCTGCAAAGAAACTAATCCTGCATTGTGCGGTATTAGTTGAAACGTCTCTGAAAACCAGGATTTGTTGCTGCACCTTATTTAGAAAAGCAGCAACAATGGTGCCATCAACACTTCAACCGATGTGGGAATGTTGGCAATGGATGGGGGGGGGGGATAGGCATTTGTGATTTACTACCTTCAGAGCTATGCCAAAAGATCTGAACACAGTACACAGGCTCTTTGTCTTTTTTTCTTTTGTCCAGTGGGACTGTGTGACATGAGTGACTTCTTCACTGTCCCTGAGCTTGATCTAAAGCCCTCTGAAGTTAAATGGTGGAGATCTTAATGACTTTAATGGGGTCTTAGATCAAGCTTTGTCTGAGGTAATTGGGAAGTCAGGTAGATTTCCACAGGTTCTAATGGGTATTAGAAGCCTGGCTGACATTGATAATCAATGTGTAAAATATGTCTGACTGCCCCAGGTTGTCCCTATAGGGTTTGTATTCATTATTGACTTTTCTTTATCCTCATCAACCAAAGGGGGGCAGGGGTGGAATTGCAAATTGCTATTAAATGTAACAGGGTTTCTAACAGAGACCTAAATGACATTATCAACATATGAGGATCAGTTTTTATATAATGGATGATATGCAATGTTCCTCACGCTCACTGAAATCAACGGGTCTACTCTGAGTATGACATTGCTAGAATCTCACTCTATATTTTTGTACATAAGGTAAAGATAGATAAATGACCCCTGGATGGTTAAGTCCAGTTAAAGGTGACTATGGAGTGCAGCGCTCATTTTACTTTTCAGGCAGAGGGAGCCAGAATTTGTCCACAGACAGCTTTCCGGGTCATTTGGCCTGCATGACTAAACCACTTCTGGCACAACTGGACATCGTGATGAATGCCAGAGAGCATGGAAACACCATTTTCCTTCCTGCCGCAGCAGTACCTATTTATTTACTTGCGCTGGCATGCTTTCAAACTGCTAGGTTGGCAGGAGCTAGGACAAATCAACGGGAGCTCACCCCATCATGCGGATTCAAACTGCCGACCTTACGATCAGCAAAACCAAGAGGCTCAGTGGTTTAGACCACAGCGCCACCTGTGTCTCCCATTTCTGTACATACAACTATGCACAAAGATATTAGGATAGTTGCGTTTTCCAGCTTGGCAATTATCGAACCTATGTGTGCGCAAGCGCTTGTATCAGGAAATGGAGCTATGCATGTGCATTGGAATGATAAAAACACAAAAATCAATTGATTTCCATATTACCAAAATAAACATCTAAATAATACACATACCTAAATATGGGCATATGCATTTACAGTCATACCTCGGGTTACAGATGCTTCAGGTTGCGTTTTTTTTGAGTTGCGGACCGCCGAAACCCAGAAGTACCAGAATGGGTTACTTCCGGGTTTTGGCGGTCGCACATGCGCAGAAGCGCTAAATCGCAACCCTCACATGCGCAGATGCAGGTTGCGAATGTGCATCCCGTACAGATCACATTTGCAACCCGAGCATCCACTGTACATGAAAACTAAAGAGGGAGGTTAACTGACTTTGGTGTCAATTAATTTTAGCTTTCTGCCTTATCTTCCATAAGACAACACATGCACTTACTACCCATGCAACTACTGAACGCTGAGATCCAGCCTCTCTATGCAGGTACACTGAGATCAAGGTGTGTTGGCTCTGCAGGTGGAGGGGAGGAAAGGCAGCTGGATTGGTTAGTTTGTCTTAGCATAGTCTTTCCTTTAGAAACCCCTCCTTTCTTGCACTAAACCAATTGCAACTTTATAGTGGATGCATATCCTCCAACATTTCTCCAATGAAAATAGAAACTTCCTATTCAATAACAGCAACAGCAACACTTATATCCTACCCATCCCATCTGACTAGCTTGGGTGACTTCCAACATATATAAAACATAATAAAACATTAAGCATGGGGTGGGGGTGGGGGGACAACAACAACACTTCCCTATACAGGGCTGACTTCAGATGTCTTCCAGAGGTTGTATAGTTACAGTGGTACCTCGGGTTACAAACACCTCAGGTTAAAAACACTTCGGGTTACAGACTCTGCTAACCCGGAATTAGTACCTCGGGTTAAGAACTTTACCTCAGGATGAGAACAGAAATTGCACGCCAGCAGCACGGCGGCAGCAAGAGGCCCCATTAGCTAAAGTGGTACCTTAGGTTAAGAACGATTTCAGGTTAAGAACAGATATCCAGAACAAGTTTGTAACCAGAGGTATGACTGTACTTATCTCCATGGATCAGGGATTACAAACTCCATACCCTCCAACATTTCTTGTGTGAAAAGAGGGGTGTCCTAAGGAAAGGCAGGACATTCCGGGATCAAATCAGAAACTGGGATGGCTCTTGTAAATCCAGGACTATCCCTGGAAAACAGGGACACTTGGAGGGTCAGTATATGGAGTCAGATCATTGGCACATCCACCTCAGTATTGTATTCACCTACTGGCAATGGCTAGGGACACGGGTGGCGCTGTGGGTAAAAGCCTCAGCACCTAGGGCTTGCCGATCGAAAGGTCAGCAGTTCGAATCCCCGCGGTGGGGTGCGCTCCCGTTGCTCGGTCCCAGCGCTTGCCAACCTAGCAGTTCGAAAACACCCTCGGGTGCAAGTAGATAAATAGGGACCGCTTTCTAGCGGGAAGGTAAATGGCGTTTCCGTGTGCAGCTCTGGCTCGCCAGAGCAGCGATGTCACGCTGGCCACGTGACCCAGAAGTGTCTTCAGACAGCGCTGGCCCCTGGCCTTTTGAGTGAGATGGGCGCACAACCCTAGAGTCTGGCAAGACTGGCCCGTACGGGCAGGGGTACCTTTACCTTTTTACTGGCAATGGCTGTACAGGATTTCAGATTGCCTTAACTGGAGCTTCTGGGAACTGAACCTGGGACCTTCTGCATGCAAAACTGGTGCTCTACTACTCCTTATCCGATCCAGAAATTAAGGTTGGTGCAGAGATGCAGAAAGAGGATCAGTGCCTTTTTGGTGGAATCTGAACCATTGAATGCACCCAATGAAGAAGCACGCTATCAAGCTTACCTGTGATGGATAACCAAAATAATGGAAAGAGGGCAAGGTAGTCATTCTCTCCAATGTCCCTAAATCACTAGTCAGTGTGGTGGAGAGGTTGCATTATAGTTATTGCATTTATCAACGGAGACATCTGGAAATATGTGGACATATGATACCGTTTCTCACCACTGTTGGTGGTGACTGACTGACAGCTGTATGGTCTCCAGAATATGCAATATTGGTTAAAGAAAGCCAATACAGCCAAGGACAAAGAAGGAAAAGGAACAAAGATAGTTGCAGGGACATTTCAACCTTCAAGTGTGGACTCTCAAGTATATGAACAAATGGGGTGAAGTTGTAGTTTAGCAAGTATATTTACAATGCGACTCTAATTAATTGTCTTTTCCACTATCTCCGTTTCATGTAATATTAAATGTCACTATCTAATTACAACAATTAAAGAGATAAGGCTTCCCACTTGATACTCAGCTCCACATTTTCAGCAAAGTTAATTTGTGTCCAGGGATAAGTCCCTCGATTCAATCTTCATGCAGGCCCTTAACTGTCTCTGAAATCTAATTATCAGTGTGCATTGGTATACTTAATTGATTTTGAAAAATTCCAAATGGCAAAGAAAGTACTAAGAGACCCAAACATGCAGAGATAAACAGCACAGACGAGGGACTAGCTCCTTTATCATTATAAAAAATAACCCAAGTATTTATCTAAAAATCGTTAATGCATTGCAGTAAAAAGATTATTTATACTAATTAAATAAGATGGCTCTGAAAGTGAGAAGTTTCTATAGCTCGCTGATATTTTCCAGGACATTTGTATATAAAGCAACTTAACTGCTGATTTTTCTTCTTCTTCTCTCCACATTAGATGGAAAGAACTCAAACTTACATCCTTCTCTAAGGAGAGCCAGTGTGGTGTAGTGGTTAAGAGAGGTGGACTCGTAATCTGGTGAACCGGGTTTGCTTCCCCGCTCGTCCACATGCAGCTGCTGGGTGACCTTGGGCTAGTCACACTTCTCTGAAGTCTCTCAGCCCCACTCACCTCACAGAGCGTTTGTTATGGGGGAGGAAGGGAAAAGAAGATAGCTGTTTTGAGACTCCTTAGGGTAGTGATAAAGCGGGATATCAAATCCAAACTCCTCCTCCTCTTCTCTCTCTCTCTCTCTCTCTCTCTCTCTCTCTCTCTCTCTCTCACACACACACACACACACACACACACACACACGGTGAAAGTGCCCCTGGGCCCAGCACTACATGCAATGGTAATTTATGGATGCTGTCACACCCCAAATCTCACCCTGTTCTCTCATCCTCATGATAAGAGGCAAAACACATTCTGTGACCTCATCACATGGCCAGTTGCCTGAAACTTGAGGAAGAGGCCAATGCAGTAGACTGCAGTGCAGGGGTCTTTGCAAGAAGCTAGGGAAAAGCCCTGCATGGCACTTGGAAGTGCCAACTCACAGCAGATTGCTGGGGCTTCAAAGTGTCACAAACCCTGGCATCCTTGTGCTGTCAAATTTGACCTGAGGTGGGGGGGTGGGGGGCTAGAGATGATAAAGATCTGTTAAGGAGGATAAGGAATAGTTAATATGTGGGTGGAATTACCCAAAGAGTTATTTGGCAGATATATAGTTAACAATAGGGACGCGGGTGGCACTGTGGGTTAAACCACAGAGCCTAGATTAGAAGGTTGGCGGTTGAAATCCCTGCAACGGGGTGAGCTCCCGTTGCTCGGTCCCTGCTCCTGCCAACCTAGCAGTTCGAAAGCACATCTAAGTGCCAGTAGATAAATAGGTACCGCTCCCGTGGGAAGGTAAACGGCGTTTCCATGCACTGCTCTGGTTTGCCAGAAGCGGCTTAGTCATGCTGGCCATATGACCCAGAAGCTGTAGGCCGGCTTCCTCGGCCAATAAAGCGAGATGAGCGCTGCAACCCCAGAGTTGACCATGACTGGACCTAATGGTTAAGGGTCCCTTTACCTTTATAGTTAATAATGGCTAGTTGTGAGGAAGAATATATGACAGCCTCTCTTCAGGGTTGCAGCCATAAAACTGATGGCAGGGATTGATCAACATGCATGATCAAAGGCAAACCTCAGCATTACCTGCCAGTAGGGATGCACCAATATTTTCAGGTTTGACCCTCAAAGCTTCAAGCAGTTTTGAGCACCCCAACTCGATTTAAAGCTACCGGTAGTTGCCTTTGTTGCTCGTTGCCAATTCACACAGATTAGTCGCCACCAAATAAATACTTGAGATTCAGTTTCAGGGGTTCAGAAACGGTTGATATTGCCACTTAAAATTCCCAAAGTCACACACATCCTTGCCTCCCAAATATTCTAACAATTGTTAATAATATTTATATTTATAGGCCACTCAAGTTGGCATAACTAGTTTTCTGATGGTCTCCCCTTTAGCTGTTAGCCAATACCCGACGTAATTAAGCTCAAAAAAGTGTGCCTTCATATTATACTCCTAGAATAGGATGGGCTGCCCATGGGCCGTGTCCTGAATTTATGTGATCCTCCTGTCCGATTTTTTTAAAAAATCCTCTACAAGAAATCAATGTAGTCTACTAGTAAGAGTGATTTGTACCTCTCCTAGCAGAAACAGGGGAGGGCTGGCAGAAAGAAAGCAAGGTTGTGCCCCATCCATTTGTGGTTATTGTCACACCCATTGCTGGCTTCAGTCCTGCTCACAATCAGCATGTGGTTCCTGAAAGATTTATCCCAGAGAGAATATGGTCCTTGACAGAGAAAAGATTGCTCACACTACCTTGGGCTTACATATACTTTACCTCCAAAAGATCATGATTGGGCAATTTTTGTCACCAAGTACAGGAAAAGTTGTTGCAGTCAGAGCCCAGGAATAGAGCTGATAACGAAGCCCACTATCCCATAGAATTATTTTTCAATCTTATATTCTTTATTGAAAAATAAAAAAGTACAAAATTACGAGTGCACAGAGTAAGGTAAGAAACCAAAAGGAAAAAGAAAATGAAACAGGACAACAAAAGATATTGTGTACGTTACAAAAAAGGGGAAAATTGTTATTGTAGTGATTGTAGTTAACCAGACCTTCATTTATTTTTATATTTATATATAAATTTATTTATTTCGTTTTTCAAATTAAAGTTTTACAATCAAATATCCAACATACATCATAAAAACAAGATTCCAAAGAATCTCCTGGACTTCCCTCCTCCCCTTTGTGGGTCTTATTGCATCTTGTATAATAATCCAAATCTTCTACATCTCCATTATATCCAAAATTCATCATTAAACTACAAGTGTTATTCCAATCCTACTAACAATCTTAACTGTTTACAGTGGTTTTTAAGATAAATTATAATTTTTCCCCATCCCTTAAAAAAATAATTAAAATTTTATTTACAACATAACATAAACCCACCCCCAATACACAAATCCACCCTCAATAAAAGTGAACATAACATACAGTGAGCATAACACACAACAATACAAACAACCAAATAAAAGACTTCCTTTATCTTGTATCTGCCCTCCTTATTTACTTCTTATAAACTGCTTCCTTATGAATAATTATTAAGATTTTTCTAATTATAACTTAAATATCCACAAAGTCTCCTGCAGACATTAATCGAAACAATTTCCCCCATTCCTTATCAAAATTTTCGTCTTCCTGATTTCTGATTTTTCCGGTTATTTTTGCCATTTCAGCATAATCCATCGACTTAATTCGCCATTCTTCTCCGGTCGGGACTTTATCTTCTTAACCAGACCTTAATCTAACATGGCATTTATAAAAATGAATTCATAGAATTATAGAGTTGGAAGAGACCATGGGGATCATGTAGTTCAACTTCCTGCAATGCAGGAATATGCAGCTGTCCCATACGGGGATCGAACCTGCAACCTTGGCTTATAAGCACCATGCTCCAACCAACTGGGCTATACAGCAGCATAACAGGTTGTTGTGATTCGAGGACCCTCCCCCCTCGCTTGGGGATAAGAAAGACACATAGACACAGTATTTTAGGTTAACGGGCTAGAAAAGGCCACAACTTTATTGATTACAGCATGTGAGAGGTATTGACTTAGGCATTGGGAAAAACAGCAAAGTTTGACTCCACCCACTCAGGGAGGGGTGAGTCTAAGAAGGGTTAACCACCCGTAGGGGGAGCCTGTTGATGCAAATTCAACTGTAAGCTCTCCCCTGATGTCACCGGGGGTCGTGCCATGGCCCCCAGCCACACAGGGCATCGGACAGGATCCACGACCACCAGATTCCTTTAATGGAATACCCATAAAGTGAAGGGGTAGGTGATGGCCACACCCTGCCCTTCCATACACCAACAACATATTGCAATGCCTAACCGCCAATATCGAAAAGTTGTGATGAATTGCTATGAGGTAAGCGAAAAAACCAGTGGGACACGGGTGGCGCTGTGGGTAAAACCTCAGTGCCTAGGACTTGCCGATCGTATGGTCGGCGGTTCAAATCCCCGTGGCGGGGTGAGCTCCCGTCGTTCGGTCCCAGCTCCTGCCCACCTAGCAGTTCGAAAGCACTCTTAAGTGCAAGTAGATAAATAGGGACCACTTTATAGCGGGAAGGTAAACGGCGTTTTCGTGCGCTGTGCTGGTGCTGGCTCACCAGAGCAGCTTCGTCACGCTGGCCACGTGACCCGGAAGTGTCTTTGGACAGTGCTGGCTCCTGGCCTCTTAAGCGAGATGAGCACGCAACCCCAGAGTCGGTCATGACTGGCCCATACGGGCAGGGGTACCTTTACCTTTACCTTTAAGTGAAAAACCAAGTGGCTGGTGCCAATTTGCCAATTGGGAAAAACTCCTACCAGGCCCCTTGGGTAACCAAGGTGACCAACCATAGGTCCATTTGAAGGTCAAGAGCAAAAGGATGAACTAAAGGGAAGGGTGGGTGGGTGACCCAATGAAACCCGGCAGCGCAGTGAGGGGAAGAGCTGCCGCAGCCACATTTGAGTGGCTAAACCCCGCCCCCAAGCTTCCCACCGATTGGAAGACTGACCGGGGAGCGTGGCGCATCAGCAGTGACATCAAGCAGGGGCCAGAACACCCCCTGCAGAGCGTGGGAATGGTTCCCGATCACAACCCCTCCCCTCAGGGAGGAAAAGAGGCTTTGGAGAAACTTCTGCTTTGGGCATCACCTTCTAATTAGGAGACCGTTCTCTCTGCTGCAGATGACTTTGATCATTCTCCTATAAGTCAGACTATAAGGGAGTCTTTCATTCATGGTGTCAGGGATAGTCCTGATTTTGAAAATTTTCATCAGAAAAATTAGTGGTTACAGGCACATATTATTTGGCCGTATTTTTGATACTTTGTACTTCTAATGATAACTTTGTTTTCTCTCCTAACTGAGCTTCTTCACCGTGAGGTTTGGAAGAAAAAAATAGTGTGTCTTTGTGTGCAAAATAAGGTTAGGCTGTCCTCTCTCTTGTAGAGAAAAGATTAAATAGCTACTGTATAAAACCATTAGAGATGAGATTACATTGAGTTCCAAAAAAGAATTTCTGACATCCCATAATAGATTGCTTTAGTACCAGCGCAGGCAAGAAAACAGGGTGGATGGGGGGGGGAGTGGAGATAGCAAGGATTGATTTCAACACACTTCTTTGGATAAAATGAGTTGAAGAAGAACAACAACAGCTATCAGTACGATCAAAATTAATTTATAAGCAGTCTTTGCCTCGGAATACAGGCAAGGATGAACATCCAGATAGCATTATACGGCAGTAATGAATAGTGATCTGTTTATTCCCAACTGGAGACCAAGCATCTCTGCTTTCTACTGAAATCATTTTGCAGGTTCATACTTTTTAAATGTGTTGATACCAGGATGAAGATTCTAACGCGAAGAACATTGCTATTGCTGGGAGCACGCAGTGGAAAAAGAAAAGAAAAAAATCAATTATTTTCATTGCTGGGATAATCACTTTTTCTTGCTGTAATCAAATCTGCCCTTTTCTCACCCCCCCCGCTCTCTTTTGGGGTCTTACTCATCCTCTCCTAGTTCGTACTGGTGTAATAACTTCGTGTTTGGGTCGTACCACTTCAGACAATACATGGGGGTTCACAGAATTTAAGGCAGCTTCCAGAGAACCTGCTTATTAAGTTTTCAAGCTGATTTATTTGCACAAAATGTTTGGTGAGGTTATACCATGTCCAGTATTTATTGAGCATTCATTTTGATTTGTTTGTGGAGAGGTCATAAGACACTGTGTCCTGCAGTTGTTATGCCACATTTTCCAGTGAATAATAATAATAATAATAATAATAATAATAATAATAATAATAATAATATATTTATGCCACACCCATCTAGCTGGGTTTCCCCAACCACTCCGGGTGGCTCCCAACAGAATATTAAAAATACAACAAAACATCAAACATCATGCACGGAATTTTTTGTACATAATCATGCTGATCTGCTCATCTTCAATTAAAAGTGGTAAATCAGTAAAAAAAATGTATGGGAATATCCAGGCGTATGGGTTGAGAATGGCCACCCATGGCCATTTTTGGGTGAATTTCCTTAAAATAGCTCCAAACTTCAAAAAAAGGGGGGGGATTGCAAAAAAACAACAACAACTCAGCAACACACACACACTGCAAAAACAAAACAAAACCGCAACAACGTTTGTATCCAGATTTTCACTTTTCGAAATATGGCAATCCTAGCACCTATGACCTTTGCGTGGCATGACAGTGGTTGTGGCTTTTTCATTGTGGCAAAAGAAGAGTCCAATGTTCTGCCGGAACTCTTTGCTACAACTGGGGTGTTTGTTTGTGTGCCTGTGTGATGCTAATAATATAGATAGATTTCAGGTGCAAGAAGAATTAAGGAATCATAACGTTCTATCCCTGCTAGGTCCTTTAATGCCAGAGGCCTGCCACCTTGGCTGCAGCTCTCCTAGACATACCAATATTTCAAGAAGGCAACTTCAACCCATTGCTGGCATCTTCCCATATGCTGCTGGGAGGCTTCTTTCAGGGGAGGGATGATGCTCGACAGTGTTTAAACAGCAGTTTGTTTTATGGTACCTAATATGCTGAGGAAGATCCTTGGTAGTATTGAAATATTCATGGGTCTGATCCATTGCAATCACTCCCTTGTGCATCATCTCATTTTGCAGGAACTAAAAAAGAAAGAAATGAGTTCTTTGGGTATCAGCAGTATTGGGAGCCTTTAAAAACAAAACTTTTGTGTGAAGAAAGAATGCTTCCTGGAACGGCCATGTTTTCTGATGCTGGCTGATATAGTGTTTGGGTAGAATATGACTCCTGTAGCCTTTTCATGCAGAAGAGAAGTGTTAAATATGCAGTTTTGTGCTGTGATGCCCACTTGGTCCTGTATTGTCTGGGGACAATTCTTGCTATTGTTCCATGCCTAGGAAACACAGGTCCGAGTGGTTTTCCTCTGGCCATGCTGGTTTCTCTAGGGAAATCCTCTTTTTTGTGCTGAATTGGAGCAAATGTCAATCTGCTGAAAACCCAACTGGCATTCAGTGGTAAAAATCAGTCTGGGAAAAAACTTCCCTAGACAGGGCTGCCTTCAGATGTATTCTAAATATTGTATAGTTACTTATTGCCTTGGCTTGGGGCTCTCATAACTCCATGCTCTCCATCTCTCAGATGAAAATAGGGATGGCCTACCATACATTCCGGGATGCTGGTGGCACTGTGGGTTAAACCACAGAGCCTATGGCTTGCCGATTAGAAGGTTGACGGTTTGAAACCCCGCGATGGGGTGAGCTGCCGTTGCCCGGTCCCTGCTCCTGCTAATCTAGCAGTTCGGAAGCACATCAAAGTGCTTCCAGCGGGAAGGTAAACGGCATTTCCATGCGATGCTCTGGTTCACCAGAAGCGGCTTAGTCATGCTGGCCACATGACCCAGAAGCTGTACACTGGCTCCCTCAGCCAATAAAGCGAGGTGAGCGCTGCAACCCCAGAGTTGTTCGCGACTGGACCTAACGCTCAGGGGTCCCTTTCCCATACTTTCCAACACTTCTCCAATGAAAATAAGGACATCCTATGGAAAAGTGGGACATTCTGGAATCAAATCAGAAACTGGGATGGCTTTTGTAAACCCAGGATTGTCCCTGGAAAATAGGGGCACTTGGAGAATCTGAACCAATCAGCACCCTACCAGTATAAAATATCAATTTCAATCTTTTCTCATATACTGTACACATTTTAGCTGAGTCATCGGCAGTTTAGCATGCTGTCCAAGGGACTGTTGCCTTGCTAAGTTACAACATGTGAGATTTACACCTACGCCGTATTGAGCAAGTCTGGTTCAACAAAGCTGTCTTCTTTTTTCCAAGTCAATTAAGATAAGCCCTTACAGACTCATGATTTGATCTAGCAGATGCTAATTGTCAACTTACAGAGGAGGACCTCCAACGGAGAGGCTTACAGACAGGTAAGTAGGCAAAGGATTGCAGCCTTAATTAGTTTTCCAGAGAATGTAAGCTGTTTCTTAAAGGAATGTTTCAGTCTAATTACTAGAAGCAACTTTAGCTCTTGAGCAATTTACAGGATCCCTGAAGGTATAAGGGCAGCAGGCTTGGACATCCCACTCTTCACATACCCTTGAAGGAGGGGCTTATAATTACATAAGATTTTCTGAGGTGCGTTAGCTCTCTAAAGGTTGAGGAAGGAATGGCCAATGTTGCTGGACATCCCTGACCAGCAGTTGTGCTTGGCAGAGCTGATGGCAATTGTAATTCAAGGAGAGGCATCACAATGGCTTTCCCTGGGATAAGAAAAACTGTGTGGTAAAGTGATGTATTGAAGAATAAGGACCCTGTGGGGGGGGGGTGAGAGCTGGGAGGGTTCATTCTTCTGTATGAAGTTTGCTTAGTTCTTGCTGAGGTGCTTAGACTTCAGATGACAAACTGGTGCCTTGTGTGACTGAATCCTTTTCTGAATCCCAGCATGGTGTAGTGGTTAAGAGCGGTGGACTTGTAATCTGGTGAACTGGGTTCGATTCCCCGCTCCTCCACATGCAGCTGCTGGGTGACCTTGGACTAGTCACACTTCTCTGAAATCTCTCAGCCTCACTCACCTCGCAGAGTGTTTGTTTTGGGGGAGGAAGGGAAAGGAGATTGTTAGTCGCTTTGAGACTCCTTAAGGGGAATGAAAGGCGGGATATCAAGTTCAAACTCCTCCTCCTCCTCCTCTTCTTCTGTGTGTGGAATAAGCATTAAGATTTAATTTTGAAAGAGGGCTTTCCCCCCCTCTTTATTTCCTTCCTTTCCTTATTCTTGCTTTTTGTATTTTTCTTTTCTAGATTACAGTGGTATCTTGGGTTACATACGCTTTAGGTTACATACGCTTCAGGTTACAGACTCCGCTAACCCAGAAATAGTGCTTCAGGTTAAGAAGTTTGCTTCAGGATGAGAACAGAAATTGTGCTCCGGTGGTGCAGCAGCAGCAGGAGGCCCCATTAGTTAACGTGGTGCTTCAGGTTAAGAACAGTTTCAGGTTAAGAATGGACCTCCAGAACTAATTAAGTTATTAACCTGAGGTACCACTCTATACGTGTGCATCAAATCATGTACATCAGGGAAAGGGAACTGCGCCTGGATAACAGGTCAGACTGTTATCTCCCACACAGCTTGAATGTGACTCCACACACTGGCCAGGCGACCTGTTTGGCCCACACAAGTCTTGCATAGGAACCCCCAAAATAATGCTTTTTGAGGGGCTTCACAGTGATCGCCTCCTCCAAGACTCCAAAGATAGAGCAGGTAGGCATGGCTTTGCTGAAGTGGCTTTGTGGGACAAATAGGAAGGCCTCTTGAACACCTCAGAAGAAATATGAGTTGAAGATGTAAAAAATGGGCAGACGCTGCAGTCCCCCCCCCCCCCGGCAGATGTGCTCAGTGTTTGTGTGAAGAGGGTTTGTGTTGGGATGCGTGTGAGAGAGATGATTGCAGCAATTCAGGCAGGAAAAAAAATATAGGCCGTGGGCAGCAATTTTTAAATTCCATTAATCAAATTACCAGATATGAGATTCCGAAAAACCCAATAAATAACTCTTCTGAATTATTGGGAACAATGTGTGGAGGAGGAAAGAGTCGCTAACTTCCTGAAAGCAGCTAAAATGTCACTTTCAATGTACTAGGGGAAAAGAATCTCCTGCCCGCCCCTGTTATTTGTCAGAATGGTTTTACACTTTATGGGACATAGAAGTGATGCATAAATTAAGATATTATATCTGTGCAAGAGATGATGTGATATTTAATAATCCATTTGTTGAGAAATAGGCAATTATTATCACCTTTCGGAATGGCAAATTGGGAGATAGTGTTAGACCGTATTCTTTGTTTCCTTTAGCTTGGAGATGAATTTATTGGGACTGATTGTAATTTATTGTAATGATTTATTAATAATAATAATAATAATAATAATAATAATAATAATAATAATACCAGTCTCCTCATATTGGGGCCTCCAGATGGGTAAAAAAATGATTGCAGCAATGCAGAATGCCAGCGGCCAATCTGGGCTGCCATCTGTCGCCTGGGGACTTCCCCATGAGCCAATCGGCTGAGCCAGGTGATTTCATGGGGGGGGGGGGTCCTAGGAGTGGACCAGATGGAGGACTTCTCTCCTCTGGTCTACTGATGGACTCTATACTAGAATCCTTCATCTACACATTGTCTTCGCCAGCTTTGAACAAAACATAGGAACTGGGCAAACAATATATTACGTTTTATGAACTGTAGGGAGAATACAAATCCAGAATGTGTGACCTAAGCACCTTTAGTTCCTCGAGGCATTTCTGCTGATAATGTCTTTATCGTGCCTTTACCTTGCTACTTAGAGATGCTCATTTTTCAGTTGCTCTGGGGGATCCTCTAAAGAAATGTCCTTGGACCTGAACCAGAGTGATACCCTCAAGGTATCTTTTTTTTACGGCGGCGCATAGAGACAGTTCTTTATTTTAATACACGTAGAACACTATAATAAGAGATATCCTTGGAGCAGAGCCACAATGTTCCCCTGAAGTCCTTTTGGAGGACAGTCTATGAATATTTCAAGATCTTTTAGAAATCTAAGTATAGCACACTTGAGGGTTGGGATAAATTTACAGCAGACATTTAGGGCTTCCTCGCCCCTCCTCATTGTTTGAGGTAAGGCAGGTGCCTTGCTATGTTTATTAGACCTTGAGTGCCCCTACATATTTATGTAATCCAAATTGCATAGTGATCGAGACTGAAAAAGCTCAAAAGGCGTTGCATCAGAACTGACGGTGGCTTCTGCAGTTGTGGGAAGTAGTGCGTGAACTTCCTCCTGAGGAATGAGCCCAAACTATTCATGTAAAGTTTGTTTCAACCCAACATGAATTTACAATATGAAGGTGTCAAGCTTTCTGCTTCTCTTTGTTGTTGTTTAGTCATTTAGTCATGTCCAACTCTTTGTGACCCCATGGACAGGGCACGCCAGGCACATCTGTCTTCCACTGCCTCCCGCAGTGTTAGCTTCGAGAACACTATCCAACCACCTCGTCCTCTGTCGTCCCCTTCTCCTTGTGCCCTCCATCTTTCCCAACATCAGGGTCTTTTCCAGGGAGTCTTCTCTTCTCATGAGGTGGCCAAAGTCTTGGAGCCTCAGCTTCAGGATCTGTCCTTCCAGTGAGCACTCAGGGCTGATTTCCTTCAAAATGGAGAGGTTTGATGTTCTTGCGGTCCATGGGAATCTCAAGAGTCTCCTCCAGCACCATAATTCAAAAGCATCAATTCTTCGGCGCTCAGCCTTCTTTATGGTCCAGCTCTCACTTCCATACATCACTACTGGGAAAACCATAGCTTTTACTATGCTTCTCTTAAGAAAGGTCAAATGAATAAATAGGGATATACAAATGAAGGTTTGCTCCGGAGGGTTTTGTTACGTTTATTTGATTTATATTTGATTTATTATTACATTTATTATATGCCGGAAGCCACCCAGAGTGGCAGGGGCAACTCATTCAGAAGGATGGTGTGCTGCTATTATTATTATTATTATTATTATTATTATTATTATTATTATTATTATTATCACCATCATCCTGAAACCAAGAAACTGCTCCCAGCCTCTTGCCTCAAAAGTTCATTTCCTACTTCTCTGGGGAGTGCTACTGTAATTCGGCTCCTGAAGGCCTTTGGAGTCGAACGTTTCGGCTCCCAAACGACTGAAAGCTGAAACTGAGTGTTCCGGATTTTGAACGTTTTTTGGGAAGCCGAATGTCTGGCATGGCTTCCGCTAGTGTTTCTGGCGTGCCTGCATGATTGGGAACCAATTGGAAGCCACGCCTTGGTTTCCAAACTTTTCAGAAATCCAACGGACTTCCAGAATGGATTCTGTTTGACTTCCGAAGGAATTCCTTTATTTTGGGCTGATACGGACCAGTCGTATGACTCAATATTAGGTCTCCACATCCCATCATATGTAAGGAAGAACTTGCTGAACTGTCTGCAGGACACTTTGGAGACTATGGTTTGAGGAAAGTTGCCTTTTTCCAGCCAGCTCAAAATTGCCTTCTGTCTGTTGACTAGATGAATTGCTTCTAGGACAGTATAAAGCACTGCTGAATTATGTATGGTTTTGTGTCCTCTCTGTCATCCACGCTCACTCCCCTCTTTTTAAAAACTCTTTTTCTTCATAATTCATCCACTTCCTTAAAGCATTTTATTGTGCTTCTACTCATCTAATTGCTTTTCCCAAAAAGACTTGACATTCATTATACTTTTACAAGCTTTATAAGTCCTTTTCTTCCAGTAAGACTTGGACCTTTTTCATAGTCTTCTCAATATAAAAGCAAATGCAAGAGTGCTGCGAATCACTCCCCAGTGGCCTGCTGATTTGTAATTAAATCCAGTTTCTACTTGCCTTCTGCATGCCCAACCCCCCATATTAAGACCCGTTTATAAGCTATAGTGTGTGTAATAAAAATATATCACAAGGGAGACAAAACTCTTGTAAATTTGAAACTCAAGGTGTAATAAATGCATTTAGTATTGCTAAAGGAACTTGCGTGTCGAGGTCCCCAGGTCCACCCCAATAACTCACACATCACACAGAATTTTTTGTTTAAGGTTTTTGGCATAATTTTGGCCACAACTTTATTAAAATACAAAAATGTGAGTGGTTGCTTAGGCATTGGTTGCGACTATCTGCCCCCACCATGGGGGACAGACTGACATTCCGCACGATGCGAAAGTCAGAAAAGGGGAATACACTTGGGGGTAGCAATGGAGCAGGGAACCTGCCCTCAGCCCAAATGAAGCCAGGAGCTCATTGCTATGGCCCGAGCCCCCTTGAGAGGGTGGACAAGCAATAGATAGCCCCCAATTCCTTTAACGGAATCCCTCGCAGCAGCAGCATTAGAGGGGCAGGCACAGCCAATCTATGCCCCTCAACCAAACAAACCATAAACCAATGCCTAACCACGAACCTTACAAGTTGTAATGATTTGCTACGCAGTAGGCAAAAACCAAATGGCCCCAGCCAATCAGCCAGATGGACAAAATTCCTACCGGACCCCTGCCCCAAGAGCAGATGAACCCATGACAGGCATAGCAAGGTCAAAGCGAACAACTCTAAATATAGGGGGGGGGGCGGGCAATCCGATGCACGGGTGAAAAGAGGAAGCCCTAGCCTCGTGCAAAGAGTTTTAGCATTTCTGACTGCCAATCAACAAATGACAACATTAAGTTCTTCCCAACAACAAGAGAAGCGCCAATCGCATCAGTGGCCAATGATCAATTAGCCCGCCCCCAACTTTGGAGTGTCCTGGCGGCCCCCACCGCAACACGTGCTCTCCATGAAGGAGAACACTCTTTCCAGGGCTGGAGTCACTTTTAGAACTGGATAGCTCAGTTGGTTAGAGCATGGTGCTGCTGATAACACCAAGATTGCAGGTTTGATCCCCATATTGGGCAGCTGCATATTCCTACATTGCAGGGAGTTGGACTTGATGACCCTTGTGGTCTCTTCCACCTCTATGTTTCAATGAAGCTATTTAATCAATGAGCATTCTACCTCAATACTTAAAGTTAACTTGCACTTCCCCTCTGGAATGCCGTCAGCCCAGTTCAGCCATGGGTAAGGACTGGGAGAAATTTGACTCGGTTTGCATTTAATTCATGATTTCCGAAACAATATGTGAACCCAACAAGGCCATCCTTTAATTCTCTGAAATTTTCAGTGCATATATTAGTGTGCATATGAACACACACACATATTGCTTAAAATAGCATACAAAAATACATTACATAAGGGGAAATTGTTTTACAGCCGTGTGCTTATCAGGCAAAAATGCATGAAAAGAAATGTACGTATGAAGAAAAATGTTCACTAAAGCGCAGGTGAAATGTTCATGAGGACTTTAAAAAAGAAAAAAACACGCACACTGATGTGGAAATGTAGAGAACTCAAGTTAGAATTGGAAAAAGTGAAAAACCGGGACACAAAATTAACATGTTCACCTATCCCTAGCCTTGAGGAAAGGAGGAAAGACTGGCCACGGGTTGGAAGAAACCACAATTAAGGACAAGAGGCTTTTTCAATATGGTGTGCCTTGATTCTGCTCATGGGTTTTCAGAAAATGTACATGTCTGTTTCCCAGACAAAAATGTCATGAGTCAAAGGCGGCTCTTCTATCTGTGAGGTGTGGATGAAGGGTGAGTTGCTATTTTTGGTCTGTTGCTTTAAATTGCATCTTCATCTTTTATTCTCCACTTCGAGTATGCAAATGCATTTATAGAAGCTTTTGAAACAAAACACACATTTAATCCCTTATAATGCAACTCCCCTGAATCAAAATGGCCACATGTGGTTTTATCTCTCAGTCGCAACAGTGATTACATTTTGTCTTCCCTGATAAAACTGGCTTTGCCAATTAATCAATTAAAGTCATTGTTAAATAATCTACTGATTGAACTAGTTAATGGCTTCTTTTTTGGAAATATTTATTTATTTTACAAGTAAAAAGTTATCACATTACCAAATACATAACCGTATGTAGGGATTTCTCTGAATCCCTCAACTTCCCACCATCCCTTCCATGTGTCCCATTGTCAACATTCTCACCTGCAGATTATTACCTGATCCATATTTTATATCTTTCCATGTTATCCATTGTATTTGTTACATTACAAGTGTTATTAAAATCCTGCCAATGTTTTCCTCTGCTTACAGTAGCTTCCTCAATAAATTTTAAATTTGCCCCATTCTTTCTTGAAGTTGTTGTCTTCTTGGTTCCTGAGCTTTCTGGTCAGTTTTTCCAACAGCTTAATTTGTCATTCCTTTCTTGTGGGGACTTTGCATTCTTTCCATCTTTGGGCTAGTAGCATCCGTGTGGCTGTTGTCACATACATAAAAAGTCTTTTCTGTTCTTTGGGATGTCGGTACCTACAATTCCTAATAATAATAAAAAAAGCTTCTGGTTTGTCTGTTTTTTACAAAAGTTATTTTAAACAATTTTTTTTCAATTCATTATATATCAGTTCCCAGAAAGTTTTCATTACCTTCTAGTTAATGGCTTCTGGTCTAATTTAAATACCCCATCTCTATATATTGAGGAGATTTCACCCCTCCCATATCCAAGAATCTGCTGATGTTCTCTGCTGATTCTCCAGAGAGGAGGGGCAGTTTCTGCTCTCTACTTATTCCGCTCCAGCCTCACATCAAGTTGTCGGAGAAAGAGAGACTGAGTGTTAGAGAGGGATCGTGTGTATAGATAAGGTTGCTGCTAAGAGCAGCTGCAGACACTCAGTGCAGTTCAGGATTTTCGTTTAGACCTCATTTAGCTCTGTATATAGTTGTGTATTATAGTTGTAGATAGAATAAAGAAGATATTCTACAGAGCTGCTCTCCGAGTCATTTATGCTTTGCTATACTCTGCTGTACTCTGCTGTGCGATGACTGTCTTCTTGTGGAAGTGAATCCGGTGCTCACAACTCTTAAGTTGTGAGTCCACAGCACTTTGACCTGTTCCTGTGCAGAAGGTGGTCTCTGGAAGTGCTACCCAGCTCGCCTAGCCCATTCGGGCTGAGTGGATGAGTCCAGTTGGTGACACTGTCTCAAGGGCGGTGCTGACATATATTGTGGTGCCATTGTGGTGTGGATCAGTCTTAGAATGCCTCATGATGACCGGGGAAGGAAGCAATCAAACTTGAGCTGTTGGTTCAACTGGAACAGAAACAAGAGCCAAAACATTTGACTTCAGATTGCTAAACCATTCTAACTTGGGAAGTGATGCATGTGTCTCTGTGGCAGTGATGTTTAAAACTCCAATATTACAAAATTTTAAAATATTTCAAGATACGATTGGGTGGGGTGGATGGGAGAGAGAAAGATGCTGATTCTGACTCTGAATTACAAAGCTGACATTTCTCTTTTTGTGGTGAATTGATAAAGGCAAATTGATTAGCTAAATCACTTCAAAAGTCTAGGGGGGCATTTTCTTGCTGCTCAAAAAATCGCCGTGCCATTCAGAGATGCTGGAATACAATTTATAGTCAATTGGGCAAAAGGGTAATAAGAGTGTGAACAAAGAGACCATCTATGAAATTGGAATGAAAGAAATGGGAGACAGGGGTGCTCTTTGGCATGCCACGCCAAGTAAAATCTATTTGGAAAACCAGATAGGAAACAGTAATCTGAAACAATAATATTGAAGGGGGAGCATTAGATTGGTTAAACCTGGGCTGTAAGACGAGAAAATTATGTGTAGAAATCATTGGGTATGTTTTGCTTCCATGCTTATAAAAGCATTTTCCTCCATGACAGAGAAGTGTGTAGCCAGAGGGGAATTTATTACTTAGCTTGTCGAATGTGTAAGCTTATGTCTTTTAGTTAGTTATTTAAAGTATTGCTTTTAAAAAATAAAATACGGTCCTGGGAGGATTGTGCATGCTTTGTAGCCGCAGAATGTTGACAATCAATTGGAAAAGATTAACAGAAGGAGGGGAATAGGAGTGTCCTGTAGGAGGCATGGCTGATGGGATAGATGGAAGATGAGCACTCAATAAGCACTCCATAATGAAGCATTTTGTTGCAGGACGTTACTTATAAATCTGCAGGTTATTACAATAGTCCTGCCAATGTTCTTATTTGTTTAAAATTTATCTGCAAATATTCAATAAACCATTTCCATTCTTTTATAAAAAGTTTTTATCTTGATTTCTTACAGTATTTTTCTGGTAAGTTTCACTATTTCTGCATATTTCATAAGTTTTTGCATCCATCCTTCTTTTGCTGGGACTTCTGCTTCTTTCCATTTTGAGTCTTGTCTGAATTTATTTAAGGGAGAGGTTTAAAGGTCTAAACACACAATTATTGTTATTAAGGGGATGCCAATTCTGCAATAGCAGCAATATGGTGCTTGCTCCTGGGCTACTTGGAGATCACTGGCAGAAGTGAACTATGGATTGGAGCTTTGGTTTTATAAGTGACTCATACAAGATGTAGCAGTTCTATTTATGGTCTTGTCCTTTCTAATATTAGGAGCCGAGTATCAGTGGGATGGCAGCGGTCTGACACCTACCAAGTGGTGTCAAATATGCCTTCTGTGAAAAGGGTGAAGAAACCTAGGACCTCTGCAGAGGCAAACCGAGGATTGAACTCCCATATGGAATTGATCTGGAGGTTTTGCCCTCCTGCTCGTGAAATCTGAATTTGCTAGAACATTTGGCTTTTCCCAAGAAGGGGAATCAATTATAGCTCTGAGCTTCCCAGAAAAGCAAAGAGAAATCAAAACTATTCGATATCTTTTGCACATCTCAGAGAGGTCTTTGGTCAAACTGCCCTGTAGTCCTAAACTATGAATGTTGAGGCATAACTTGAGTATTGAAAGCCTATTAGAAACAAGAAAGTATAAAGCTGAATAAAGGAGGCATGACATATTGGGAACCATTTGGAATGCCTCAGTTTTATAAATAAAGCTAAAGAGCAGTTAGCTGTCCCTTTGTATGACTTAAGGGCTTCTTGTGAAGAGCAGCAAATTCTCATAATTGCATATGCTTAAAAAAAAAACTGCTCCTGGGTCTGTCTATGAAAAAGCTGAGTGGAAGATTGACTGTATTTTAAGACATGCAAGGAATAAGAAAATGCACACCCTACATTAGCTTGACATATTCTTAAATTCACAAAGATCTGTTTTTTTAAAAAAAGGACTTGAGTTACCATGGGACCTAGGTGAGGTGCTCTTAAAATAATTTGCAAATGCTTTTGCTGCAGTTGAAGTAGTTCATATCCAAAGGACTGCCTCGAAAAAGACAAAAATCATCTAACAAGTATTCACGAGAGAGTCATAAACCCTTTCAGATTTTCCACAAAGGAGTTCTGAGGTTAATGTGAATTATACTATTTAGATAACTATATATATATATATATATATATATATATATATATATATATATATATATATATGGTTTTGGTGTCCTCGGGTGTCTTCCCGTGTAAAAGTTGGGGTGTCTAGGCGACGTTTCGACGAGGTCTCACTCGTCATCTTCAGGCTGGTGCTTTCGGCTTCTTGTTACTGGAACAGAGCAGGATCTCAGTGTTTGAGTTCCTATAAATACTGTTGAGGGGGTGTGGTGTATAGCCTCCAATGTTCTGGGCAGAGAGGAAGTTCCCAGGCTAGTGTGCCTTTTCTTCTTTTGTTCCTTAATTACTTGAGGGATATCTTGAGTGATTTCTTGAGTGATATCCTGAGTACCACTTAGGTGGGTCATTAGGTGTGGATTAGTTGCTAAAGTCTTTGTGTCTTGACCTCTTGAACTTTGTGAAGAGTTTTTCTGAGAAGATGGCTGTACTGCACTTAGTTGTGCTCTGGCTTGGCTTCGTGTATAGGGGCGAGCTGTGGTTTTGTGGCCTGTGTCAGCCAGATCTGTGTAGGGATTGCAGGGGGGTGCAGCATCCGGAGGTGCCACCATGGTTTGGCTACTGGATGGTGTCTGTAATTTATCTGTGGAGAGGGTCTGGGTTTGGGTCTGGTGTGGTTAATTGGTGATGGCGTTCTGTGTGCCTCTGGATCTGGTGTCAGTTTTTGTGGGGAGGGCTAATTTCCAGATGTCTGGCAAGCGGGATGTGTCGTCACGCTTGTTCATGTTGTGAGGGTGTTTCTCTATCTCGATGGCTTCCATGATTATTCTCTTGTGGTGATGTTCCATGTTAAAGAGCAATTTGGAATCTGCAAAATTAATTTCGTGTCCTGTTTCTTTCATGTGTTGGAAAAGACATGAAAGTTGGAAAACCAAGGGGTCTATGAAATACCCTGCAAAGTCTGCCCAGCCACGTACATTGGACAAACAAACAGACGAATAAATGCACGTATCGCAGAACACAAGAATGCCGTCAAAAAAGAAGAAAAAACTTCCTCTCTTTTCCAACACATGAAAGAAACAGGACACGAAATTAATTTTGCAGACTCCAAATTGCTCTTTAACATGGAACATCACCACAAGAGAATAATCATGGAAGCCATCGAGATAGAGAAACACCCTCACAACATGAACAAGCGTGACGACACATCCCGCTTGCCAGACATCTGGAAATTAGCCCTCCCCACAAAAACTGACACCAGATCCAGAGGCACACAGAACGCCATCACCAATCAACCACACCAGACCCAAACCCAGACCCTCTCCACAGATAAATTACAGACACCATCCAGTAGCCAAACCATGGTGGCACCTCCGGATGCTGCACCCCCCTGCAATCCCTACACAGATCTGGCTGACACAGGCCACAAAACCACAGCTCGCCCCTATACACGAAGCCAAGCCAGAGCACAACTAAGTGCAGTACAGCCATCTTCTCAGAAAAACTCTTCACAAAGTTCAAGAGGTCAAGACACAAAGACTTTAGCAACTAATCCACACCTAATGACCCACCTAAGTGGTACTCAGGATATCACTCAAGAAATCACTCAAGATATCCCTCAAGTAATTAAGGAACAAAAGAAGAAAAGGCACACTAGCCTGGGAACTTCCTCTCTGCCCAGAACATTGGAGGCTATACACCACACCCCCTCAACAGTATTTATAGGAACTCAAACACTGAGATCCTGCTCTGTTCCAGTAACAAGAAGCCGAAAGCACCAGCCTGAAGATGACGAGTGAGACCTCGTCGAAACGTCGCCTAGACACCCCAACTTTTACACGGGAAGACACCCGAGGACACCAAAACCTGCATTCCTGTACCCGTGAAAATCTACGAAAGCATATATATATATATATATATATATATATATATATATATATATAGTTTCTCTTTAAGGAGGAATTAAGCTTGTTCACTTTATTCACTGGCAAGGGAAGAAAAGGCTTTCTTTGGGGGATAGATATATTGGGTTCTCCTCTGGAGCTTTTGCAAAAACACTGTGCTAAAATCTGTTTGGAGACTGAACAGAAAAGGGTGTTTTCTGGGCCAAGGATCTTGTACTCCCTCTCAAAGAAGGTGCCTCTCAACCCCTCCTCAGAGGCCTTCAGAGAATTAGTAAAAAGAAAAAAGGAAAAAAAACACTTACTTTTAAATAATTTTGGTTTGTAGGTGGCTGTTGCATTCTATTGGTTTTTAATCTGCGGATTTGGAATAAATTTAAGGCTGCTGCTGATGTGCTGCTGGTGTGTTAATGGTTGTTTTTATCATTTTAGTAGCTGATGTTTTCAAATTGTTAAACTATGCCTCAACTTCCTTGTCAGCTACTTTGAGATGTGATGGGGTATAAATGTTTTAGAATAAGCAGATGAATAAATAATCTCCCATCAGGCTCCAGGGTGAGCAAAACCTGGACCGCTTACAAGAGCCCGGACAGCTAAAAACAATATGTTGGTGTGTTTTTTTACTACAGTACCATAAATCATAATGCCAGAGTACCTGCAGAAGTGTAAGGGGGCACTGAATAAAGATTAACAAAGTCTTGGGTACATGTGAAAATAACTAAATAATGCAGCTGTAAAAATTCCACCTGTTCTATAGTAGTATTTCTTTTATTGATTGATTGGCCTGTCTGCTGCTTCCCCACCCCTTTTTACTGTCAGTGTAATATAACTAGATGCTACAGCCCTCAAATTTATTTAAGCCTCTCAATGATGTCATCTGATAGGGTTACATTAAAACCTAGAACTGCTTTTCAGTATCATATTAATTCATCCATTGCGTGTCGAGGTCCCCAGGTCCACCCCAATAACTCACACATCACACAGAAATTTTTGTGTAAGATTTTTGGCATAATTTTGGCCACAACTTTATTAAAATACAAATTTGTGAGTTGTTGCGTAGGCATTGGTTGCGACTATCTGCCCCCACCATGGGGGACAGACTGACATTCCGTACGATGCGAAAGTCAGAATAGGGGAATACACTTGGGGGTAGCGATGGAGCAGGGAACCTGCCCTCACCCCAAATGAAACCAGGAGCTCATTGCTATGGCCCGAGCCCCCTTGACAGAGTGGACAAGCAATAGTTAGCCCCCAATTCCTTTAACGCAGGGGTCTGCAACCTTTAAGACAAAAAGAGCCACTTTGACCCGTTTCCGAAGGGAAAAAAAAAATCTGGGAGCCGCAAAACCATTGCGACATTTAAAACAAATATATCTCCGGAGCCGCGATCTGACAGCGGGCGGGAAGGTGACGTCGGGACGGTGAGTGACTAACGCACACATCGCCCCCATGCGACGTCACAGCCAGTACAGCGCCCGCCACAGTGGGGAGTGTCGGGGCACACAATGCGCCTCCTCCCCTTGCTAGTATTCGCCCCGGAGCCGCGGCAAAGGTATAAAAGAGCCACATGCGGCTCCGGAGCCACGGGTTGCAGACCCCTGCTTTAACGGAATCCCTTGCAGCAGCAGCATTAGAGGGGCAGGCACAGCCAATCCATGCCCCTCAACCAACCAAACCATAAACCAATGCCTAACCGCGAACCTTACAAATTGTGACGATTTGCTACGCAGTAGGCAAAAACCAAATGGCCCCAGCCAATCAGCCAGATGGACAAAATTCCTACCAGGCCCCCGCTCCAAAGCAGAAGATCCCATGACAGGCATAGCAAGGTCAAAGTGAACAACCCTATTCTAGGGAGGGGGGGATGGGCAATCCGATGCACGGGCGAAAAGAGGAAGCCCTAGCCTCGTGCAAGGAGTTTTGGTATTTCTGACTGTTAATCAATAAATGGCAACATTAACTTCTTCCCAACAAGGGAAGCCCCAATTGCATCAGTGGTCAACGATCAATTAGCCCGCCCCCCCCCTTTGGAGTGTCCTGGCGGCCCCCACCGCAACATGTGCTCTCCATGAAGGAGAACACGCTTTGCACAAAATATTCTATAACCCAGCAGCTGCTTGGATAATTCCTCCATTGTTGGAGGAATGGATGTTTGCCTCTGGGGGTGAAGTCAAACTGCTAGAGAAACAGAGTGCTTGCTGTGGCTATAAAAGACAAAGGCAAAGGTACCCCTGACTGTAAGGTCCAGCCGCGGACGACTCTGGTGTTGCGCGCTCATTTCGCTCTATAGGTCAAGGGAGCCAGCGTTTGTCCACAGACAGCTTCCAGGTCATGTGGCCAGCATGACTAAGCCGCTTCTGGTGAACCAGAGCAGCTCACGGAAATGCCGTTTACCTTCCCGCCAGAGTGGTACCTATTTATCTACTTGCACTTGATGTGCTTTCGAACTGCTAGGTTGGCAGGAGCAGGGACCGAACAACAGGAGCTCACCCCATCATGGGGATTCAAACCACCGACCTTCTGATCGGCAAGTCCTAGGCTCTGTGGTTTAGACCACAGCGCCACCCACATATAGAGACAAGTAACTCATAACTGCTGCCTCTTACGCTGTTTTTGCTATGTTAGCAGCACCAAAGTGACCTCTCTGGGGTGCAAGCCTAGGCAGTGTGTATGGAAAGGGAGGACACAAAAATGGGGTGTCAAGGAGGGTTAATTGGGAGGGGTGAGAAATGTCCCTATTTTCATCTGAGGAATGTTGGAGAGTATGGGATTGAATCCCAGTGAAACAAAAGCATTGTGTTTGTGGAGTTGATAACTACAGGACTTTGTATTCTGCGTTGTGATATTGATGACATAGAAGTTTCAGGTACAAACATTCCATTTATTGTAGCTTGTGAATTTCATTTGATAACAACAACAACAACAACAACAACAACAATTATAAAGTTTTCTTTATACTCCGCCCTCCCTGGCCAGGTTGGGGCTCAGGTGCTAACATCAAATATATGATACATTAAAAACACAATTAAACAATTGATTAAAATACAGCCTAAATTTAAAATCAGTATGAAATTAAATGGCAGCCCACGAATCACAACCATAGGGCTAGGGAACATCAAGTATTCGCCAGGGGCAGCTATCCATGCTGGTCCCACAGGAGCTGATAGAAAGAGCCAAGGAGGTAACTTACATACAGGGTCCCATAGAAGGGGGTCTCATAAAAAAGAGGGGAGTCAGACTGGACCAGGACCAAAGGCCAAGCGGAACAGCTCCGTCTTGCAGGCCCTCCGGAAGGATGCCAAACTAATTTAGGAACAGAGAAAGCAGTTTATATTGAGCTGACCATTGCTCCACATTGCTTAGTAATATCTACATCACCTTAAGAGTTTCAGTCAATTTTTTCCTGGATAGGAACTGGCACTTTTGCATGCACTATCAAAATCATTTAAACACTTGCACTCTGCTTCACAGATTCATAGGAACAATATCATACCCTCCAACATTTCTCCGATGAAAATAGGGACGTCCCATTCCATAATGATAATTTTACTATTTATACCCCACACATCTTATTGGGTTTCTTCAGCACTCTGGACAGCTTCCAACACATATAAAAACATAGTAAAACATTTTTAAAAAAACAACCTTACCTATACAGGATTGCCTTCAGACAGTGTGGGGGTCAGATAACTCCATACCTTCCAACATTTCTCCAATGAAAATAAGGACATCCTAATGGAAAGTGGGACGTTCTGGGATCAAATCAGAAATCAAGACGGCTTCACTAAATCAGGGACGTCCCTGGAAAATAGGGACACTTGGAGGGTCTGCAATATTTCCCCCCACACGTGAACTGCACCTCCAGTTAGGAAAGTTGCAAAATAGGCCTTACTTTTCTGAAACTAATATATGTGTTCATTCCACTAGAGGGCAGAATGTGCTTTTTTTAAAAATACCAAAAGCACAACTTGTGAATTCTCATAACAACAGACTTCTCTTTCTGCTTCTGCTAATGAAATTGATAATGTGTTGAGACTCTGACCTAAAATGACAGATCAGTGGGATCTGTTTTCCCACTTTGAAATACTGTAGTTTAATGAGATAAACATCACCTTGTTAGTCACATTCAGATACAGATGCAAGTCTCTCACTCGCTATTAGTCATGGCATGGAATTAGAAGTTATTCCTGATAGGTGTACGTATTTCATAACAATTGCAAAATCCCTTCTGTCACAGCTCACTGTGGGGAAAACATGCGGAGGAGAGAGGAAAAAAAATAGCCTGCAGAAAGGATTAAGTCTAAAATGATAATGATATCTATCAGTAATAATATGAGAAATGCAAAGACAGAATTCAGCAGAGTCTGAAACCTATTTTCCTCAGTGCAAATTAAAATGTTTGCTGAATTTTAAAAAGGGTGAATTCAGTAGAAACCCTTACAGCCCATAACTGAATCTGTCAAGCAAAGTTTCCATAATAACACTTAGCAGTTGTACACCGTTTTTAATGAAAACGAGGAACAAGTGTAGTAACTCTTCAGATATGTATACAAATACTGAGTTGGCTACAGTTTAAGACTTTCATGGATGACCTGCTGACTGTTGGCTCTCGAAGGGACAGGGGATGCAGCTTTGAAGATTTTGCCCTCCCCCCCCCCCCCCGGATTTAAGTTAAGAAATAAAGACACCTATTTCTTCTCTGATGTATTGTAAATATCTCACATGCCCTCCCCCCGAAAGGCTTTTGTTTATTTCTCATACCAACAAAGCCCTAGTTCAAACTTGGATGGAAGACTTGTTTGAAGAATCACATGAATTAATCTCCTTGCAGCCAGGGCTGAATATATACTGATCTAAACAAACAAAAAAAGAACACTAAGAAAAAAAAGGTCTATAGCTCTCAATGCAATTTCCCATTGTCTGCAGTACAGCACCCCTGGTCTCTAAGGTGCTACTGGGGGCATTCCTTTTATTTATTTTGACTGTGTCAGACCAACACGGCTACCCACTTGAATCTAGCACCCCTGGTGTTACATTTTTATAACACATTTGTAATGTTTTAACTCATGAGTACAGATTTGTCCCCAGGTGCTCATATAGAGGGTCCTCTTCACATTAAGACGTGTATTTAGTGTCAGTTGGCCAGAATAAGCATATTCCTGCATCAAGCATCAGGAAGAGGTGAGCTCCCTGATCCCGTGTCAGGATGGCATCACCCGCTACAAATGAATGGACCAGGAGCTAAACATCTTGAATTTCATTTGCTCACATCCATCCCTTGTTACCCTTAGATATCCTCTGCCTCCAAGGAAGTCCACCACTTCTCAGAAGTTATTCCTGATGTTTAGTCAGAATCTCCTTTCTTTTAACATTAAGCCATTGTTTTGAGTCCTACCTTCCAGAGCAGGAGAAAACAAGTATGTTCCATCTTCCATGTGAGATAGTTCTTCCATGTGAGATAGTTAAAGATGACTATTATATCTCCTCTTCCCTAGGCTAAACACACCCAGATCCTTCAAGCGTTCCTCATAAGACTTGGTTTCCAGACCCTTGATCATCTTGGCTGCCCTCCTCTGCACACGTTTCAGCTTGCCAACATCCTTCTTAAATTGTGGTCCCCAGAACTGGACACAGTCTGACCAAGGCATCATAGAGTGGCCCTGTTATTTTCCTTGATCTGGATCAACCTCTGTTGATGCAGCCTAGATTTGCATTCGCTTCTTTTGCTGCTGCATCACACTGTTGACGCATGTTAAGCTTGATACCCCTAGATCTTTCCCCCATGCACTACTGGTAAGACCGGGATCCCTCATCTTATATTTGTGCAGCTGCTTCTTCCTGCCAAAGTTCAAAGGTTGAGGGTTGAGTGCTGTGAGCTAGATGCAAAAGTGGCAGGCTGGGAAGGCAGAGAGAGAGAGCCAGGCCTGATTTTGGCTGGAATCCAAGGTTGCAGCTATGGGAGAAGCAAGACCTTCTTGGGGTATTAATGCTGTGAGCCCCTCTATTATAGGCTAAGGTTGTATACAGGTGTAAATCAACCATATATCATAAAGACACCACAGTCTCTGTTGTGCCTCATTCCTGAAGGAAACACAAATCCTGGGTAAGTATCTGAAACCTCTGGAATCTCATACCACTCAGAGATTGGGGTGGCATGCAACAATAACAGTAGATTGTGTAACATTGCTGTAGCCAAAGACTGGACCTTTTGCTAAAGGAATGAACACGTATGGAACATGATCAAGTTGAGGAAGAAGGGACATTGGCTAAGAAAGCCCCAAAAGCAGTTTCTTCATGCAAGGTAAAGGTAAAGGTAAAGGTACCCCTGCCCGTACGGGCCAGTCTTGACAGACTCTGGGGTTGTGCGCCCATCTCACTTAAGAGGCCAGGGGCCAGCGCTGTCCGGAGACACTTCCGGGTCACGTGGCCAGCGTGACATCGCTGCTCTGGCGAGCCAGAGCCGCACACGGAAACGCCGTTTACCTTCCCGCTGGTAAGCGGTCCCTATTTATCTACTTGCACCCGGAGGTGCTTTCGAACTGCTAGGTTGGCAGGCACTGGGACCGAGCAGCGGGAGCGCACCCCGCCGCAGGGATTCGAACCGCCGACCTTTCAATCGGCAAGTCCTAGGCGCTGAGGCTTTAACCCACAGCGCCACCTGCGCCCTTCTTCATGCAAGAGACAATGCCAAATCCTATTCTAAAGGAACTGCCAGCATGGACTCTTTCATATTCCGCCATGAGATATTTTAAATCAGAAAGTAGCACATGGGTCAGGAAACATTGCATTTGAGACCAGTGGCAAATATGCCATTTTTCAGGCTGCTGTTTTGTTGTGTATCTCACAGCAAAGTCTGGATGCTACCGGCTAGAGTCGTAACACCAGCAGTGCTTCGATTAAATAAGCGAGAGTCTCACTTCATCTGCTTAACACACAAATGCAGTGACCCAAATGACATTCCAAATGCATTTGTTCTAATGGGTCAACAAACTCCACGCTACAGCCACTTTTTAACAAAAGCAGCCTGATGCAAAATGACAGATCGTTTCAAAGCACATCAAGTAGAAAAACTGAAACAAACATGCATTTCTCTCCCCTCCCCTCGCTAACTCTTACATCATGAAAACAAGGACTTTCCCCCTGCCTTTGGAGAAGCTGCTCTTAACGCAATATGCATAAACATTTATAGAAAATTGCATTTATAGGGCAGGGAAGGCTGTTTGGAAAGAGCAGGAAGGCAAACAACAACAATTTTCTTCTAACTCTTCTTTCCATGAGAGCAATAAAAAACACAACATTAAAAATAAAGTCAACTTCATAATACAAAACACAATGCTCAGTCACAGTCTGCACTAAGTTATATAAATGGTGTTGCTGCTGTTATGCTCCAAAGGCTTGTCAGAACAAATAGGCCTTGAGCTGCCAACTGCATGAACATAATGTGGGGGACAATCTGATCTCAACAGGGAGGTCTAGCTGACCCTGCATTGACCCATCTCAGACATGCAAAAAACCATACCAAAAAAACCACCCACCCATATAAATGTTTATTGTTACATTTCAACAAAGGCAGCGAAATGTGAGACTGTGGGATGGTGGCACTCTTTGTTCTTCAGGTATCCTCCTCCTCCTCCTCCTCTTTCTTCTTCTTCTTCTTCTTCTTCTTCTTCTTCTTCTTCTTCTTCTTCTTCTTCTTCTTCTTCTTCTTCTTCTTCGTGTCCTTCACTCCTAACAAGAGCCCTCCAAGTGTCTCTATTTTCTAGGGACAGTCCTGGATCTACAGAAGCCATCCTGGTTTCTGATTTGACCCCAGAATGTCCCATTTCTGCCACACAACCCAGGCTTTCCCTCGGGGAAAAACTTTGGAGGGGTTGCAGTGAGGTTGCAGGAATGTACCTTGCGCTATTTTTTTGTTACTTATGAATAAGACTGTTGTGTCTTTATTCTTTTAGGAGGGATCAAAGGGGTTGTACCAGGAATAAAAGAACATAACTCAACATGGGCAAGCCAGATTGAACTGCTTATTGTCTTAAGAGACTCACATGAGTTTGCAACTAGCTTTCTGCTGCGTTAAGAAGAGGAATGCATTCTGCTGTATAAAGAAACTTGCTAGCATGGGTTAGGAAGGATATTAATAATCAATATATCCTCTCCTGCCACCCTCAACATTCTCACACTAAGAAAATGAGGAAGGCATTTATGGTAAGTTCCAGCACCTCTTTTTCTAGAAAAATAGCACTGGACTATTTTCATTGGAGAAATGTTGGAGGGTATGAAATGCTTTTTCCACAGCCCACAACAATCTACTACCATGTAATCCACATCAGCCTAAATGGATGGTGGTACATACAGGCCGTCTTATCCTCAGGCACTACCTAGACTAACCTTCCCCAGATATCTGGCGCTACAACTCTCATCATCACTGACCATTGGCCATGCCAGCTGAGCGATCAGTCAGGGAGCCAACCTTTGTCATGCCACTACCAGTCCAATTCAACTAGATAACACTTCACAGATCATAAATGAGAATAAAAAAATGTGCTACTTGCTACTGAAATAGACACATGTAGTCCACCGGGGAACATCTCTATGCAGTAACTGCGTAACTTCAGTTTTGATGGAGCACTATTTGCACATATCCATTTCATATTGCTGATGGATTTGAGCGCGAAAAGCAAGGGAGTACCACTGCCACTGGAATCCTTGAAAGATTCCATGAACAGTGTCTCTGAAAATTTTTGCACATCATTTGGGAAGATAGGTGAACTAATGCCAGTGTACTGGAAGAAGCAAAGATAATAATAATAATAATTTATTATTTATACCCCGCCCATCTGGCTGGGTTTCCCCAGCCACTCTGGGCGGCTTCCATAGAAACCAGGAAACACTAAAATATCATACATTAAAAACTTCCCTGAACAGGGCTGCCTTAAGATGTCTTCTGAATGTCAAGTAGTTGTTTATCGTTTTGACATCTGATGGGAGGGTGTTCCACAGGGTGGGCGCCACTACCGAAAAGGCCCTCTGCCTGGTTCCCTGTAGCTTTGCTTCTCGCAATGAGGGAACCGCCAGAAGGCCCCCGGCACTGGACCTCAGCACTGGACCTCAGCAAAGATCACCAGTGACGAAACAATGATTCTTCAACATCAACTTCATTGCACTGGTCATGTTGTGTGGATGCCTGATTATCGTCTTCCAAAGCAACTACACTATTTCGAACTTCAAAATGGAAAGCGTAATGCTAGTGGTCAACAAAAGAGATTTAAAGACTCTCTCAAGGCAAATCTAAAAAAAAAAAAAAAAGTAGCATAAACACTGACAACTGGGAAACACTGGCCTGTGAGCACTCCAGTTGGAGAACAACCTTTACCAAAGGTGTCATGGGCTTTGAAGTTGCTCGAACTCAGGATGAAAGGGAGAAACGTGCTAAGAGGAAGGCACGCTTGGCAAACCCTCACCATGATCAACTCCCACCCAGAAACCTATGTCGCCACTGTGGAAGGATGTGTGGATCCAGAATTGGTCTCCACAGTCACTAACAGACTCGCTGTTAAAACCATGTTTATGGAAGACAATCTTGCTCAGCTACGAGTGATCACCAAAGAGGAAGAAAGGAGAAGGCCACTGCCAATACAGTGGTACCTCAGGTTACAGACGCTTCAGGTTACACACTCCGTTAACCCAGAAATAGTACCTCGGGTTAAGAATTTTGCTTCAGGATGAGGTATTCTGGTCGGAGCGAAACAGTATAAACTTAAAGCATTTGCAGATGACCTAGTATTGACCTTACAGGAGCCAGAGCCAAGTACCAAAAGGGTATTGCAACTGATTTATGAGTTTGGTCGGGTGGCGGGATTTAAACTTAACAAGCAAAAAACCAAGGTTTTGGAAAAAAAATTGACTTCTTTAGAATCAGAAAGGTTTCAGAAAGAGACAGAGCTAAACGTGGTTAAAAAAGTAAAATACCTAGCGAAGAACATGAATTTATTTAAAGATAACTATGAAAAATGCTGGTCTGAAATTAAAAGGGATCTAGAAGTTTGGTTAAGACTGAAACTTTCCTTGTCAGGACGTATTGCTGCTATTAAGATGAATGTATTGCCAAAAATGCTGTTTTTGTTTCAAACGTTACAGATTGTGGATAAAATGGAGTGTTTTGGGAGGTGGCAGAGAGATATCTCTAAATTTGTCTGGCAGGGCAAAAAGCCCAGAATTAAGTTTAAGATATTAACTGATGCTAAAGAAAGAGGGGGCTTTGCCCTGCCAGACTTAAAGTTGTACTATGAATCAGCAGCTTTCTGCTGGTTGAAGGACTGGCTGCTTCTTGAAAACACGGATGTTTTAGATTTGGAAGGATTTAACAATGCTTTTGGATGGCATGCATATTTGTGGTACGACAAGGTTAAAATTCATAAGGCTTTCAAGAACCATATTGTCAGAAAAGCAGTGTTTAATGTCTGGACAAAATACAAAGACTTATTGGAAAATAGGACCCCAGGGTGGTTATCACCAATGGAAGCTAAGGCCCTGAAAAGACTCAATATGGAGGCCAAATGGCCGAAATATTGGGAAATAATAGAAAAAGATGGAGATAACTGGAGGTTGCAGAGTTTGGAGAAACTAAAGGATAAAGTGCGAGATTGGTTACATTATGCTCAGATTAAAGAAGTTTTTAAGTCGGTCAAAAAGATAGGATTCCAGGTGGAAAAATCAAAGTTAGAAATAGAACTGTTAGAACCCAGTTCTAAGATACTTTCAAGAATGTATAACTTGTTGCTAAAATGGAATACACAAGATGAAACGGTCAAATCAGCTATGATAAAATGGGCACAGGACATAGGGTACAATATTATGTTTGCTTACTGGGAAAAGTTATGGACCACCGGCCTGAGATTCACGGCATGTAATGCCTTGAAAGAAAATATTATGAAAATAATATATAGGTGGTACATGACCCCAGTCAAGCTTGCAAAGATATACCATTTGTCAGACAATAAATGTTGGAAATGTAAAGAAACTGAAGGAACGTTCTTTCACCTCTGGTGGACCTGCCCTAGAGTTAAGGCCTTCTGGGAAATGATATATAATGAGTTGAAAAAGATATTTAAGTATACCTTTCCTAAGAAACCAGAGGCCTTTCTTCTGGGCATTGTCGGCCAGAGGGTGCAAAAGAAAGACCGAACTTTTTTTATGTATGCTACAACAGCAGCAAGGATACTCATCGCTAAATATTGGAAAACCCAAGATTTGCCCACACTGGAAGAATGGCAGATGCAACTGATGGACTATATGGAACTGGCGGAAATGACTGGCAGAATCCGAGACCTGGGAGAAGAACTTGTGGAGGAGGACTGGAAGAAATTTAAGGACTATTTACAAAAACATTGCAAATTGTATGAATGTTAAGAAAGATGTAAGATTAGCAACAACATGGTACCAATAAATTACTTAAAAGGAATATGAACTTAAAAGTAATCAAAAGAAAAGACAAATTTTGGATAAATATTATATTAAAACTAAGTCTTTAAAACTGTGATTTAAATTATCTAAAATTAGGAATATAATATTGGAAAATTATATTATAAGAATTGAAACAAGTTAATAAATTGCTGGAAAAACTTAAGATTTTGGAATGCAGGAACGAGAGTTGTGAGGAAGTCCAAGGAGGGGAATGAAATGTGGAAATTGGAAAATCATATGTTATTCTGTATGTTCTTTACTGTCTAAACAAAATTTTAATAAATATTACTATTAAAAAAAATTGCTTCAGGATGAGAACAGAAATTGCGGTGTGGCGGTGCGGCGACAGCAGGAGGCCCCATTAGCTAAAGTGGTACCTCAGGTTAAAAACAGTTTCAGGTTAAGAACGGACCTCAAGAACGAATTAAGTTCTTAACCCGAGGTACCACTGTATATGAATAGGGCACACTGATTCAGTGTAAAAAATCCAGTTCTTCAAACAGGGTGTCAACAGAATTATTTTTCAGGTCAATGACTATATCCCCTAACATAATCTAAAATCTGCCCATCTCCACCAACCTTCAACATAAATGCCATTCCAAATTGGCTAGGACACCGATCCATGTGACTTCCTGTACTATAAATAGGATCAGGCTGTGCATTCAGAGACACATACAGTACCCAGCTGAATGCAGACCTGTTGAATGCCACACAGATAGCTGAGTTGCTAGAGCATGGGATTCCTAATATCAGGGTTATGGCTCCAAGCCCCATGTTGACCATTTAAAGGGCCTGGACTAGCTGGCCCTTACAGTCCCTTCCATCTCTACAATTCTATGATTCTATCATGCTTGCAGTTGGATATGTATTCCACTTATGCTCACAGTTCTTGATCCAGAAAGTGATGCAATCATTTAAGCTATCTGGATTGAGCCAGGTACAACTTCTGAGCAACTTGTGACTGCAGCCATCTGAAATGTCCTTAAATGCAAAGCCAGGTGATGGCCTTGAAAGAGATTTCCCAAAAAAACAAACAAAAAAACACCATCCACAACACCAATCCCAAACAGAAATATTTGATTGCCACACAATTACTGTAGTAGCATTTTCAGTGGCTTCAGTAAGATCACTCAGCAATGAGAGCTTTTTGGAAATAAGGGAGATATTACGGCTAAGTTTTACTCGATACTAGACCTGCTTAAATCAATAGACATGACTAAGCTAAGCCCATTAATTTTGATGGGTCTACACTGAGTAAAACTTAGTTGACTACCACCCAAATCTCCCCCCAGCCCCCTAAAAATCAACGAAGGAAAGCAATTCAGTTTAATCTGTTGACATGACAAGGCTTGCCAGAGAATACGAGAAAATACAAAACTCACTGATGTGTGCCATTCAAGAAGGGAGAAGTGAAAGGAATGTGTCGTCTCACTACCCTGTCAAGATTAACAACTTTGTATTCTGACAACTCAGCTATATTTATTTATTTATACAGTGCATTTTTACAGCCAATATTTCACATCAAATCAATAATTCAAGAGATTTCAGTATCCAAAAGGCAGGTATTGCTCACCCACATCCTGATGCCTTAGGGCAACTGGCAAGTTACATTTTAAAGGCTCATTCTAACAACTGAGCTCTGTAAATATATATGAATGACCAATATCCTTGTTCAATACATTTTCTCTGCAACGGCCATGTAGTGATGGAGTAGCCATCTCTCCAGTCAAGCTAGCAGGCATACATGCTATAAGGCAGGCTTCAGCATTTGCATACCAAAATGGCTTAGAAAACATGCCTTCAATAGGTTCTTTCTTTCCTTGGCCTCTCCCAGTCTCCCTGCTGACAGGTAACTTCATCAGGCAATTGTCAGATAACACACTTTGTGAAAAAAATAGGGAAAAAAATATGAATCCGATTGCTCAAGAAAGAGAAAATGTTGAAAACAGTGATGTTAATTGGGTAGGGCAATTATTTTTTAATATTATTGTTCACCTCCTAGGGATGGAGAAGATCAGTATTTTCTGAAAAAATACATGAACCAAAATGCAACTATCCTTTGAAATTCCTCCTTGCTGTATTGAAAACAGCCAACTATTATTCATAAACCTGTAATTTAAAGATAATTTAAAGATAAAGATAAAAAGTCTTAAGATCAGGGCAGCCCAACTTTTCATACCAAGTAGGCAGCCCAACTTTTCATACCAAGTAGGCTGCACACTGCCTAAAGGCAGCTAAGCAAGGCACCAGACTACAGAAAATTGCGATGGTTTCTAACTTTCTGCAAGCTCATTGTTTGTTTCAGCAGGAACATTGCCTGCTTTTCTGTTATAAAAAGAATCATCATCATCATTATTCAATTGGCAGAATATTTCACCCTGTTTCGGCTGTCATTGAAACCACAGACTAGAAGCAACCATCCTCCAGCTCATTTTTCTACTCTAATTCCCAGAGATCAGCTTTAAGCTTTCTCAGTATGAAAAACTAAAGTCAGTCTTCCCGCCGAAGCAAAGCAAATGGTCAGTGGGCTCATGTCTTAATTTCTTCTTATTTAGTATGGTTATACCACATATTCAGGCCCCAGCCAAGGAGATGTTTCTGCCTGAGGTGTGTTGAATAGTGCTTACTTGCAGGTGCCTATAGACCACAGTCTTGTTCACATCTACCTAGGAGTAAGCCCAGTGATTTTTTTCTGGGGGGACACAGTGGTATGCATACCCCTAAACATTTTGTGAATCTAAGTTTGGCCACAATGAGGGGCAGTATTTCAATATGAGTAGGGAAATGAGAGCACCCCTAAATATTTTTTAAGGAAAAAAGCACCGAGTAAGCCCCCTTGAATACCAGAGGACTGACTTCTGAGTCAGCATTCATAGGATTGTGCTAAGTAAATATTGCCTTCCACATAAGGCTTCAGTTTGGAGATTCTACCAGAAGAGGGTGATGTTGATCCATGAATTTTGAGCCATGGAGAACTGCACTTTTACTGCAGTTTGATGTTTATTTGAACACAGACATATATCACTGTATATATTCAAAAGATTTTTTTTTTTTTACAGAAACATCACAAAACTTATTTTTAAAATGAGTTTGTGATATAAATGCAGGTTACACACATCTCTACAGAAAAAAAAATCTATAACAAAAGCTAGATATTAATAGCTGTCATGAATATTCCCTATATATTTTTGTTGGCCTCAGTCAGTCTCGAGAGACTATAGAGTGCTAACTTCTAACTTCTGGAGAGTCACAGTGCCTGCTGTGGTTGCAGAGATGGGTAACTCATAATTGCTGCCTCCCATGTTGTCTTGCTGTGTTGCAGCACCAAACTGACCCATCTGGGGAGCAAGTCTGGGCAGTGTGTACTGAGGTCCTGGGCTCTCCATATGACAAGACCCCACTCACATCCTTGCTGATGTTGTCCAGAGGAAAGCAGATCGATACATTTGGCAAAAGCTTGACTGAAGGAGTCATGAGAAGGAAGTCTACAAGACACCATCACAGTGCAAGCATGTTAATAGGGATGTGTGTGGGCACTGTGCTCTAAACTGCTGAGCCTCTTGTGTTTGCTGATTGGAAAGTCAGCAGTTTGAATCCCCACAATGGGGTAAGCTCCTGTTGCTATGTCCCAGCTCCTGCCAACCTAGCAGTTCGAAAGCATGCCAATGCAAGTAGATAAATAGGTACTGCTGTGGCGGGAATGGAAATGGCATTTCCATGTGCTCTGGTTTCCATCACGCTGTCCCGTTGTGCCAGAAGTGGTTTAGTCATGCTGGCCACATGACCCAGAAAACCATCTGTGGATAAACGCTGGCTCCCTTGGCCTGAAAGCGATATGAGCGCCGCAACCCCCATAGTTGCCTTGGACTGGACTTAACCATCCAGGGGTCCTTTACCTTTTGCAAACCTATGCATCTACTCAGAAGTTCAATGGTACTTACTCTCAGATATATACTGGATTGCAGCCTACAAGTACATTTCTGTAATTTTCACTGTTTTTTCTTTCGTTATCAAACTGTTTCCCTCATTTTATGTTTTCCCCATTATGTAATCACTATTTCAAATGCCATAAAAAGCAAACCCGCTCCGTTTAGATAATCAAATGCAAAACCGCATTGTTATCTCAACTATCTATAACTGGTAGGTATTTTCTTCTACCCACACAGTATGAAAAATGAGTCTTGGGAGCTGGGGTGTTAAGCGCAAAACAGGTAGGATATTGGGGAAAAGCCTTCCCAACAAAGGAACTGATTTATGCATTCCTTTTCTCCGGGGAAAGTCTCAACTTGATAGTAGAATATTTTGTAGTAGGGATGGGGTAAGCTTTGGCTCTCTAGACTAGATGTGGGGCCACCTGTGGCCCTCCAGATGTTGCCAAATTACAGCTCCCTCCATCTCCAGTCATTGACCCTGCTTGCTGGGAGTTGTAGTTCAGCTGTTGGAAACCACAACCTTTCAGCCTCAGGCAGCATGTCCAATGGTCAAAGGATGGGAGTTGAAGTACAGCAACATCCAGAACAGGTATAGAAAACAACTTTGGCTCTCCAGATGTTTCTAGAGGTCCAAAGTTGTTCTTGAAGTTTCTGGGTTCCATCTCCCACCATCCCTTGACTATTGGACACAGTGGCTGAGGCTGAAGGGAAATGGTATCCAACAAATATCTGAAGGACCACAGATTCCACAGCCCTATTTTATCGGCCCACCAGGTCAAAGGACATCCAGGGACTACCTGAGTGTGGAATGGGGGCTTCTCAAGCAGGACCCCAGAGCACAGCCCCAAAAGCTACAGGTTCCTGCACCAGTAGCTCCTACATTTGGCAATCGGTGTGCATCGTCGAGAACATTGTGCACTGCAGTAATATGACAGATTTTCCTGCTGTGCTAGGGTCATTTGGTATATAGATTTTTTCCTCACAGGCAGAAATTAACATTTGACAATTGGGGAAATTACTTGTCACAGCTTAAGTGAGCAGAACTGTGTCAATTATCAGTCCGGCTACAGAGAGCTTTTATGGTGCACTACCGGTCACCGTGTGCTGCCTGAGGAAGCTGCGATAAGCCTGGTTTATAAGGGTCCTGGCTCAGTGGTAGAGCAGCTGTTTTGCTCACAGAAGGTTCCAGATTCAATTCCTAGCATCTCCAGCCAGGAATGGGAGAGCATCCTGTCTGAAATCCTGAGGGGCTGATGCCCGGGAGTATAGATAGTTGGTGTGACTCCATACAAAGCAGCTTGCTGTGTTTTGAATGTGGCAAAATGGCCCAAGACATTTTGGCACCTCAGGCAAACAACAAAATGGTGGCCCCCTCCCTGCTAGGGAAGAAGCAGGGAATGAAGATCAACAGGAGGAACAAAGGGGGGGATAAAGTTGCACGTTGTGATCCGCTGCCCCTCTGGATCCCACCACCTGAGGTGGTTACCTCACCTGGCCTCATGAATGGGCTGTCCCTGCCTCTTTGAGAAGCTCAGGCTCACAATAGCCATAGCAGCTCCTTCCTGCTCACTGAGGGTGAAACTTAAATCCATGAGCCATATCAGGGTAGCCATAATGCAGCTCATCCTCATGTCAGCGACACCTCTTCTGGAAACTGGGGTGACACTAAGATGAGAAGGAGAAATAACCTGGGCTCCTTCCAGAGCACCTGACATTAATTTTGAGCCTAGTGAGGCTCAATTCAGAACATAGGACCCAAGTCCCTTTGGCCTCTCCAATAAAATATTTGAGGGGGCTGCCCCCCAAAAAGTTGATGGGCATTGCTATTCAAATGGTGTGTGCTTGCCACATCTTGTGATTTATTATCCGGGGCAGGGTTTGCCTGTCCCTCATATTTTATTAATGTTGGCGCCTAACTCCCCTATCTCCAATGCCCACAAAATCCTGAACACCCTGGTTGAAAATAAAGGACACTTCTCTACTCTGTGGTCCAGGGATGTTCACTGCCACACATTCACTCTCCTCAATCTCTGCCAGCAGTTTCTTCCTTAGCTGTACCAAATTTCAAACTGCCTTTTAAACTACGGATTTTCTGAAAAGGCAGGGAGTGATTTTAGGGAGGTAGTGAGGAAGATTCTAGGTCTGACACACAGATATGTTGAACCATCGTCAATTTAAGGAGCTGTACCTCTTCAAAGAAAATTACAACAAATGCAAATGTGAGTTTCATGCCCAGAAAGAGTCAGTCCAATACGCAATTAAAGAGTCAAGCCACCCAGAAATATCTGCTATGTAAACTATGCTGCAACGCCTGGAAAATTTGCAGAAATGCTTTTTTCACTGCTTCTGTTAATTTCAAGGCCATTTCTGTAGATGTTTCAGATAGATTGTGTCCTGCAATTTCCTTTCATTATTACATTACAGTGGTACCTCGGGTTAAATACTTAATTCGTTCCAGAGCTCCGTACTTAACCTGAAGCACCACTTTAGCTAATGGGGCCTCCTGCTGCTGCTGCGCCGCCGGAGCACGATTTCTGTTCTCATCCTGAAGCAAAGTTCTTAACCTGAAGCACTATTTCTGGGTTAGCGGAGTCTGTAACCTGAAGCGCATGTAACTTGAAGTGTATGTAACCCGAGATACCACTGTATTCATTACTACAGTTTGATTAAAACCGTATAGAGAAAATAGCTCTGTGTGTTGTGTATGTGTGAGTGTAAAATGTATACTAGATGCACACAGATTCATTGATTTGAACCCTTGCTTGGTCACTCTGGAGTAAACTGAGACTCAGGCCACAATCTAAATCCCCTTTGATCTAGGGAGCAGTCCTATTATATTGCCTCTGCCAGTCCCCAAACCAGGCATGCTGGGGTGGGAAGGTGCTGAACTGCCTTGGGATCCCACTGCCATTACACAGGCCAGATGCGGCCATCACATTGCACTGCCTAGCCAAGATTTGGATTTTCTTAACAATCTTCTAACACCTCCAAGAAGGTGATCAGCTCAACCATAGCAGATTCTTTTGAACATCTGTACAACTGATGAATTTGTGAAACTGCTCCTTTGAAAACGTATGAGGTGATGGTGAGGAGACCTGAACATTCTAGGTGTGGTGCTAGTTCAGTCATTCAAGAATGAATGAATGAATGAATGAATGAATGAATATTTATTTGTGTCAGACATAGGCCGTAGCAATAAAACAACAATACGATATACAAAGTATAGAAATAAAAAGTCAATTATATAAAATGCATTTTAGGGTTTTGGAGTTCAGTGATGTCCTGTCCCATTCTTACTTGTAAAACATCACTAGAGGTCACAGTCGTCTTGTGATGAACCAGACCTCAGTGTCCCATGTTCATGATCATAACTAATTACATAAATTTACATGAATTTAAAATATCATATTTATTTGAGTTCAGCAGACTGCATTATTTTGCTTTGCAGCAAAGATTTACATCTACCCCATTATTTATGCTTATTTACCATAGCATCTTTGCTTCTTGTCTAAATAGTATGCCATCATTTCCTCTAGGCTCCATGAACAGCTGCTGATACTTTATTTAAGTGATAAAGGAATATCTATGTAAATAGATTCCCAAAAACAGTGGTGGGCAACTCCCCCCCCCAACCTGAGGACACATTCCCTTGCAAGGACAGAGGCAAAAGTGTGTTGATCAATGGATGTGACTCTTACCTTTGTGCAGCAGGCTGCATTCTGGCATACAGAAGCCACACACACACACACAGAGAGAGAGAGAGAGAGAGAGAGAGAGAGAGAGAGAGAGAGAGAGAGAGATCTATGCAGGCGAGGAAGCAAGCATTGTGACAGTCCAAGGAAACATTTCATATTTGATGATGACACAGAACAGAGCAGAACGGGTGCTGTGGTCTACTGAGGGTCCTGAAAGCCAGCGAGAGAGGCCCAGATGACCTCATTTGGCTCACCTCTACCTTAAAACCATTCATTTTTTTAATCAAAAATTTTAATCTCGTCACCCTGTGAGGAGGAACTGCCTGCACTGTCCCAAATCTAGCACTGATCTCTCCTTTCCCTTTTGTGAACAAAAGAGTTCTATATTGTGATCCATTTCATCCATGTGAAAAGAGTGTTCCATTTCCCTTTCCTCTCCATTTTCTGGTCCATAACCACATGTACTTACCGCAAATGATACAAGTGTGAACCAGTGAAGTCTCACAGGCAATGTCTGAGCAGGAACGTAGCTTGAAATTTGTACTCAACCATAAAGTTTGCTTTGACTAACTTCATAGATTGCCTCTACGTTAATCAGAGAATCATAGAGTTGGAAGGGACCACAAGGGTCATCTAATCCAATCCCCTGCAATGCAGGAATCTTTTACCCAATGTGGGGCTCAAACCCACAACCTTGAGATTAAGAGCCTCATGCTCTACCAACTGAGCTATTCAAGTTTTTGAAGTGATTTCTGCCATTATGGCCATGAAATACAAGTCGCTGTTGAGATCGATATTAAGGACCTTCAGTGATGTCTGAAGGCAGCCTAATCATACTCACTATTCTCAAATTAAAGCATATTTGAAGAAACCAAACTGATTTTATGAAGTAAAATATCTTATGGATAATTAGAATCTACATATCAGATTTTATGTTTGCTCCTGCTTCACTTTACTGCTTGTTAGAGGAATGCGGGTGGCGCTGTGGTCTAAACCACTGAGCCTAGGGCTTGCTGATTGGAAGGTCGGCAGTTCGAATCCCCACGACGGGGTGAGCTCCCATTGCTCAGTCCCAGCTCCTGCCAACCTAGCAGTTTGAAAGCACATCAAAGTGCAAGTAGATAAATAGGTACCACTCCAGCGGGAAGGTAAATGGCGTTTCCGTACACTGCTCTGGTTCACCAGAAACGGCTTAGTCATGCTGGCCACATGACCCAGAAGCTGTCTGCAGACAAACGCCAGCTCCCTCGGCCTATAGAGCGAGATGAGCGTGCAACCCCAGAGTTGTCCATGACTGGACCTAATGGTCAGAGGTACCTTACTGCTTGTTACCACATTTTTCTTGACTTATTCCCCCAAATAACAATATTAAACAAAATTAAACAATATGGTTTAATTCATATTACGTGAAATTTTAGCTTGCCTCTTGCACATGGGTAAGTCTCCTAACTCTGAAAATAGTTTCATGACTTGAGTATCACATTGCATATTGTCAGGGAACTGACATCTAAAGCGCCGCAGGTGCAAAGGCTCCCTGAGGTTGAGAGAGCAGTAGCAGCGGAAGAGGGAACCAGTAGAGGGCGAGCAAGAACTCCAAGGGAAAGTGAGTCGGAGGGATGGCTCAGAGACGCTTCAAGCGAAACCAGTGGGGAGGTCTCAGGACCTCCTATAGGGACACCCACACCTCGACGGAAACTGTCACGCCGAGAGGCCAGACGACGTGTTTCCGTTAAGGAGCTTTTATGTTGGAAACGTTTCCGAAAGCAGCCACTTTCGGATTCTACTAGTGATTGACGCAGCCATGCTGGAGGGGCTCCGTCACAGGCAGAGGTTTGAAAACCTGATCAAACTCTGAGGGACTTGCATTTTACGCACAAGCAGCTCATCGTCCCATCACAGCAATCCGAAAGTCACCGAAAGCCAGCTTGTGCAGAGAGAAGCATCATGAGCAACCCAGCCGGAACCGGGGGTGCAGGAGCAGCTGGAGGGGGTCCAAGCCTGGAAGAAAGGTACAGAGCGTTGGAGATCCAGTTGGCGCTGCAAACGGCGAGGCTTGAGGAGAGGAGGGCTCAGGATGCAGAAAAGGGAAAGGAGAAAACCACCCCGCTCGCCAGAAAGGTACCAGGATTGGTGCAGAAATTCGGGGGGGATCCCAGGAACTATCATGCCTTTAGAACAGAGATGCAATACGCTCTAAACTTGCAGTTTGATGACTTCCCCGACGAGGAATCGCGAGTGGCGTATGTGATTGGCCATCTCGAATCCGGGGCGAAAGATTGGGTTAGACCCCTGATGGCAGCGAATAATGAGATCTTAAAGGACACGAGGAAGTTTTTTCGTGCCATGGACCTGATGTTTTCCAGCGATATTGAGCAGGGGGTGGTGCGAAGGCAGTTAATGGCTTGCCAGCAAGGAAGCAGATCTGTCCGTGAGTACTGGACTGAATTTACTATGCTGATTCATAAATTGGGGTGGGACCTATCGGCGGAGCCCATCCAAATGCTTTTCGAAGAGGGGCTTTCTTCAACCGTCAAAGATGAGCTTTCCCGGGGGCCCAGGGCGGAGTCTATGGACCAATTAACCAAATCTGCGCTGGCCATAGGAGCGCGCCAGGAGGCGAGGGCTTTGGAAAGGCGGGAAGGGAAAGGAGACCGTTGGAGGGAGTTCCGCATTCCAGACATTCCAGAGCCATCTTTCCCGCCGGCAGAGCCGATGGAAGTTGGAACAGCGCGGGCGCGCGCAGTTTCAAATCCCAGTGAAGGGCGGAAGAAGGAGGGAAAGAGCGCCAAGAGATGTTATCTCTGCCAACAGCCAGGGCACTTTGCCAGAGTCTGCCCACAAAGAAAGGAATGGCAAGGGATGGCAGGAGCTGTTGGGGGAAAGGAAGAGGAAAGCAAGGAGCAAGTAAAAGCCAACGCCTGGCTGCCACCGTCGGGGCACAGCAGCCAGGCCAAAGAGCAATGAAAGTGCCCATGCCAGAACCTCCCAGACCTGCTTTAGTGATAGAGGTGTTACTAGAACTGCCAAACGGACACCCACTAAAGGTCAAGGCGCTTTTGGATTCAGGCAGCTCCTGTAATTTCATGAGCAAGGAGTTTGCAGCTGAGCACCAGATACAGACCATCCCTTTAAGTAACCCCTTGCAGGTGACTACGATTGACGGCAGAGAGCTGTTGGGGGGAGAAGTTAGTCAACAGACTGTCCCGATGATAATGAGAGTGGCAAGGCACACCGAACAGATAGCGTTTAATGTGGCCATCCTGGGAGGAGCGCCCATCATTTTGGGGATGAGCTGGCTGGCGCTACACGATCCGCTAGTGGGCTGGCATCAGAGGGTGGTCTCCTTTGGGTCAGCGCATTGCCTAGAACACTGCAAGGAGGGGAAGGTCTCGGGAGGAGACAGAGTCACCCTAGCGGGGATGGAAGTGATGGGCAAAGGGAAGGTGCCCCCGCAATACGCAGATCTGAGCAACGTATTCAGCGAAAGGGAAGCAGACAAACTGCCACCGCATAGACCCTTTGACTGTCAAATCAACCTACTCCCAGGGGCCCAACTCCCAGTAGGCAAGCTGTACGCCATGTCAGACAGGGAGATGCAGGAGCTGAGGGAGTTCATTGACAAAAACTTGAAGCGAGGTTTCATCAGAGAGTCCCGAGCGGTGGGGGGCAGCCCAGTGTTCTTTGTGGACAAAAAGAACACAGACAAACCGAGACTGGTGTGTGACTTCAGGGCCCTCAATGCAGTGTCGGAGCCCCTGGCTTTCCCTATGCCCCGAATTGATGACATTTTGACCAGAGTAAGGAAGGGAAAGATTTTTACAAAACTGGACCTGCGGGGGGCGTACAATCTGATACGCATAAGGAAGGGAGATGAATGGAAGACCACCATGTTTACCCCTTTGGGAGCCTTTGAATACCGCGTTATGCCCTTCGGTCTACAAGGGGGCTCCGCCTGTTTTCAAGCTTTTATAAACCACGTTCTGGGACCTTTGCTCTACAAGAACTGTGTGGCCTTTTTAGACGACGTGTTGGTGTATTTGGAAGATGAGGAACAGCATGTGAGGGACGTTCGAGAAGTGTTGGGCAGGCTGCAAGCCAACCAGCTGTGGGTGAAACTGGAGAAGTGCCAGTTTCATACCAAGGAGGTGGAATTCCTGGGGTACCGCTTGTCAGACAAGGGATTGGCCATGGATCCAGGCAAGGTTCAAGCGGTACTGGAATGGAAGACACCGAAGACCAAGAAGGACGTGCAAAGATTCTTGGGGTTTGGGAACTTTTATCGGAAGTTCATCAAGAACTTTGCCCACTTGACGGCGCCCATCACCGACTGCCTCAGCAGCAAGAAGAAATTTGTTTGGACGGTGGAGGCGGATCGAGCCTTTGAAGAACTGAAAAGGGCTTTCGCCTCGGAAGAACAACTTCTGCATGTGGATTTACAAAAACCCATGAGAGTGGAAACAGATGCATCCGACCGGGCTATAGGGGCGGTCCTTCTTCAACCGGGGAGGAGTGCGTCGGAGTGGAGACCGTGTGCATTCTTCTCGCGGAAACTGAATAAGTCCGAGAGGAATTACACGGTGTATGACAGGGAACTACTTGCCATTCACGAAGCATTCCGGAGGTGGAGACATTTATTAATTGGGGCACAACACAAGGTGCAAGTGTGCACCGACCACAAAAATTTAGAGTATTGGAGAACAGCTCGAGTGCTCAACCAACGACAAGTGAGATGGGCACAGGAATTCTCCAAATTTAACTTTGAGATTTGTTATGTGCCAGGCCCAGAAAACGTCAGGGCGGATGCGCTCTCACGCAAACCAGAATATTGGGAAGGGGAGGAGGTGATCGAAGAGAGACATGTCATCCCGGAGGACCGCTGGGTGTGTGGGGCGGCGCTGGTGGGGCAACGGGAACTGGTGGAGGAAACGGAAAATGATGAATATGCCCAGGATAAGCTCAGAGGTCTCAGGGGGGAGGGCGAGAGCCCCGGAGGTTTTGAGGAAAGAAATGGGGCATTGTATTACAAAGGGGCACTGTATATACCCGAAGGTGAATTGAGGGGGAGAGTACTCAAGCAGTTGCATGATAGCCCCACGGCGGGACATTTTGGGCAACACAAAACCATGTGGTTGGTTACCAGGGAATTTTGGTGGCCTAAGGTGAGGGAAGATGTAAGGGAGTATGTAAGAGGGTGTGACCAATGTCAGCGAGCCAAAGGGGAAAGAAGGGCGCCGGCAGGGTTATTAGAACCTTTACCCACACCAGAACGGCCTTGGGAAGCGATATCAATAGATTTTATGACGGATCTGCCAAGGTCCAAGGGGAAAACAGCCATCATGGTAGTAGTAGACCTGTTAACTAAGATGTGCCATTTTGTAGCATGTTCACATGCAGTCACAGCGGAAGAAACGGCGAAGTTGTTTGTGGAACATATCTTTAGGTTGCACGGGGCTCCCTCGAGGGTGACCTCAGATCGAGGCAAACAATTTACTTCCAGGTTCTGGAGGAAGCTCATGAGCTTGCTACACGTGGAAGTTAATTTTTCAACTGCCCGGCACCCTGAAACCAACGGGCAGGCGGAAAGGGCAAATGGCATTCTTCAACAATATCTTAGGTGTTATGTCAATGACAGAGAGAACGATTGGGTCGAAAAGTTGGCGTTGGCAGAATTTGCCTACAATAATGTGGAGAATGTGTCCACAGGGATGAGTCCCTTTTTGGCTAATTACGGGTGTCACCCCAGGGCATTTCCAGGGGAAGGAGGGGAGAGATGGAGCGTTCCAGCGGCTGAACATTTTGTAGAAGAGATGGAAGCCATCCATCAGCAGCTCCAGCTCAACTTAGAAAGGGCCAAGGCACAATATAAGAAGCAGGCAGACAAGAACAGAAGGGAAGGTGAAACCATAAGGGTGGGGGATCAAGTGTGGTTGTCAACCCAAGGGTTGCCGTTCAAAGGGGGTTGTAAGAAACTGAGGCCCAGAAGATTGGGACCCTTTGAGGTGATTCAGCAGGTCAACCCGGTAGCTTTCAAACTCCGATTACCCAACCACATGAAATTGCACCCAGTGTTCCACAGGTCGTTACTGTCACCATACAGGGGGGGACGTGAAGGGGAGCACGTCAAGGGACCAGCCTTGGAAGAGAGGGAACGCCGCAACCATGTAGCGGAAATCCTCGATTCCAGGTGGAAGGGTAATCAGGTGGAGTATTTGGTGGCGTGGGAAGGGGAACCGGAGTCAGAAAACACCTGGGTAAGTGCAGAGGAAGTCAATGACGAGGTTTTAACAGAAACGTTCCACCAAAGGTTCCCGAGGAAACCTCAGCCTATAGCAAGGTTTAGGAGGGAGTATTTCGGCACCACCGATGAGGAAGAGGAAATGGAAGGGTTCGCGGAGTCGGAGTTGGAAGATGGAGTGGACTCTGATGACGAAGAGTACCTAGAGAGTAGGAACAGCAACAAGTGGAAGGAAGTGTTCGCGACGTCGGAAGATGAGGGAGGTTCTTTCAGGGGTTTTACCTCCTCACCGCCAGTAGGAGAGGAGACGGGAGGGGGTGAAGGGGGCCCTGGAGGGGAGGTGGATGTCAGGGAACTGACATCTAAAGCGCCGCAGGTGCAAAGGCTCCCTGAGGTTGAGAGAGCAGTAGCAGCGGAAGAGGGAACCAGTAGAGGGCGAGCAAGAACTCCAAGGGAAAGTGAGTCGGAGGGATGGCTCAGAGACGCTTCAAGCGAAACCAGTGGGGAGGTCTCAGGACCTCCTATAGGGACACCCACACCTCGACGGAAACTGTCACGCCGAGAGGCCAGACGACGTGTTTCCGTTAAGGAGCTTTTATGTTGGAAACGTTTCCGAAAGCAGCCACTTTCGGATTCTACTAGTGATTGACGCAGCCATGCTGGAGGGGCTCCGTCACAGGCAGAGGTTTGAAAGCCTGATCAAACTCTGAGGGACTTGCATTTTACGCACAAGCAGCTCATCGTCCCATCACACATATATACCACTTCTTACTTATTCAGTATCCAAAGAAAGGTGGGATGACTGGTGGATAATTATTCCCAATCTATAGCATCAGAACCTATCAAAATGAAATCATTTGGTTTAAAAACAGCTGCTGTGAAAAACAACTGCATGACAACTATTACCTTCTCTGTTTTTAAGAGCGAGAAGGTGAGCAACAATTAGCATACAACAAATTATTGTGTAGTCACGCCAACCAGACTAATCAATGTGTTCATCTGTAAAGCAAGCCCTTTTCCCAGTTGTTCTTGAGCAACTTCAAAAAGGGTTTGGGAGGCTTCCCCTTAAAGATTGAAGGCAGGCCTGTGACACACCCAACTTACCCAGTTCCAGATGATTGGCAAGCCTCTGAACTTTGCATTCATGGGCATGCAATTGAATAGCTTAGCAGCTCTGATTTAGGTAATTCACAGGAGATGCAGCACAAGAGAAGGTATTTCTCTTGAATGAGAATAACCGAGAACACTGGGGGGGAAATGTGAATTCTCTATTATGCCATCTTTTGCATGGGTGGATATGTAACACCATGCTATGACTGCTGCTTCCTGAAAAAAAATACTGTCATATAGGAGCTGTTTTCATGCTGCAGCCCTCATCCATGTATGGCATGTCGAGGTCCCCAAGCCACCCCCCCAATAATTCACACATCACACATCAATTTTTGTTTAAGGTTTTTGGCATGATTTTGGCCAAAACTTTATTTAAATACACACATGTGAGTGGTTGCTTAGGCATTGGTTACGACTATCTGTCCTTGCCCAGGGACAGAACTGACTTCCAGATTCCAGCGGAAGCCAGAAAGGGAAACAATTTTGGGGACAAATAAAGCTGGGCATCAGTCCCTCACTTCTCACCCGCATGCTCCTGGTGGCTTGCCCAGCCCAAGTCTGATGCCAGGGACTAGGACGAAAAGGATGGCAAGCCCCTGAATTACTTTAACGGAATTCCCTTTCCGCACCACCATTGGAGGAATAGGCACTTACCCCTCCACCAACCAATTTTAAACCAATGCCTAACCACCAACCTTACAAGTTGTGACGATTTGCTACACAGTAGGCAAAAACCAAATGGCACCAGCCAATCAGCCAGATGGACAAAATTCCTACTGGGCCCCTGCCCCAAGAGCAGACAACCCAATGACAGGCATAGCAAGGTCAAGCGAACAACCCCCCCAATTCAGGGAGGGTGGGCGGGTGATCCTGTGCAAGCAGCCAAGAGGACGCCCAAAGCTGGGCGTCCAGCATTTAAAACCTCTGACCCCTCCTCCAAATTGACAACAAACAAATCTCCCCAGTGACCCAATTTAACCAATCTCTGGCTGGGTCTCTTCAAACATCCGCCCAGCAACAATGGGGTGGCCTGTATCCCCCACCACAACCCGTGCTCTCTGCTAGGGAGAACACACTTTGCCTCAAACAATTCACCCCATTTATTTCCATTGAGGGAATTGACAGATCTGCATGGTAAACTATTGTACACAACAGGTTCATCCCATTATGGAATTGCCATATTGTGGAATTCTCTGTACCTGCACACTGGGTCTTGCTGAGTTGTGGTCAGCTCCCCAAAGCATAGGAAATAATGGCTTTATGTAAGCATGCAATGAGGTATTTTAAATAGATATCCAAAGGGGGAAAACCATCGTGATGACTGCATTCTAGATGTGATGAATGATCACTCCACTCAGTTATTAATTCAGTTTTAAATGTTGACCTTAGGCATGTTTGAGGAGTGGCTTGTAATTATCATCATCCAGTAATAGTTCTGGGAGGTATTTTGACACACAGAGACCTTCCCTTTTTGTTGAACGTTCCCATCAAGAATTGGTTCTCCAGGGAGTGGTAGGCACAAAAGCAGCAACAAATTGCAACATCCTCACAGTAGATTGGCTTCCCTAGGAAAAAAAAACAGAGGAGAGGCCGACTAGATCTTCGTACCGCTTACCATGTACCATATTTTTCGCCCTAGAGGATGCACTTTTTCCCCTCCAAAAATGAAGGGGAAATGTGTGTGTGTCCTATGGGGCAAATGCAGGCTTTCGCTGAAGCCTTGGGAGCCCACGGGAGTTCCCGCCGGGCTCCCAAGGCTTGCGGACAGCAGCCTGCAGCCTGAAACCCGGGGAGTGTAGCAGAGTGCGCCCCAGGCTTTGGGCAGCTCTTCGCAAGCCTTGGGAGCCCGGCGCGACTTCCCGCCGGGCTCCCTAGACTTGTGAATAGCAGCCTGTTCTGGGGGCTGGAGTCGGGGGAAGCTCAGGCTTCCCCCGCCCCAGCTCCGCGCCTGGGGGGGAAATAATTTTTTTTCTTTATTCCCCCCCCCAAAAAAAATACTAGGTGCACCCTATGGGCCGGTGCGCCCTATGGGGCGAAAAATACGGTATATCAGCCAGTTATTAGCTCAAATGAATGCTGCTGACCTTCCATTTAAAAATATTAATAATGTGTTTTGGGGAATACGGATATAAAATTTGCAACATTTTATGGTTTAAGAGAAAATGATATGAAAATGATATATTGTTGATATCTAACACCGAGTAAACTGGCAAAAATGTATCAATCTAAATCAAGCAAGTATTGGAAATGTGAAGAAAAAGAAGGTTCTTTTTATCATATGTGGTGGCCTTGTAGTAAGGTTAAAGCTTACTGGGAAATGATATACAATGAATTGAAAAGGATGTTCAAAATGACTTTTGTAAAAAAAAAAAACAACAACAACAACACAACAACCCAGCAGCTTTCCTTTTGAGAATTATAGGCACAGAACTACATAAATTGTATAGAAATTTATGTACGTATGCTACTACTGCAGCAAGAATGCTACTTACCCCAAAGTGGAAAGAAGCAGAAGTCCCAGCAAAATAAGAATGGATGCAAAAACTTATGAAATATGCAGAAATGGCAAAAACTTACCAAGAAATCAAGATAACTAACTTTTTATTAAAAAGTGGTTTATTGAATATATATGTCAGGGTTTCTGGGAGAGAGGAGGAGATGACAGAGGAGACGGAGAGCGAGTGGGAGGAGGGGCAGAAGGATGAGGAAGAAGATGACGGAATTCTGAGGGAATCCACGAGTCTGAGCAGCGAGTCAGAGGATTCTCAAAAGGGGGTTACCTTAATCAAGCAAAAGGGAGGAGAAGGGAGAAGCGGAGAGGAGCCCAGTGGAAGACAGACGCAGCAAGAGGCGTCTCAGCCGGAACGGAGTAAAGGGGGTGGAGTCGTCAGCCTCTCGGAGGGAGCAGGATTAGGAGAGAACAGAGAAAGGGGGTTGGAGCAAGGTGTTCAGCCGGAAAGGGTGGAGAGCAGAACAAGGGGTGGTGTAGCGGTCGAAAGAAAGGTCAGCAGCAACGTACGCGCGCCAAGTTCAAACGTAGAGGCGCGCGGAAGTGGAGAGAGCTCAGGGGAGGAGCCCGGCCCTAAAGCCAGAAGGAGGGGGGAAGAGGCGGCAGAGGATTCAGCCTCAGGCGAGTCACGGAGAGAGGGAACCCAGGGGGGCAGGAAGACCCTGCGGAAAAGAAAGGAGAGGAAGAGGTGGTCTAGAGCCAGGCTATTAAGTTGGTGTGGAAGAGGGGAGGAGTCAGAGGGGACTTCAGCGGTCTAACGTGACAGACGTACGGCCACGATGCTGAACTGTACGAGAAGCAGAAATCTTCAATAAACTTTTCCTGTAAATAAACTGCAACGGAGTGAGGTCTCTTGTGAGCTGGGACCCGTCCTGGGTGGCCGTGACAGTAAGTCCCCTCTCAGAAAGCAAAAAATTTTTTTTGCGAAGCTCACGAACGGGAGCAGCCATGAGCGCTGAGGAGCAGCTGGTTGCACTGCGGGATCAGGTTACCGCTCTCACATCGGCAGTCATTGCTTCGCAGAAGAAGAATGACGACTTGGAGAAGACGTGCCAGGATTTGCAGGCAAGGTGGGAACACGCGGACAGGGCGGGGGCCCCAGGTTCCAGAGCGGAGGGCATTGCGCTTGGACGGAGGGGGGGTGCCCTGGTTCCGCATTTTAATGGCAACTTGCAAGACTATCCCAATTTCAGAGCGGACGTCGTATATGCACTGCATTTACTCCGTCACGATTTTAAAGATGAGGAGGAGAAAGTGGGGTTCATTGTTTCGCACCTGCATGGGGAGGCCAGGGCTTGGCTACGCAATCTGTGGCGCGAAGATGGACCGGCCCGTCGCAATTCAACTGCGTTCATCAAAGCGATGGATTCTTGTTTTCAATCCTCTGTGGATGTGGACATTGCGTGCCGTCAAATGCACGGGCTGAGGCAGGGGAAAGCGACTGTGCGCCAATACCACTCTAAATTTTTTGCATTGCTCACCGCCTTAGATTGGCCAAAGGACAGTAAGCCGGTCAGAGATCTTTTTTGGGAGGGATTGAGCCCCCCCATCAAGGATGAGATCGCTAGGGGGGACAGACCCCAGACCCTGGAAGACGTGGTGCAACGGGCTTTAGCTATTGGAATTCGACATGAGGGACGTCCGTGGCACGAGGAGGACGGGCCCCAAGCGCGTGCGCAAGCGAGGACTCTCCCTTTTGTGCACAGGGATTTCAGCCGTGCGCACCCCTCGCCAATGGGGAAGGACAGCGAGGAGCCAATGGAGATTGGTGGTGCTAGGGCTCAGAAGCCATCCCAGAGCCCTGTCCCTGGTGCAGCCAAAGCGAAGCCTCCTAGAGGAACCAGGAAGTGTTACATCTGTGACAGTGCGCACCATATGGCGAAAGAGTGCCCCCAGAGGCTCCAGAAGCACACTGCAGCACTGGCAACTGTAACAGCAGAGGTGCAACCAGGGGAGCAGCTTCAGGGAAACGACAGTGCCTGGCTGGAAGCAGAGCTACTGGGGCTCAGCCAGGCGGATCTGTAGACAAGCCCCCAGCATCACTGCAGAGCGTGGACCCTTTGCCTCCCAGACCGGCAGTTCTGCTCACAGCAACACTCCAGTTGCCTGATGGGAGACTCCTCGAGGTTCCAATAACGATCGATTCGGGAAGCAACGCCGACTTCGTGGGACTGCAGTTCGTTAAGCAGCACAACATGGCGCTCCTGCCTGCAACGACGCCTCTAAACGTGGTCACGGTAGACGGCAGGAAGTTGCTGGGGGGGCAAGTGGTGCAGCAAACCCCTCCCATGATGATGCAGATTGGCAACCATCGAGAACTTATTAGTTTCAATGTCACCCACTTATCGGACACACCCATCGTGTTAGGCATGAGTTGGCTGGAGAGGCACAGTCCCGCGGTTGCGTGGTACCAGCGGCAGATCACCTTTTGTTCATCGTATTGTGCTCAGCATTGCTTTCAGACCGATCAGGGAGGAGAAGCCGAGCAGCAGTTGCATCTGGGTATGGTGCAAACAGTGCCTCACAAGTACCAGGACTTCTTGGAGGTTTTCTGTGAGAAGGAAGCTGACAAGTTGCCGCCTCACAGACCTTACGACTGCGCGATTGATTTAGTGCCAGGGGCGCAACTGCCTGCTGCCAAGCTGTACTCCATGTCGGAAGACGAGATGCAAGAGCTTCGGGAGTTCATAGACCATAACCTCAAGCGAGGTTTCATCCAGGAATCTAAAGCAGCGGGTGGCAGCCCTGTGTTCTTTGTGAAGAAGAAAAACACGCCCCAAAAAAGGCTTATAGTGGATTACAGGTTCATAAACAGCTTGACTAAGCCCAAAGCTTTCCCCATGCCCAAGATTGACGACCTTTTAGCGACCGTCAGGAGGGGCAAGATTTTCACCAAGCTGGACCTACGTGGAGCTTACAATCTCATCCGCATCCGGAAAGGAGATGAGTGGAAGACCGCCATGTTCACCCCTCTGGGCACATACGAATACAGAGTCATGCCTTTCGGTCTCCAAAATGGCAGCCACGTTTTTCAAGCATTTATGCACCACGTGCTAGCAGGTCTCCTCTACAAGAAGTGTGTCTGCTTTCTCGACGATATCCTGATTTTCTCGGAATCGCCGGAGGATCACGATAAGGACGTGAGGGAGGTCCTGCAGAGGCTGAAGGACCACAGGCTGTACGCCAAGTTGGAAAAATGCCAGTTTGATGTCAGAGAGGTTGATTTCCTTGGCTACAAGTTGTCCGACGAGGGACTGGCCATGGACAGGGCTAAGGTTCAAGCGCTGTTGGACTGGAAAAGCCCTCGAAATCGGAAAGAGGTCCAGAGGTTCATCGGCTTTCCCAATTTTTACCGCAAGTTTATTAAAGGTTTTGCGAACGCGACGGCGGCTATCACTGACACCCTCAGTTCCAAGAAGAAGAAGTTCGTCTGGACCGAACAAGCGGAGCGGTCCTTCCGGACGCTTAAAGGTCTTTTCGCCTCCGAAGAGCAGCTGCTCCACGTGAATCCCGGCAGACCCATGCGGGTAGAGACCGATGCGTCAGACAGAGCGGTTGGGGCCGTTCTTTTGCAAGAGGATTCACAAGGCAACTGGAGACCGGGTGCGTTCTACTCCCGGAAGCTCAGCAAGACGGAGCGCAATTATACCATATGGGACAGGGAGTTGTTGGCCATTCATGCAGCTTTCAAAGCGTGGCGACACTTCTTAATAGGAGCCAAGCACACGGTGCAAGTCCGCACGGATCACAAGAACTTAGAGTATTGGCGGACGGCTAAGTTACAGACCCAGCGACACATGCGCTGGGCGGAGTTCTTTGCGGATTTCGACTTCAAAATAGAATACATCCCAGGAGACTCCAATGTTATTGCAGACGCGCTGTCCCGAAAGCCGCAATACTTGGAGGAAGCAGCTCCAATCGCAGCAAAGCACATTTTCGCACCGCAGGCGTGGACGTGCGCTACCATCGCAGTCGACCTGGACGCGGTGCGACGCGCGTTGCAAAGGGATCAGTTTGCACAGTCCAAGATGGAGGAGCTACGCGGAGGGTCGCGAGACAACGATGAGTTCCAATTGCAAGATGGACTTTTGACTCGTAAGGGTGCCCTTTACGTGCCCACCGACGATCTTCGAGCCAAGGTTCTGCAACAATTGCATGACGCCCCTAGTGCAGGCCATTTCGGCAAAGAGAAGACGATGGAGTTGGTGGCTAGAGACTTTTGGTGGCCCCAGATGAGAGGAGAGGTGGCGGACTACGTCGCCAGGTGTGATATCTGCCAGAGGTCCAAACCAGTGCACCAGAAGCAGGCGGGATTGCTAGAACCGCTGGAGACACCGCAGCAACCGTGGGAGAGGGTAGCGTTGGACTTTGTTACGGACCTGCCCAGCTCCAGAGGTAAGACGGCGGTGTTAGTGGTGGTGGACTTGTTCACCAAGATGGCGCATTTCATCCCTTGTGCCAAGGTGGCGACGGCAGAACAGACCGCAAAGCTCTTCATCGATCACGTCTTCAGAGTGCATGGACTTCCGCAGTCCGTCTTGTCCGACAGGGGGCGCCAGTTTGTTTCCACTTTCTGGCGAAAGCTTCTGGGCATCTTGCACGTCAAAATCAACCTGACATCGGCGAGACATCCACAAACCAACGGTCAAGCGGAGAGGGTCAACGCGATCATGCAGCAGTACCTGCGGTGCTACGCCAACCAGCGACCTGCGGCGTGGGTGGACTATCTGCCGATGGCTGAATTCGCCTACAACAACACGAAACACGCATCCACCGGGGTGACGCCTTTCTTCGCGAACAATGGCCGTCATCCCAGAACCTTCCCGAGATTTGCGGCACCAGGAGGGGGGGGGCCTCAAGATGCCGACCAGTTTGCAGCGGAGTTGCAAGAGGTGCACGAGGAGCTGCGGAGACATTTGGAGCTGGCAAAACAGGCGTATAAGGTGCAGGCCGATAAGCACAGGAGGGCGGGAGAGGACATCCAGATTGGGGACTGGGTGTGGTTAGCAGCCCACGCGATGCCGGCCAGGTCATTGGCCAAGAAGAAGTTAGGACACAGGCAGCTAGGGCCATATCAAGTTGAGGCTAAGATCAATCCGGTGGCTTTTCGTCTAGCCCTTCCGGAGGGTTCCAGGGTGCACCCGGTCTTTCATAGGTCGGTGCTCACTCCCTACAAAGCCCCACACAGGTTTCAAGAGTCAGGAGCACTCCCAGAGCCACGTAGGAGGGCGCCTGAGGGGGGGGAATCGCCAAGACCAGAACCTCTTAACGAGGTCACAGAGATACTGGACTCGAGATGGGGGGAGGAGGGAGTTGAATATTTTCTAGCCAGGGAAGGCACTCCGGCCTCTGCCAATAGCTGGGTGCCGGGTTACGCGTTGGACGAACCCCTGTTGAAGGAGGAGTTCCATGCACTTTTTCCGCACAAGCCCATGCCCGAGGAGTATTTTGATGATTGGCTTTTCACGCCCACTTTGTCAGACAGCACGTTCGAGGGTTTCTCCTCACCCGAGGGCCATACGCCCGAAACAAGCCCGACCAGGGATCCGAGACTGGGGGGGGAGGAGACAGGCCCTTGTTGGTGGGTGGATCAGCCAAGGGAGGCATGGAGTCAGAGATGGATGGTAGGTCCTTGGCAGGCAGCGCCAGGAGAAGCAGTGATGGAGGAAGAGACTGTGATGTCTGTGGGTGGGGAACCCGAGTTCGAACACACATATACGGAGATGACAGAGGAGAACGTTGAAGTGGACAACTTGTATCCTGAACCGACCCCGGAAGAACCACGTTTTCCTCAACCTGCACCCGGCGAGCGGGAGGGGGGAAGGGGGGGCTTCGAGGGGGGGATGGATGTCAGGGTTTCTGGGAGAGAGGAGGAGATGACAGAGGAGACGGAGAGCGAGTGGGAGGAGGGGCAGAAGGATGAGGAAGAAGATGACGGAATTCTGAGGGAATCCACGAGTCTGAGCAGCGAGTCAGAGGATTCTCAAAAGGGGGTTACCTTAATCAAGCAAAAGGGAGGAGAAGGGAGAAGCGGAGAGGAGCCCAGTGGAAGACAGACGCAGCAAGAGGCGTCTCAGCCGGAACGGAGTAAAGGGGGTGGAGTCGTCAGCCTCTCGGAGGGAGCAGGATTAGGAGAGAACAGAGAAAGGGGGTTGGAGCAAGGTGTTCAGCCGGAAAGGGTGGAGAGCAGAACAAGGGGTGGTGTAGCGGTCGAAAGAAAGGTCAGCAGCAACGTACGCGCGCCAAGTTCAAACGTAGAGGCGCGCGGAAGTGGAGAGAGCTCAGGGGAGGAGCCCGGCCCTAAAGCCAGAAGGAGGGGGGAAGAGGCGGCAGAGGATTCAGCCTCAGGCGAGTCACGGAGAGAGGGAACCCAGGGGGGCAGGAAGACCCTGCGGAAAAGAAAGGAGAGGAAGAGGTGGTCTAGAGCCAGGCTATTAAGTTGGTGTGGAAGAGGGGAGGAGTCAGAGGGGACTTCAGCGGTCTAACGTGACAGACGTACGGCCACGATGCTGAACTGTACGAGAAGCAGAAATCTTCAATAAACTTTTCCTGTAAATAAACTGCAACGGAGTGAGGTCTCTTGTGAGCTGGGACCCGTCCTGGGTGGCCGTGACAATATATATAGATAAATTGCAAACAGATAAAAACATAAGCAGGATTATTGTAATAACCTGCAGTTTCATACGAATATATAGTTAAAGTAGATAATTAAACAAGCAAATTAAATGAATTTGGATATGCAGAAGGTATTAAAAAAATAAACTTAAGAAACCGCAGAAAGAGGGGGGGAGGAAGTAAAGTTTTGAAATGTTAAATTGATTGTAAAACAAATGAAATGTATAAGCACGAAAAGTATAAATAAAAACTTTAATGATGATGATGATGTTTTCAAATTTACTAAGATGGATTCTGTTGCTCTCCACCTATCTAGATCATTTTCAGATCACCATGTAGTTTGAACTGGGAGCCCTTTAGATCCCTGTTCCACCAGATAGGCAGCTCAGAGAAAGAAACTGTGTGCTGTTCAAACTGGGACACTTGACAAATAGTTGACAATCCTTCTGGCCTGGGAAACCAGGTGCCACCAGGGACTTCCCAGGGCACTATGTGATATAAGACTCCCAGATGTGCCACACACTCTCAGTATGAGAGTCCTGTCTATTTCCTGATATTCCCAATTACCACCTGCCTGTTCCAAGGGCTGTCCTTCAGCCTGATTGGCTGACAGCTTACAAATTCTGGTGAAACTGGGCCAAAGCAGTGGCGTAGCGTGGGGGGTGCAGGGGGGGCTGGCCGCACCGGGTGCAACATCTGGGGGTTAGGGTTAGGGGGCGCAAATCCACGGGTTAGGGGGCACAAATTACTTGCCTTGCCCCGGGTGCTGACAACCCACGCTACGCCACTGGGCCAAAGGTGATGGAGAAGTCAGAGATCGGTGAAAATTAAATTGCCAGTGCTTGTTTGACAAAATTTAAACCTGTTTTGAAGAAGTAAAGGAATTAATTTTCAAGAATCATTGTGCAAAGGGCTGGATTTAGGTTTGATGAGGCCCTAAGCTACTGAAGGTAATGAGGCCCTTTATATGTTCAGCTGTCCTTTGTCAACAACAATGACTGCTCCCCGCATAAAACGGGGGGCACCCTTTGCGTGGACGCGTGCAACCCCTGGATCTGGAGTGGCTCCATCAGCATAGGCTTGGCTTTGCCTTCCCTCAGGTGGGATACCTGGAGGTCTCCGCCTACCCCAGTCAGTTGTCCAATCCCACCTGGGGGAAGCATTGCCAAGGAGACCAGGCCAGGTAGGGGAGGGATTACCTGCCCACACAATAGAGGGAGGATCTTACCTGGGAATCCTCACTTGGCTCCAGAGCTTCTCCCACCCTACCCACCCGAGTTAATGTCTTATTTTGCAGGTTAACTTTTCTTCACAGGTTTTGCAGGTTAACCTTTCTTCACAGGTATGTGAGAGCTGCTACGTTAAGGTCGCTGTTAAAGGGCCAGAAAGGAATTTTCCTGCATTGGCAGGTTTCGCCTTTCCTGTAGCAAAACATCACAACTTTGGCGGTCTCAGGCCTTGGGCGGAATCCTTTTGTCCATCTTCCTCTTTGCAGCGGTGATACCAGGGGTCCCCGTTAAAGAGGTTTCTGAAGGGAGGCTTTGACCGTACGCCGAAAGGTCGTCATTGCTCTCCCCTGTGGTGGCAGCATAACAGGGGCAGCTATCTCTGCTTGAACATATGTTCTCCAGATCCGGCCCATCCCCCTCATGCACACTGGATAACCCTGGTGCTCCCTAGGTCCCCAGCTGGGGACTGGGGAGGGAGAACGCCCAATGCCTGAGCCAAGGTCTACCCACATTTGAAATTTAATAAAGTTGTGGCCAATTTAATCCCATAGCACGTTGTCTTGAGTCGTTATTCCACATGACGGGGGGGGGGGGAGAGACCGCTCGAGATCTGGGGACTCCACCTGTCCATGCAAATTGTCTCTGTTTTTTGTGTTGAATATATTCTATATGGTAATTTATGGACCTAATACATAGGTATCTAAAAGCACATGCAGAATGTAGGCACCCTATATAGAAATGAGCAAACCAGTGATATTTTAGGGAGCAGGTGGGGCCCATTATTTACATCATAGGAGCCTACGCAACACAAAACACTGTTGCTGTATGTAGGTTTTATTTTATTTAGTTTTTATCTTGTATTTTGAAACTGTACATCCAGGGTTTTTTCCCCTTTAGATTTTTTGGGAGCACCCAAGAGAGTGGGGCCCTAAGCTATAGCTGGTTTAGTTTATATGTAAAACTGGCACTGATTACGCAGCATGAGTTTTCTTAAAGAGAACACAGCCTAACTCATTAAATACCATAGTCTTCCTCCACCAATACTGAGTTGCAATTGTTGTCACATTACCATTTATCTAATGACCTCTGCTTATAGAAACCACTTAACGCTGAGTGCATTGCGGTAATGCTGGGAAGGAATTGTTTTACCGACGGCCATTATTTTTCAGGATTTGGGGCAACAGCAAATTACATTTTCCAGAGTTCAGTCGAAGATGTTTTAATGGTTGCGTATTGGTCACACAGAAGAAAATCATTTTCTGAAGAGCACGCCTGTTTTCCTTGCCTGTTTGCGTCTCAAATGTTTGGCACTTGAGCCCCGAGCCAACTTTGTCGGCGGAATCAAATGAACTGCAACACAATCCACAGAGCCTTTCCAAATATCTCCTTTGTTCTCACAGCACCCAGGTGACCAACAAACATTCCCGGACATGCAAGAACTTAATCCATTTAATTTAATTTAATGTATGCTCTGAACATCTATGCCCGAAGGACTTCTCCTGAGTATTCTCAGGGCGTTTTGTGAAACAGCACACAGAATTATTATCAGTGCGCTTTAGGAAGCTGGTCTAGAAATTTTACACACATTGTGCCGAGTTGGGAGCAGGGAGGTCTCCTCCATTACGGAGGACTCTCTGGGTGGTTCTTAGCCTCATTTCACCATCTGCAAAACAGAATGAAGAGTAAGGCTGTTTTGAAACTAGCAAGCTATTTATATTCTGCGTTTCTTCTGTAGAATCCCACCGTGCCCAGGCAGCACAAATACAAACTAAAATGTACAACAAGGTACTTGAACATGTGCCTTCAGAGTCTAGGTCTGCAATAGTGACCCATTTGGTGGGCACAGTTGTCTTCCAGAAACAGACATTGATGCAGATGGGATGAGGGAAGGGATAAGTTTGGGGCTATTCAAATACACTGGGAAGAGTGCTGGACTGGCTCTGCCATTGTGCCCACATGTCTCTGATTTTCCACAGTTTTGCCCTGTCCTAACCTCATTCAGGTAAATTGCATCAACATTGGTATCAGGAGGGTGGCTCTGTCTCACCAGATGAGCCACTACTGTAGACTTGGCAGTGCAGATCTGTTCCTTAGACTCAACAATGAACACTGACACACATTTATTTGTATTTGATATCTCGCTTTATCACTACCCGAAGGAGTCTCAAAGCGGCTAACATTCTCCTTTCCCTTCCTCCACCACAACAAACACTCTGTGAGGTGAGTGGGGCTGAGAGACTTCAGAGAAGTGTGACTGGCCCAAGGTCCCCCAGCAGCTGCATGTGGAGGAGCCGGGAAGCGAACCCGGTTCACCAGATTACGAGACCACCGCTCTTAACCAGTACACCACACTAGCTCTATTGTCTGAAGCTGCACCAACAAATTGCATGCAGAATCTTCATACCTGGCAAAGAGCCATTGTAACATTAGTCTCTCACACACGTTATGGTAGCTCTAACAGCTTCTGTTTTCTTGAGAACACAAGACAAGAGGACATTGGAGCTAGATAAGTTCGAACAGGAACAAACACTGCAGCCAAACATTGATTATTGTGAGAATACAAAATTCTAGGATTGTAATACTTCTCCCATTTGAAGAGAGCTTCTTCTTTGGTGATCACTCGTAGCTGATTAAGATTGTTTTCCATAAACACAGTTTTAACAGTGAGACCGTGACTGTGGAGGCCAATTCTGGATCCACACATATTTCCACAGTGGGGACATAGGTTTCCAGGCAGGACGGGAGTTGATCATGGTGAGGGTTTGCCAAGCATGCCTTCCTCTTAGCATATTTCTTCCTTTCGTCCTGAGTTTGAGCATCTTCAAAGCTTTGATAAAGGCTGTTCTCCAACAGGAGTGCTCGCAAACCAGTGTTTCCCAGTTGTCGGTGTTTATACTACATTTTTTTAGATTTGCCTTGAGAGAGTTTTTAAACCTCTTTTGTTGACCACTAGCATTTCGCTTTCCATTTTTAAGTTGGGAATAGAGTAGTTGCTTTGGAAGACAACAATCAGGCATCTGCACAACATGACCAGTCCAACGAAGTTGATGTTGAAGAATCATTGCTTCAGCACTGGTGATTTTTGCTTCTTCCAGTACACCGGTATTAGTTCACCTGTCTACCCAAGTGATGTGTAAATTTTTTCGGAGACACTGTTGATGGAATCTTTCAAGGAGTTGGAGATGACTTTTATAAGTGGTTCACGTTTCACAAGCATATAGTAAGGTTGGTAGTACAATAGCTTTGTAACAAGTATTTCCCTGCAAATGTCCTGGTCCTCAAACACTCTGCACTGCAATCGGGAGAAAGCTGCACTTGTAGAGCTTAGGCGATGCTGGATTTCGGCATCCATGTCGGGCCTTGTGGAAAGATAACTGCCCAGGTATGAGAAGTGATCAACATTTTCCAACATTACACCACTGAGTTGGATTTGTGGCACTGCAGAGGTGTTGTTTTGTGCTTGTTGGTGCAGCACTTTGGTTTTTTGGATGTTGAGTGATAAGCAAGACTACAGCATATTGTCATCAAATAGAAGTTCCTCTTTTGCTGGGAAAGCATGACCCTTGAAATATATGCTGAGATTGCTTCAGCCTGAAACTAGAGTGCTGTTGAATTTGGAGAGGGCAGGCCTGGAGAAGAACATGCAAATTCCCAAGGATGGTGGTGAGCCAAATAAGTTAAGACACTTCAGGCCATTGCACAATAATAATGTTGTGGGCACAATCCATTGAAACTGAAGCAATGAAGGAGAATCAAGCAAATGGTTAACTCTCTAAGATACTGCCTTAAATCAGTCATTTAATAATAGCAAGTGCTGATCTCATGCCAGGAAAATGAAGACACGAGATAGGAAAAGTGGTGGGAAGCAGGAAGTGATATTAGAATGCAAAGAAATAAGGTATAAATGCTGGGGTGTTATATAGGGAAAGGGAGAAGCAGTGGAGGCCAAAGAATTAAGGTAAATGGGACAATGACCCACCAACCTCAGTTTGCCCTTAGCCAAGCCTCACCTGTATGCCTTCCTACTATGCCAGTGTGGTTTAGTGGTTAGAGTGCTGGACTAAGACCTGGGAAACCAGGGTTCAAATCTCCACTCAGCCATGAAGCTCACGGGGTAGCCTTGGGTGAGTCACAATCTCTCAGCCTCACAGGATTGTTGTCGGACGGAGGGAGAACCAGGTACACAAACCTCCAAGTGTCCCTATTTTCCAGGGATGGTTCCAGATTTACAGAGGCCGTCTTAGTTTCTGATCTGATCTCGGAACATGCCTATTAGTTTGTCTTTATTTTCATCAGAGAGATGTTGGAGGGTATGGAGTTACTTGACCTGTGAGCCAAGGAGATAAGTAACTATACTTTTAGAAGACATCTGAAGGAAGCCCTGTACAGTGGTACCTCAGTTTAAGAACAGCCCTGTTTATGAACTATTCGGTTTATGAACTCCGCAAAACATGAAGTAGTGTCCCGGCTTGTGAACTTTAGCTCGGTCTAAAAGAAGCCGAACGGTGAAAGGGCACTGGCGGGAAGCCTCATTAGGGAAAGCATGCCTTGGTTTAAGAACGGTTTCAGTTTAAGAATGAACTTCCGGAACAGATTAAGTTCATAAACCGAGCTACCACTGTATAGGGAAGTTTGGGGTTTTTTTGTTTTAAAAAAGTTTAATGTTTTATTATGTTTTTTATAAATGTTGGCAGATATGTATAGCCCTGGAGAAGAAAGTAGGATATAAATGCAATAAAAATAAATTTAAAATAATAAAATAAAATAAAATAAAATGCTTATATCCAGTTATGAGGGTGGCACTGCCTGGCAGCTTCATCGTCGTCAGACTCTCTTCTAGAAGTCAATTCAATTCAATTCTTTATTTATACGGCTATTAGCCCATAAAGTATGTACGAACATAAAAGCACAGAAGCATAAAGACCAATATATCTAACAACAGAAGGTGAACACCACGATGCAAGGGTGGGTCATTGAGCAGACACAAATAACAGCTTGGGGCCCGGAAAGATCCAAGGGACGGATCACAGAAAAAGGAAAACTGGAGACGAGATCCGTCATGCACTCTCATCATAACTGTCCGATTAGTTTTTGATGTTGTTGTTGTTTTTTGGTGGTTTTTGTGTGTGAGATAACCGCATTCAGGAATCTCGCCACCTGCAGAGTTACAGAAGGATCTGTATCCTGCAAAAGCAGTGTGGCATGTGACTCAACAGGCCTGCCAACCAAGCGCAGTAAAGCAGGACCCAGGAATTTAGTCCTAGCTATGCTATGTAGGGGACAGTTGAACATTATATGTGGAAGAGATTCAACTGTTTTCCCGTCACACTCACATAGCGGAGACACCAAACCCTTGGAAAATCTGTGGCTCAGCAGGTTTGATGGAAAAACATTGAACCTTGCACGAATAAATGCAAGTCGGTGTGGTACAGATGAAAGAGATGACATGTATGATGGAAGGCCAAGTGGTGGGGTTATTCCGTGATACCTGGGGGAGCAGACACCCCCACCCCTGGAGAGGTTGTGTTGATTTTCAATGTCTGCTAATCTTTGCTCGGTAAGGCTTTTGGCTGAGCGTAGGTTCATCTTTAAGGAGTCCGCTGGGGAAATTCCGATGCCAAGAAGTTTGGCATGGATTTTTCCTACCCACGGATTAACAAAGTCATCCCGCCAGAGGCACTGAAAGAGGTAATGGTCGGGAAGCCTATGCTAGCTGGACAGCCAATAGCCAAAGACTCGCTTCCAGATGACAGTCTCCAATGATGCAATCCTTAACTCCAGACGTATGACTGCGTTGCTCACACACATGGGGAGTTTCAGGAGGCGAAGGAGAAACTGATTCTGCAAGGTCCCCAGCGATGTTAAATTGGACCCTGGGGCCCAGAGTGGGGCAGCATAACAGAGGGTGGAAACCACTTTTGCGTGGTACACCTTCAATGCAGAAGGGATGTGGGAGGCTCCGTCGACCGCAAAAAATTGGAGTAGAGTATAAAGTATTGTTTTCCCTTTGTTTAGTAAATACTGTATCTGTGGCTTCCAGCTTAGGTTGTAGTGAAAAAAGACTCCCAGGTATTTAAATTTGAAAACCTGTTCTAATTGGACTCCATCTAACTTCCAGCTGTAAGTTCTTCTAGAAGTCACTGTGGAGGAAGATGGAGGCAAAACAAGAATTAGTGACCTCTGCCTGTCATTGGCTTCTCTGTCTTCTTTCCTACCAATCTCAGTGGGGACCAAACTTCAATGAGGAAAAGTTACGCCAGCAGGTATAGTTGCAACTCAATAAACAAACAGCATTTTTTTCTAGCTTATATTCATAACCACAAAGGCAGGTAGGCCACACTGAAATTAAATAGCTCAAGGCCAGCTAAGTGATCATTGTGGCTCTAAACAGGTTTGACCAAAAAGCGCCTTCTTCTAAAACCAACGTTCAACCACTACAACACACTGATCCCTGATGCTGTAATTGCTTAGCTTCAAATTACTGAGGATTGCCAACTCAGAGAGGTCAACTGCTGGTTCTCACCTTCCATTATCTTTGAAAACCTGACTTACTGTCTTTAAAATTATAACTTTAGCAGAGAGGGGTTTCAAAGTCCAAGCTAGCATGTAAGTCCAGTGCTTAAACTCCTTTTCTGTCTTAAATACACCTCAATAAATGCCCAGATCCAATCATAAAAAACAGGGTTACTCACAGCCTTCACTCCTCCAGCTCTTTGCGTTCAAGTTCAATGGCGGCGGAAGACGGACTTCCTTTTTCTTTTTCGTCCTCCGCTTTCAGCCAAATACAACACTTTGGTCTCGAATTGGTCTCCAATCGATTAAAAGTCTCAATTACTCACGGGTTGTTGTGTTTTGAAAGCCAAATCCAGGAAGAAAGGTCGGCGCTCACTGGCAACGGCTTCGCGGCTTCTCTCCGCCGATTGCGGAACGACCCTCAGCGCCGCTGCCTCCTCCGCGATCCGGAGCCCCTTACGGGGTCCCTTCAGCGTTTCGGGAGCAGCTTCAGGCGCCCGCCGGGTCCCAAGGCTGCAGGCTTCTGCCGCCTGCAGTTTTCCGGTGTGGGTCTCCGCTTCGCCGTAGCGGACGACCCGTTTTCGGACGGAGCTCCCCTTCCCAGTTAGGAACGGGCAGCCATTACCCTTCGCGCCGCCTCCGGAAATACATTAAAATGATTGTCCTTCAACTTTGTTTCTCTTAATCTCTCTTGTCATCATTTCCTGATATATTTTAGTGATGGCCAATTGTTTATAACCAAGCATCTTTCTTAACATTCCATTAAATCACAATATTTTTGTAAATAAATCTTAAATTTCTTCCAGTCCTCTTCCATCCTTTCTTCTCCCAGGTCTCGGATTCTGCCGGTCATCTCCGCCAGCTGCATATAGTCCATCAGTTGCATCTGCCATTCTTCCAGTGTGGGTAGATCTTGAGTTTTCCAGTTCTTGGCGAGTAATATCCTTGCTGCTGTTGTCGCATACATGAAAAATGTTCTGTCTTTCTTTAACACCTTCTGGTCGACAATGCCCAGGAGGAAGGCCTCTGGTTTCTTAGTGAAGGTATACTTAAATACCTTTTTCAGCTCATTATATATCATTTCCCAGAAGGCCTTCACCTTAGGGCAGGTCCACCAGAGGTGGTAAAATGTTCCTTCATTTTCCTTACATTTCCAGCATTTGTTATCTGACGAATGGTATATTTTGGCAAGTTTAACTGGGGTCATGTACCATCTGTATATCATTTTCATTACATTTTCTTTCAAAGCATTACATGCAGTAAAATTCAACCCAGTGGTCCACAACCTTTCCCAGTCCTCAAACATAATGTTATGCCCAATGTCCTGTGCCCATTTTATCATAGCCGACTTAACCATTTCGTCTTGTGTATTCCATTTCAACAGCAAGTTATACATTCTTGAAAGTACCTTAGTCTTAGGTTCTAGCAGCTCTGTTTCCAACTTCGATTTCTCCACCTGGAATCCTAACTTTTTGTCACTTTTAAAAACTTCCTTAATCTGAGCGTAATGTAACCAGTCTCGCACTTTATCCTTCATTTTCTCCATACTCTGCAATTTCCAATTGTCTCCGTCTTTTTCTAGCAATTCCCAATATTTTGGCCAATAGGCTTCCATATTGGTTCCTTTTCGGGCCTTAGCTTCCAAAGGTGAAAGCCACCTTGGTGTTTTATTTTCCAATAAGTCTTTATATTTTGTCCAGACATTAAACACTGCTTTCCTGACAATATGGTTCTTAAAGGCCTTGTTGATCTTAACTTTATCATACCATAAATATGCATGCCAACCAAACGCATTGTTATAACCTTCCAGGTCTAAAACATCAGTGTCCTCAAGAAGTAGCCAATCTTTTAGCCAGCAGAAAGCTGCGGCTTCATAGTACAACCTTAAGTCTGGCAGGGCAAAGCCCCCTCTTTCCTTTGCATCTGTTAATATCTTAAACTTGATTCTGGGCTTTTTGCCCTGCCAGACAAATTTGGAAATATCTCTCTGCCACTTCCGGAAACACTCCGTTTTGTCCACAATTTGCAATGTTTGAGACAAAAACAACATCTTTGGCAGCACATTCATCTTAATTGCAGCAATTCGGCCTAACAAAGAAAGCTTCAGCTTTGCCCAGCTTTCCAAGTCTCTCTTAATTTCAGACCAACATTTTTCATAATTATCTTTGAATAGACTCAGATTTTTGGTTGTTATATTAACCCCTAGGTATTTTACCCTTTTCACCAGTGATAATTCTGTTTCTCTCTGAAACCGTTCTGACTCTATTTCTGTCATATTTTTTCCTAACACCTTCGTTTTTTGTTTATTTAGCTTAAATCCTGCAACCTGACCAAAGTCATGTATCAGTTGTAAAACTCTTTTCGTGCTAGATTCTGGCTCCTGCAATGTCAAAACTAGGTCATCTGCGAAAGCTTTCAGTTTATATTGTTTCGCTCCGACCTGAATCTCCTTCACCAACCGGTCACCTCTAATCATATTCAAGAGCACCTCCAGAACTGAGATAAATAACAGAGGGGAAATCGGGCAGCCTTGTCGTGTTCCTTTTTCAATTTTGAATTCTTCCGTTACCACATTATTAACTATCAGTTTAGCTTTTTGTTCTGAATATATCGCATCAATCCCATTTTCGAAGCCCCGCCCCACTCCCATTTCTTTTAAGTTTCCCTTCATGAATTTCCAAGAAATGTTGTCAAAGGCCTTCTCCGCGTCTATGAATATCAGCACTGCTCTAGTGTTTATGTCTGTTTGCAAAAGTTCCAAAATGTCAATAATGTTCCTTGTGTTTGCAAACATATGTCTACCTGGGAGAAAGCCAGCCTGGTCCTTGTGAATTACTTCATTCAAAACTTTTTAAAGTCTTCCTGCCAAAACATCAGCAAATATTTTATAATCCACATTTAAAAGGGAGATGGGGCGATAGTTCTTAAGTTGTGTCTTTTCAGTTTCTGATTTTGGTATCAGCGTGATAAAAGCTTCCTTCCACGATTCCGGCGCCTTCTTTCCCTCCAAAATTTCATTGCTGACCTCCATTAAGGGTTGAATCAAATAGTCACTCATTATCTTATAATACTTGGAGGTAAGACCATCTGGTCCTGGAGATTTGCCCAGCTTCGTATTCTGAATGGCATGTTCAATTTCTTGTCGTGTTATTTGACTGTTCAGGAGTAATCTATTTTCTTGTGTGAGTTTTTTAAGACTGTTCTTTTCCAAAAATTGTTCAATCTCAACCTCATATTGCGGCCCTTGAGTATATAGTTTCTTGAAATATTTCTGAAAGGATTTCCTGATTTCCACAGGGTTCTGGATGTTTTTGCCTTCAATTTCCAGATTTGTAACTGTGTTCAGCTTTTGTCTCTTCTTCAACTGCCAGGCCAGCAGTTTCCCACATTTATTAGCCGATTCAAACGTTTTTTGTTTCATTGACTTAATCTTCCATTCTATTTCCTGGTTGATCAGTCTAGCATATTGTGCCTGGTGAAGTTTAATTTCTCTCAGAGTCGGCTGCGACTTCGGGTTTCCTCTTAGCTTCTTTTCTAGCTCTTTTATCTTTTCCAAGATCTTATCTTTCTTTTCATTTTGTTTCCTTTTCTTAATAGCATTCTGTTGTATTAAGAACCCTCTCATCACGGCTTTACTCGCGTCCCAAATTGTTCTTTTTTCCACCGTTGTGTTCAAATTTATTTCAAAATAGTCCTTCAAAACTTTTTGGGCCTTCTTAATAATCTCCTGATCTCTAAATAGATTGTCATTCATCTTCCATCGAAAGGAGCCGGATGGTATTAGTGTCAGGTCCATTCTCAAAGCGTTATGGTCGGAGCAGGTCTTTGGGCAGATTTCCACTTTTCTGACCTTAGGTGCCAGACATCTAGAAATCCATATTTGGTCAATTCTTGTCCAGGTCAGATGGGCTTCAGAGAAGAATGTTCCTTCCTTTTCCAAGGGGTTCCTCGTTCTCCAAATGTCAATCCAGTCCATATTGTCTGTCATTTCAAAAAAGGTCTTTGGTAGTCTGCCATCTTTGGTAACTTTTTGACTTTGCGACTTATCCATGTTGGTTGATACAATTCCGTTCATATCTCCCATCATAATGATGTTGTCAAAGTCCAGATATTCCAGCATGCTCTCATGCAACTTCTTGTAAAATTCCGATTTCCCTTCATTTGGTGCATAAATTCCTAATAACAAAATTTTTTCTCCTTGGTGCTGTATTTCAACTGCCAAGATTCTGCCTTGTTCATCTTTAAATAATAATTTAGGTGAAAGGCTCTCCTTTGCATATATCACTACTCCTCTCTTCTTTACTCTATCCGAAGATATAAATTCCTGGCCAAGTCTTTTGTTTACAAGTATTTTTCTGTGGAGCCTAGTCACATGTGTTTCTTGCAAGCAAATAATGTCCAATTGTTCCTTTTTTAATATGTGGAAAATTTTCTTCCTTTTCTCGGGAATGTTGCAGCCATTTATGTTCCAGCTCAGAAGTTGCAGAGACATCCTGTACAAATCTGGTTATTTTTCAGGAGGCGGTACTTTGTCATCCAAGGGTGCCGGTTCCTTTGGTGCTCCGGGCTCCGGCAGTGATCCAAGTCCTTTGTGAAGGTCTTCTCCGTATCGGCTCAAAAATTTATCTCTGTCTTCCAATGTTCTGATTTTAATCTTCCTTCCTCTAAAAGTAAATGATAGTCCTTGAGGAAAGTCCCACCTAAAGATGATTGAGTTGCTCCTCAGTAGTTTTGCTAGTTCCGAGTATTCAGATCTCAGGTCCAACAGCTGTCTAGGAATATCCTTATAAATTTCAATTCTTTTACCCAGAATGTCCAGTGGATTTTTGTAATGTAAGCCCAGGATCTTGTCCCTTTCCTCCTTTGATCTCAGTGTTATCAAGCAGTCTCTGGGTTTGTCTTTTCTTATCAATCTTCCCAGCCTGAAAGCTGATATAATTTTAAAGTCTTTTTCCTCAAGTTTCCACTGCACCGAGATTATTTTGGTCAGGAACTCAGCCAGTTTGTCTTCCTCTACTTCAGATACAGATCTTATCCTTAAATTAGTCTCCCTATTCTTCAATTCAATCATCGAAAGATAGGTCTGATGTTCACCCACTTGTTTGTTGAGTGGTCTTACTTCTTTTTCCAATTGTCCAAGTCTTTGGCTCGTGTCTTCAACCAATTTCCTATTTTCCCCTGAAGCCTCCTCCAATTTTGCAATCAATTGAGTGTTCTGTGCCACCTGCCCAGTTATTCTATTTAGGCATTCTGTGTTCTGATCTATTTTCGCAGTTTGCTCGTCGGCCTTCTTGTCCAAAGATTCCACTCTCTTGTCCAAAGATTCCAATTTTTCATAGATTTTTTCTAAAATAGAAGAAGCTGATCCTGAGGCCATATCCTCCAATTGCAAATCCTCTGTCTCTCCTCCCCCTGCCTGTGGCAAGGAGGCCGCTTCTTCTTCAGAGAGTAAAATAGGCACAGATGATCTACGTTGCTGTAAAGTTGAGGCTAAAGTTGTTTGTCTCGTTCTTGGTCTTTGTTCTTTTTCCTTAGTCTCCTTAATCTCCTTTTTCTTTGCGCCACTCATTCCAAACTTATCTAATAGTCAAGGTCAAACTGACTGTTCCCATGAGAAAGAGACAAGCCAGGTGCAGCACTCAGCCAGCAGGCCAAGAAATAGAAAGTAAAATAAAGTCACTGCCGTTCAGTCCAAAAACCTCTAGGGGGAGCCTAAAATGTCTTCTCGGAAGGATTACTCAAAAGTAAAAGTTAAAGTCCAAAAACCTTCCAAATTTAGTTTTTAGCAGAGTTGGTAATATATAGTCACAATGTCTCAAAACAGTGCTTGCTGGTACTTCAGTTGATGTTAAAAAGTAGCAAAGTTCGTACCTCTCAGATTTTCCCAGTTATTGTATCCAACTGCTTGGGTCTGCAAGCTGATTGTTACTGTTATCAGGCAGTTCCAGCCCTGGTTTATTGGTATACAAGTTGGAAATAAGATGATAATTTGCTTGACAAAAATTTATTAATGACGTAAATGGGAGCGGGAGGCGTGAGGAAGTTCAAAGATGACAGGAAACTTTGTTAAAGCAAAATAATACTGTTTATTATTAATGTACTTTTTTCTTTTTTCTTTAAAAATCTTAATAAATATTTATAAAAAAAAAAAAATGAAAACCTGACTTACTGATTTCAACAGGGCATTGAGAGGTATGTGGCGTCAGACCACTGTTTCCCCCAGCTCATTACAGGAGGGAGATCAGGAGAGCAGCACATCCTGAATCTTCAGTTTCATTTGGATAAGCCCAGATTCCAGTATCTTGAGAGTGGAGAGAGGGGGAGGGACAGAGTGGGAGAAATCAGAGATCTCTTTGCCTACTTTCTCCACACCATACATAATGTTACATATTCCTATCATGTTCCCCTCTTTCTGGTTTTATTTTCCAAATTAAAAGAAGACATCCCCCCATCAAATACACTTCACAGGTAAGATTCACCTTCTGTTGTGTGGGCAGGGCGGTCCCTCCCCTTACCTGGCCAGTCCCCTGGCAACACCTACCCAGGTGGGCGATAGGCAGAGACCTCCAGGTATCCAGCCTGGGGATGGCGAAGCCAGTCCGTACTACCAGGAGCTGCATGGGATTAAGGGGGCTGCGCACAACCACACAAAAGGCTCCCCCATTTGATGTGAGGAGCGGTCATTATCAGTTAAGAAGCCCAAACACAAACCAATAGCAATACTAGATTTTTTTTTAAAAAAAAATGAAATCTAGCCATGTCGTAGCTTGTAACAGATTCTTCTTCAAGATGATCACTACCAATAAATGTGAAGCATGGGGCAGCACCCCATGCTTTAAATTAGACCACAAGTTCTGTTCCAGAAGCCACATGCATTTGATACTCAAACAACACACAAGATGCAGAGATAATCTATATATAAACATGCAGAAGCAGGGGCTCCACCTACCGGAAGCAGTTCCTACTTCTGGAGTCCCATTGGCTGCTGATATGCCCACACAATATCAGTCTGAACTATGTGGCATCAGAGCTTGCAAAACAGGAACTGTGAGTGGGTTGGTTGCTAGTTGCTCTTTTCACATGGCCAAGTGTGATGCTAGCCATAGAAGAAGATGTGGATGTCAGGTGATGTCACTAGACCAGGGGTCAGCAAACTTTTTCTGTGGGGGGCTGGTTCACTGTTCCTCAGAACTTGTGGTGGGCTGGACCACGTGCACACACACGCACACACGCCTTCCCTCCCTTGGAGACAGAGCGGCTGAAATACCTCCACTCACCATGTTCAGATGGAGCGGGCTGGGCTGGGGAGGGGGCACCCTGCCAGTGCTGGGTCTCAGCTTGCGCGGAGGGGCCGCAGCCACTCTCCCATTAAGGGCCCCTATCCCAGGGTGTCAATGACCATGCTGCTAATGGGCCATCACCGAGCAGCACAGAGGCGTCCTCCTCCTCCTCCTCCTCCTCCCCCCTCCTCACAGGCTCTCTGCTCCCACATCTTCCTGCCCCTTCACTTCTCTTCCTCCCTTCTCAGAGCTAGACGTCAACAAGGCACCCTGCCCTGCACCTCGCCCTGATTGGAGCAGCGAGCTTCGGGAAGGGTCGCCATTGGCCGCCGGCTCACATCAAATGGGCTAATTGAGAGGAGACCTGAGGTTGCTAAGACTTCAGATTGGCCAGCATCACAGAACTCTGAGCAATCTCGGAGCATGCTGGGAGATGTAGTCCCGGGAAAGCACCTCTCCATAGAGCTAAACCTGAGCTAAACCGGCATGGCAGGGCAACTGACCGAGCAAATGGCAGGCTCCACAGATTGGATTTACGACCCGGGCGGGCATTATCTTGCCCCCAGGCCTTAGTTTGCCAATGCATGCACTAGACCTTTCTATATTTGGACAAACCTCTGAACACCCAAAGTGCTATTATGAAAGACAATGAGAAGTTATGCTGGAATGTATGAAATAGGGGAAAAATGTTTTTCATCTCTGATAGCTCGGTTAGAAATATTTGAGAGGGTCAAAAGTTGATGCATGTTGCCATTTGAAAGGGGAGTATGTGCCATGTCTTGTGGCTGATTATGCTGGGCAGGGCTTACCTGACACCCCCCCCCCAAAAAAAATATTTTATTCAAGTTTGCAGTCCTGATTCAGAATCTGGTATGGCTAACGTAAGCTAAGAAGGAAGGGAAAGTCCAAATTATGGAAATTAGCTATTTATTTCCCAAGTCAAATCCCCAATACTATGAACTGCAGCTGGATAGCTCAGTTGGCTGGAGGGTTGATCCCCATATGGGGCAGATGCTTATTACTGCATTGCAGGAGATTGGACCAGATGAAACTCTAGGTTCCTTCCAACTCTATGATATGCAGAACCTTAGGCCTAAGGGCCGAATTTAGCCCTCCAGCCTTCACTATTTGGCTCTTGGGTCTCTTAAAGGCCAAGCCTTCTCCCCAGGCCACACTTCTCACAGCCCCTGCTTAAGCACATTTGCCTGGCTAGAGTGTGTCCTTGGAACCAATGATGTCTCCTGTTTGCCAAGACAGAGAACAGTTGTGTGTCAAAGCCTCATACTTTGTTGTGTGGACAGGGCAGAGTCCCCCAAACCTGGGCGGCCCCCGTGTGGAATAACGACTCAGGACAACGTGCTACAGGATTAAAATTGGCCACAACCTTATTATGTTTCAGATGTGGGTAGACCTTGGCTCAGGCATTGGGCATTTATCCCTCCCAGTCCCCCGCCGGGGATCTGGGGAACATCAGGGTTATCCAGTGTGTGTGTGTGGGGGGGGGGGGAATAGGCTAGATTTGGAGAACAAATGTTCAAGCAGAGAGAGCCCGCCCCTGTTACACTGCCATCACAGGGGAGAGCAATGATGACCTCTAGGTGTATGGCCAGAGCCTCCCCTCAAACAACCCCTTTAACGGGGAACCCTGGTATCACCGCCACAAAGAGGATGGGGGCGTGGGTCACCGCTGCACGCCCGCCCCCCCCCATTCAGGGAAGATAGACTAAAGGATTCCATCCAAGGCTTGATACCACCAAAGTTGTGACGTTTTGCTATGGGAAAGGCAAACCTGCCAATGCAGGAGAATTCCTTTCCAGCCCTTCAACAGTGACCTTGATGTAGCAGCACCCGGGTACCTGTGGAGGAAAGGTTAACCTGTAAAAGAAGTTTTAGCTGAGGGTGGGTAGGATGGGAGAAGCTCTGGAGCCAACTGAGGATTCCCAGGTAAGATCCTCCCCTACTGTGTGGGCTGGTAGTCCCTCCCCTACCTGGCCTGATCACCTTAGCAACGCCTTCCCAGGCGGGATTGGGCAACTGGCTGAGGTAGGCAGAGACCTCCAGGTATCCCACCTGGGAAGGCCAAGCCAAGCCTGTGTTAATGGTGCTGCATAGGGTCCCAGGGGGCTGCGTGCGACCACGCAAAGGGTGCCCCCTTTTAATGTGGGGAGCAGTCATTGTCTACTGTACAAAGGTCAGGGTCACCTTCTTTGCCACACACTCTTCTGTTTTGCGTCCACCCCCCACAAAGGTTGAGGGTCTGAGCCCTGTGATCTGAAAGAAGTTGCTTACCTGGATCTAAGGTCTCATAACCTCAGACCTTCAGATCTTCTGACAGCCATCTTGTTGCATAATTACTAAATACAAACAGCATGAATGTGGCCCCACTGTGAACCAATCTGCTTCATCCAAATTTCTGAAATGACTAATGCTTTTCAGATTTAATTTAGGCTTGCCATATTTCAAAAAGTAAAAACCAGGTCACCCCAAAAGTTGTTTTTTAGGAAATCACTGAAATTATTGAGCTTTTTAAAAGGAAAACCTGAAGGTTATTGAGCTTTTCTTTTTTTACAAAAACACATTTTTTTAATATATATTTTTGTCTAAGATCCAGGACAAAGTTCCGCCTTTTGCAAATTCCCCCATGCATCAATTCCGCCTTTGAAATCCGGACATATAGCAGCCCTAGATTTATAGATCAATTTGATAAGGGATAGGAGCAAATAATTTAATTTCACTTCAGGTTCTTTCAAATCAAAAGCACTTTGGGTAGCTTGGTCTTGAGCAATGCGATTCAGCAAGCCTAAGCATCACCACAACATGCCCCAGATCATAATATTCACAAAATTAGTTTCCTGCCTTCTAAAGTTGTGAAATGCAATCTGGGTTTCTGTGCAACAGCAGTAAATTTCGATGACCAATTAACTGATGTACAGGTATGTCGGTTTACGACTACGTTCAAAAATAGCTGCTAATTTGGATTCAGTAAAGAAAGAGAAACTTTCCTACTCAAAGCACCCTTGCATTATTCATGGCTGAAAAGTAACACAAGATTTACTGAGCAAAAAAACAAAGTGTTTTACACAGCAATTTCAATAATACATGCCCTGGTACTCAAAATTCTTCAGCAAGCCATTTCTTAGCAGATACATGGAAATTATTCAGCAAGGCCTGTCACTTAAATCTTATAAGATCCATGTTTGGATTCAGTATTCAGTGCTGCTAGTGACAGCTCTGCGTTAGTTTCCTTGCCAGCCAAGAGCACAGAAAAAGATAATTACATATTAAGCATGTGGTTTCCATATAGCTTTGTTAATTAATCTGTGGCATTCTACTGGATCGCAGTGCATTTTCTTCCCAAATAATTAAAAACAGGCTGGCAAGATAAAGCTGGCTCTTTTCTGTGTGAATCTTTTCTAAGTTGGAATGTTGTGGAAAGGAGAGAGAGAGAGAGAGAGAGAGAGAGAGAGAAAGAAAGAAAGAAAGAAAGAAAGAAAGAAAGAAAGAAAGAAAGAAAGAAAGAAGACATCAGCGGAAAGTTTCAGAGAAGTTTCAAATTATCAACCTCGGCTGTGTACAGATGTAACATTTTCAGAGCAATTTCCCCTCTGCCGTGATCTGCCTCTAATCCTGCTGTGGTAGCTGAATAATCATACCAACACAATAAAGGAAAGGTTGGCACCTGAGGAGCTCCAAAATAAGGAGCGCCTGGTGAAACTTTAAGAAAATGACATATTATGCGTGTCGGAACATTAGCGGTGCTTAAACTGAATACATTACCAGGGTGGCATTTTCTAATCAAGTTGCTTTCCAAAATGAACTTGAGAAAGGAATGCTAGGTTGTAGGGCTAAATAAAGAATAAAGAACAGGTGGCCTATAGAAAAGGGAGCATATTGGGATGGGAGTGGGTGGGTGGGACACATAATGTCTAGTTGCTTTTTCAGTGAAGGACTTAAAAACAAATAAAGTGTTAGCACTCATGCTCATTGGACAAGAGTTTAATCATGGATTGCACACTTAGCAGGTGCTTGGTAATCATATTGCCACTTTGATTCACATCAGAGGTAAGTCACATTCAGTGACCTGTGGCCATATATGGACACCAGCCTCATATTATGTGGCCTTCCAGAAACTCCTGGATGTGTCTTCTATGCCACCAGATTACCTTCATTCCTGTTTGTTAATATTTTGTCTGCTTTTTAAAAGCATTTCATGCCTTCTTCCTGGATAGTTTCAGAATAATTGGAAGGGGAAGGATTCTATCTCATGCCCTCCTACTTTTCTCCAATGAAAATGGGGACATCCTATTCCATAATAATAATAATGTTACTATTTATACCCCACCCATCTGACTGGGTTGCCCCAACAACTCTGGGCAGCTTCCAACACAGATAAAAACATAATAAAACATTAAACATTAAAAAAGTGCACTATGTAGGGCTGCCTTCAGATGGCTCGGGGGTTGGATAAATCCAAAGTCTCCAACATTTCTCTGATGAAAATAGGAACATCCTAAGGAAGAACGGGAAATCCCAGAATCACATCAGAAACCAGGGTGGATTCTGTAAATCTGGGACTGTGGAAAATAGGGACATTTGGAGGGTCTGCTATTTGCTAAAGGAAAATGTTTTTTTTTTTTAATAAACAAACTTTATCCCCTGATTGTATGGCTTCTGCAGTTGTCTGAGAACAAATTGGTAGGGCAAAACTACCAAACAGAAAGCCCTTGACAGAAACAATATTTGACCACTCCTGGTCTATGTGAACAGACTCTACTTTCAAGCTTCTTGCTGCATCATCAACCCAAATGGATCTTGTTTCCCATGCGTGGAAGAGTTAAAACCACACTTACAGAAAGCTTGCTTTGAGCAATACCAACGTAAACAGGTTTGCCCTCGGGAAGTATAGTATTTCAAAAGAGCTTTTATTTAAATTGTATCCAAATATATTTCTACAGTTGTAAGTCCATAGAAGGGTGAATGGGGAAATCATCCTTCTGTAGCACATATTTTAAGCGATTTGTTTTGAGTCCTCTGGTCCTATATATACTATAACCCTACACCAGTTTTATGCCATGTGAAGCTCTCACCCCTTCACCCAGAATTTGAGGCTGATTTCTTTTACTCCTGGGGTCAGAAATATCAACACAGCACTAGTTTGGAGATTAAGTTGGGTTTTTTTTTTTTAAGGTTGTGTTGCACTATGACATCAGAAGGATAAGTACCGAAGCTACAGTTCTACTGTACTCTACCAGTTCTACTGGTGACAGCAGCCACGAAATTAAAAGATGCCTGCTTCTTGGGAGAAAAGCAATGACAAACCTAGACAGCATCTTAAAAAGCAGAGACATCACCTTGCCAACAAAGGTCCATACAGTTAAAGCTATGGTTTTCCCAGTAGTGAGAGCTGGACCATAAAGAAGGCTGATCGCTGAAGAATTGATGCTTTTGAATTATGGTCCTGGAGGAGACTCTTGAGAGTCCCATGGACTGCAAGAAGATCAAACCTATCCATTCTGAAGGAAATCAGCCCTGAGTGCTCACTGGAAGGACAGACCCTGGAAAAGACCCTGATGTTGGGAAAGATGGAGGGCACAAGGAGAAGGGGACGACAGAGGACGAGATGGTTGGACAGTGTTCTCGAAGCTACCAGCATCAGTTTGACTAAACTGCAGGAGGCAGTGGAAGACAGAAGTGCCTGGCGTGCTCTGGTCCATGGGGTCACGAAGAGTCGGACACGACTAAACGACGAAACAACAACACAGTTCTACATATGTTGTGTAGTTCCACCTGTACTATGCATTCAAAGTAGTACCATACTACTTTAAAAATTCATAGCTTCCCACAAAGAATCCTGGAAATTGTATTTCGCTAAAGGTGCTGAGAGTTGTTCAAAGACCCCTATTTCCCTCATAGGGCTACAGTTCCCAGAGTGATTGAACAGTCGATCTCTCTTGCTAGGGAACTCTGAGAATTGTAGCTCTGTGAAATGAATAGGGGTCTTCTAACAACTCTCCACAACGTTAACAAAATACGGTTTACACAGGGGAGCCATGACTTACACAAAATAGATGGCTTCACAGGTTTTTAAAAGCAACACTGTGAAGTACTCTGCAGGCTTAAAAGCAATGCAATCTTCTTCATATTTTCCTTTTCTTTCAAAAAGTGGGGAAATTCTGTAGGAGATAAAGCTCCAAAGAGAATGTTTTAGTGACATCTTTGGAGCAACACCAGACATTCAAATGCCATAAGTATGAATAAACGTTTAATTATGGGCAAAAATGTCCATCATTTACGTCCTATGCAAAGAAACAGAAAGTAGTGACAAAATTCAACAGCAAGCCACAGAATAAGCCAGTAACTAGTGGAGGAGCAACAGCCATTGGAATATTGTAAAGCCGTCCAAAGCTGTGGAGGGTTGCCATATGTCCTCTTTTTCCAGGACATGTCCTCTTTTTCATGAGTATATAAAATGAGAGTCGTCACAGCGATCCATAGTTAAAAGCAGAAGCTGGCTAATGTGTTCTCTTTTTTGCTCTTCAAAATATGGCAGCCCTAGACTGCTATCCAGTTCGAAAAACAACAAAGATCCCCACATTTATCGCTTGGCAAGCTGGTTGTCTGCATTCATCGCAGGGCAGAGTCATCATATCTTTATCTCCATGTTTCATAGTACGTACATGAAATTATATTTCTTATAGGGAAACAGGATTCCCCCCCCTTTACTTTTTCCTCCCATGTTGGGAGGAAAGGATACATTTGTATGAACACAGTGGTTGAGCCGCAAGAGAGGCATGACACAGACTCGGCCCACGTACCTTTGACAAAGCTTTCAGGGCATTTCCCAGAGTAGTAGCTTTCAATATAGATCATAAAAACAAAACCTTGAAATGAATGAATTACTGAACTCAGGGGGGGAAATAGCCAATGGTTATGTATATCCATTGTTTTATTTTTTTTAAAAAATAGAAGCAAAACATGACCTTTGCACATGAGACTGTAAGGGGCCATGTAGCCTCAGGAGCACATATGAGGACAATGTCTCTTGAGAAGGGTCGCTCACAGTAGTCTAAAATCTGACACAACAGAGTCATACATATCACAAATGAGAACTGAGAGAGAGAACTTTGGAGAGAAGAGAGTCAACTGCCTTAAAAGAATGCACAATCCCAATGAAATGTTCAGCCTCTACCTAGTTTCCTCTCACAGTCTGTCTACTAAGGTCCCACATCATGCTGTTCGCTGGAGGAAGTCACACACAAACACATTCATCCATCAATCCAATATGTTGCTCTCCTGATGTTGCAACTCCCAAAAACCCTGATAATTGGCCATGTTGGTTGGGGCTGTTGGAATCCAACAACAGGGAGGGGGATGAACCACTTTGGCTATCCCTGAACAAAGACTGCAATAACAAGTGACTTCCTTGAGTAAATTTAGATCTAACGCCACAGGCAGAACTTTCCTAACACCTCGCTAGGTCTCAGACAATGCTTTTCAGTGAAGACAGCTCACATATTCAACAGAATGTATAATTAACCACAGGGAAATTAGCAATTAAGGAATGTATGTGCTTGTGTGAACCACTTCTCTGTCATTCAAGGGAACCAGCAAAGGACCATACAAACCAACAACCTACGCCATACCCTCCAACATTTCTCCGATGAAAATTGGGATGCCCCATTCCATAACAATAATTTTACTATTTATACCTCACATATCCTACTGGGTTGCCCACCCAAGCCACTCTGGGCGGCTTCCGACATATATAAAAACATTTTTAAAAATAAACATTTAAAAAAACTTCTGTATACAGGATTGCCTCCAGGCAGCCTGGGGGCGGATAACTCCATACCCTCCAGCATTTCTCCCATGAAAATAGGGACATTCCAAGATCAAATCAGAAACTGGGATTGCTTCTCTAAATCAGGGATGTCGCTGGAAAATTGGGACACTTGCTTGGGCTGTGAAGATCAGAAACATGGAAGGAGCACAACCAACCTCCAAAATGATAACTATCCTTAATAATGCTCCTGCTTTATTAAAGACGGGATGCGGGTGGTGCTGTGGGTTAAACCACAGAGCCCAGGACTTGCTGATCAGAAGGTCGGCGGTTTGAATCCCCGCAAAGGGGTGAGTTCCCGTTGCTCTGTCCCTGCTCCTGCCAACCTAGCAGTTTGAAAGCACGTCAAAGTGCAAGTAGATAAATAGGTACCACTCCGGCGGGAATGTAAATGGTGTTTCTGTGCATGCTGCTCTGGTTTGCCAGAAGCAGCTTAGTCATGCTGGCCACATGACCCGGAAGCTGTACGCTGGCTCCCTCGGCCAATAAAGTGAGATGAGAGCCGCAACCCCAGAGTCGGTTATGACTGGACCTAATGGTCAGGGGTCCTTTTACCTTTACCTTATTATTAAAGACATGTTAGTTATCATTCCATCCTTGTGAAAAAAGGATGGGTAGTGACAAGAGAATTCCACCATGCTTTGCTGTTTTGGATTTCAGATCTGGAGAAGGGACATTATAAATTCTCCTTCACCCAGGATATTGTAGATCATTGGCGCCTCATGGATCAGAGCTCAGTAGTAGGACACAAAACCTCCCAAGATTCAATTCCTATGCTTGGTCTCTTCACACAAGTAACACATGAAGAAGACAAGCATCAAACACCTACGTATTTCTATCAAACCAGAACTCCCTAATGTGCCTCCTCCTCTAATCTATCTCCAGAGCACTACAAAAGCAGATGAGGCCATTGTCCTGATGCAGACTTGCCTACACACCCTATTTGGTTTAAAGGGCATTTTTTGTCTAGCAATGACTCCTTTAAAATATATTGATAGGTGTCGTTGAGCTGCAGATAATGGGAGATTCTTTGATACTTCCTCAGAGACTTTAAATGCACTTTAGGAGCAATTACATCTCTTAATTGAGAAACCAATTATTGCAGTGATTGATTTCTTGCTCTTCTCCCCTTGTTTCTCTTTTAAAAAATATGTTGAACAGACATCGCTGCCCTAAAGCTGTGGCATGAAGCTAAACCTATAAAAGAATTTTGTGTGCAAGTAAAGCATCTGAACTGGAAATTATTGGAACTGGATTGGTTGATTGATTGGACTCTTTGCAGAGAAATTCTTGCTGTTTTATGTGTAGCACCCTGCTTGTGGTTAACGCTTAGCTGGAATGAAATATTCAACGCAGCAATAGAGAAATAATAATAATAATAATAATAATAATAATAATAATAATAATAATAATAAATTTTATTTATATCCCGCCCTCCCCAGCCGAAGCTGGGCTCAGGGCGGCTAACAACAATCAAAATAGTCCAACATTCTAAAAACATTCATTATAAAATTAAAATCAAATTAATGGCAACCATCAAGCAAAATTCTGTGCAGATTGCCAGAGGAGGGGGTCAGGCTGTGCCCTGACCAAAGGCCTGGTGGAACAGCTCTGTCTTGCAGGCCCTGCGGAAAGATGTCAGGTCCCGCAGGGCCCTAGTCTCTTGTGACAGAGCGTTCCACCAGATTGGAGCCGCGGCCGAGAAAGCCCTGGCTCTAGTTGAGGCCAGCCTAACCTCTCTGTGGTCTGGGATCTTTAGGATGTTTTTATTTGCAGACCGTAAATTTCTCTGTGGGACATACCAGGAGAGGCGGTCCCGTAGGTACGAGGGTCCTAGGCCATTTAGGGCTTTAAAGGTTAAAACCAGACCTTAAACCTGATCCTGTACTCCACCGGGAGCCATTGCATCTGGTATAGTACCGGATGAATATGATCTCGCAGCGAAGACCCCATAAGGAGTCTCGCCACGGCATTCTGCACCCGCTGGAGTTTCTGGGTCAGTCTCAAGGGCAGCCCCATGTAGAGCGAGTTACAATAATCCAGTCTGGAGGTGACCGTCGCGTGGATCACAGTGGCTAGGTCAGGGCAAGAGAGATAAGGAGCCAACTGCTTAGCTTGGTGGAGATGAAAAAATGCCGCCTTTGTTACAGCTGTAATCTGCGCCTCCATAGAGAGGGAGGTATCGAAGATTACACCCAAACTCTTAACGGACAGACAAATAAATGAGAGACACAGTGGTATATGGTTACCAAAGCTCTGCCCACTCCAGCCCTGATGGTCAGCACTTATATTTCCTCAGCCCAGCCCCCTTGCTCCTCCTTTGGCTGCCTCTATCCAATCAGCCTGGTTGAAATTCCTATTGGCTGTTTGCTAGAACCAATCATAAAAGATACACCCATTTCCTATTACCTTTGATGGGAGACAAAGAGCTATATTTCCTTCTATCTATAAATGGCAAACAAGTAGCCATATATCTTACATTTGCCTCAACAAGACACCTTAATTACCAGATCACCTCTTGCCCTTCTTGCCCTATTCACTCCAAAACAGATGGCTAATGGTTTTAAATTTTTATCTTAAACAGAGATCAGAGATCTTGGGTTCACATTCTCACACACCATCAATGAAATAAGAATCTAACATAAGAATCTAACATTTCTTACTTTCTAAATCCTTTGCATAATTACATTTAAGCCAATACAGTGGTGCCCCGCAAGACGAATGCCTCGCAAGACGAAAAACCCGCAAGACGAAAGGGTTTTTCGGTTTTTGCGACGCTTCGCTAGACGATTTTCCCTATGGGCTTGCATCGCAAGACGAAAGCCCATAGGGATATCTCGGGGACCTTTTTTTAAATGCTGGCGGTGGGGAGCAAAGCCTTTTCCCCCCCTCCGGACTTCAGAAGAGGTCCAGGAAGGCCGGCGGGGGTGAAAGGCTTTGCTCCCCACCGCCAGCATTTTAAAAGCGGTCCGGGATAGCAGGGAAGCGCTTCCCGCTATCCCGGATGGCTTTTGAAGCCTGCCTAACCGGGGGCTTTTAAATCGCCCCGGGACTGTCCCGATGCCGGGCGGTGGGGCAGGAACGCCTCCCCCCGCCGCCCGGCATCGGAACGATGTCCCGAAGCCGGGCGGCCGGGTGGGAAAGCCTCCCCCCGCCGCCCGGCTTCAGAACGATGTCCCGAAGCCCGGCGGCGGGGCAGGAAAGCCTCCCCCCGCCGCCCGGCATCGGAACGATGTCCCGAAGCCGAGCGGCGGGGCGAGAAAGCCTTTGTCCCCCCTGCCTGCCTTCCCAGGGGCTTTTAAATCGCCCCGGACAGCGGAGAAGTCCTCCGCTGTCCCGGGCGATTTTAAAATGCCGCCCGCCAGAAGAGGTCGGGGGAAGGCGGTTTCCATAGGAACGCATTAATTGATTTTCAATGCATTCCTATGGAAAACCGTGCATCGCAAGACGAAAAACTCGCAAGACGAAGAGACTTGCGGAACGAATTAATTTCGTCTTGCGAGGCACCACTGTATATTTCATACATAACATATATAGATTTTTAGAAGCAAAGGCCTTTTCAAAGTAAAAAGGAACTTAGTAAATTTACACCCCCCTTTCAAGCCAGCTGCTGTTTCTATTAGCTCTTGCCCTTTAACCTTAGGAAAATATGGCTCAAGTCTAATGGGAGGCACCTAGTATTATTTTCTGTTAAACAATAAATCCTACTATTTACCGACTCTTAATTGTGTTTTTGCAGCTTGATTGTATTCTGTAATATGTATGGTCAGTATGACCTTTTGCTCCCAACCTGTACAATCAAGCTTTTACAACTTTGAGAATTTTGGCTCCTGCTTTAAATCAGGGGGCCCTTGTCCAGGAGGATAAACATCTGCCAAAGCCAGCTGGTATTCTGCCTGGCATAAAAAACATCTTTAAGCTCATTTTTAAAATACAGGCCTTGATCAGATGCCTCAATGTGCTTGGCATAAGAGTATCAAACAGGGCCAGCCCTCTAGGTCTGAAATCCTAGGCAAAGTACCCTTGGGTGGGACACCACTCATGTTGATGCTGCCCCTTAGACTTTCCGGCAGTGGGGATGAAGGTAGCAGCTCTTCAAGAGCTTCCATTGTAGTGCCTGTCACTTCAGGGTATTTAAGGGAAATTAAAATGGAGACTCGCAGATCTGGTTTCCTGAAGTGGAGAGCCCAGGGCAAGCACAGGCAACCTCAGCCCTTCATATGTTTTTAGTACTACAATTCCCATCATCCCTGACCACTGGTCCTGTTAGCTAGGGATCATGGGAGTTGTAGTCCCAAAATATCTGGAGGGCTGAGGTTGCCTATGCCTGGCCCAGAGCATGTGTCAATGCTAGCAGTTCTTGCTGTGCCACTGGGGGTCAGATTCTGACGTCAGGATTGCTACTACAGATGGCCTCTATGGCAGAAGCAGGAGCTTATGCGGTGAGGTTGAAAGCAGTGTTTTTATAACTGATCGGCCAGTGGAGGGAACCATGTTGAACTTTCCCCTTGTCAGTGGTGTAAATTCTGATCTCCACCAAGGGGTGCCAACCTGAATAAAATATTGGGGTGGGTACAGGTAAGCCCTGCCCCACATAACTGATCACATGATGAAGTGTACATGCACTATTTGAATGGCAATGTCCATTAACTTTGTGTCCCCCCCCAGCCCTCTCAAATATTTTATTGGGGGCTAAGGGATCTTGGTTCCTAGGAATTGGGTCTTATTATGCCTCTACCTCATTCCTTGGTCTCTGATAAACTCCTAGCCAGCTCCTACTAGTGTTCAACACCTCACTGCAGGAAATTCATTGGTTTGGTTCATTCATACATATATATCGCTTGCTTTCTGATCACTTGGTTATCACTCATCACTTGACTGCAAATGTTTCAACCAGCTTTGTAAAAAGATGGTGTTTTTGAGCCAACACCCAACAATATGAAAGTTCCATCTGAGTGATAAATCTGTGACAGATGATGGCTGCATCACTTGTATGTCATGCATGTAATGGATCTACCGCAATGTTGTTCTGGCTTCAAAACTCCTGGGTTGAACTGACTTCACTGAAGACCTGACTGAAGCATTGGTGATACAGAGGTTTCTCTCTCTCTATTGTGTGAGATTCATAATGAGTCACTCAAACATACATACTTCTTAATATCAAAAGTCAATGACTGATCGACATGTATTTGTGCAATCTTTAGGCATATCTATTTGGAAGCTAGCTCCTCTGAGATATAGATTTAGGACTTGGGTGTTAAAGCTTAATCCCAGTAACTATACCAGCAAAGACGGAACCACAAAACTTTTGTCTTACAAGAAATTATCCCTTAAGGGAAATAAAAGTTAATGTGTTTTTTCTCCTTAACTTGTTTTAATTGCCTAAACAGAAAAGTAATCAATGCATAATCTAACATGTACTAATTAACAGAACTACAGACAATTACCTAACAAACAAAATGCTGGAAATGCAAACTCAGTGCACTTGAGTTAAATCAGACCTTATTAAAGTATAATTATTAGTTTAAGGTAATTTGGGCATGCATCCATATGTCTATTGGTTTGTGTGGGTAAAATAATTGACAACATCTTTTGCCTTTGTGAGAGGGGGCAGTTGGAGGGAGAACATGGTACTAACAAAAGTAGAGTGACATCTGAAACAATGGTCGAGCTTGTTCTGAGGTAAAATACAGAAAATGTGCCTTTCTTTATGATGGAGGTGAAGAGCAATGACATAAAACCTCCAGGCCCTTTGGGAAATAAGTAAGACTGACAGATCTGGAGGTTATTAGTGAATCATTTGAGAAGCCAAAGCGATTGTTAAGATGAATTATAGAAAACTAAAGTTGGAGGTCACTCCCGAAGTTATCTAGTCTTGTCTTCTCCTCTGAGAAATGGAACCATATATCTAAAACTTTCTTCTCAGAAGCACTCCCAGTAGCAGAAACTTTACAGTTTCTACAAACAAGTTGTTCTCTTCCTCAAAATATTATTGTTATGTGAAGGAATTTCCTAATATTTGATCTGCACTGTTCTTGCTCTTCCTTAGACCCATTAGTACATAAAAGTCTTCCATCAATGTCCACTGTGAGCACCAAAGAATCATTCACATATTAAAAGCAAACATGTTTCTAAGTGGGCCCACAAGGGAGGAAGGGATCCAAATTCCGGTATGTTTGCATTAAAATTCAAACCAAACAAAATTTATTCCCTGTCCTATGTTTCTGGGGAAACCTCAGGCTAATGGGATAAAGAAACACGCAATAGCCAATTTCTCTTTTTTGAAAATATAAAATATTTCTCACACTATCTTATGACAGCAGTTGCTATGATGCCCACTGCATTTTCTCTAAACATGTACTCTCACCTCCAAACATGCACAACAAACTGATTTAAATTATGGTTGGATGTTCACAAAAAGTCGCCCGAATGACCCTGTGAGTGATGGTTTGGGGATGCAGTTGCACCTGATAATATGCTACAGATTCCCCACCCCCCTGAAAGTGACTCATTTGAGCACATTGGTAGAAAAGACAACTGTTCTGCTCATACGAATTTCAGGAAGCAGTGGAAGTAACAATAGATGTAATAGATCAGGAATTATGTTCTCCATGAAGCTGAATCCCAGAGATTTACAAAAAGAGGTCTTTTGGGAGGTGTGGCGAGAAATAAACAAACAGGCTGCTCTTCTATAAGTACCACTGGAGCCAAAAGTGGGCAGAGTGACATGATTCATCACACTAGACAGAGAAACCAGACAGGTTGTTAATTCTAAAAATGGCCTATTAGTGTTGACCTATGGACCCTTTCATGGGTCTAGTGCAAACACCAGCAGACTTTCTATAATTGTTGCCTGGAGCACATAGAGGCTGATGCTCGACTACCAGTGTGCAATGGCACACTTTCCATAAATGAATGAGGTACAAGTACCTGTTGTGATGAAAACAGCACTTTCAGCCCTATCAAGTCAACAGGCTGCCACCATCCACAGGCCTTTCTAACCATCTTCTGGACACATTTGAAAGATACCTCAGATGCTCAAACTTCAAAAGCAACACCCCGTTATATTAAATCAGGCCAAATGCCTGACATTTAGATTGAGTCACCATAACATTTCTGTTCTCTGTGAAAGATGCATTTGTCACACAAAAAAGAGCCACAGCAAGCGAAAACAACAAAACATTACCTCATGCCCACAGTAAAAAATTTCCAACAGTAATGGCAACTCCACTTTTTTTTCCAGAAATGTAACAACTAAAACATGTTGCTTTGTGATTCTCCAAGCATTTTGGTCTCTTTTGAGAGCAACTTGTGCTCTGTCCCTCCATCCCATCCCTTTGGGTGTTGGCAAGTGTGCCCCCCCCCCCAGAGTGAGAGTGGAACATCCAATTAATTTGAAACTGATTCTGACATTTTTTTTTTTTTAATGTTTTCTTTCTACTGAATTTTCGTCTTGAGGGAATAAAATAATGAATCTGGATTTCTCAGTTCCAGCACCGGGGGAGACCTCTGATAACCTCAGCTTGCAGAGACTAGTAATGATTCCTTGAGCAGTTTCGCTACATGGATTGCAATTGCTTGAATGCTTTCCCCCTGTTTGGCCACATTTGTCGCTGGACATATATGCAAAGTTTTACTTGAAGCCTCCGGCCTTCCTTGCGAAAAAGTATTCTTGCTGGCCTTCACCGTTGCCAAGTAAATTATTTTGTGTAGTCAATTAGTTTAAGGCCTTTACCAGTGATTGTTTCCCCCCTATTAGTTTTTGATCTGAATTTGGTAAGTGGAAAATTGACTTTGTGCACTAATATAGCTGCCCAAGAGTAGTTTCTCCTGCGGACGATAAATTTGCAGGTGAAGCCCCATCAGTTTTCAAACATCATTAATTGGTCATGTTGTATAGCAGGGGCAAGGAACCTGTGACCTCCCGGGCCTTCCTGGACTTGAGGTCCCTTCAACCCCAACCAGCATTGGCTATTAGTCAGATATTATGGGAGTTGCAGTCCAGCAATTTGTGGAGGGCTACAGGTCCCCCATACCTATTGTATGCTTTTATTACATAGATTTGGATGGATTTTTTTTTGAGATATCGACACCTGTAAGCTGTAATCGAGCATCTGTAGGGAATAAATACTATATGTAGGAAAAGAACACCTCCAGAAAAGAAATTAAAAGCATACTTCTTCTTTTTTTTGCTGTACTGTAAGTGTGTATAAAAATGTTAATCTATTTGCCAGTGCAATTTTCTGGTTTTGTGCAGATTAGTCATGTCCAAAGTCCATTTGGGGGGCCTAATCCAGCCCTCCGGCCAGTTTTATCTGGCCCCTGTGGCAGTTTATTTATTTATTTATTGGGGTCAAATCCTAAAAAAAGCTCAACAACTTCATGTTCACTTCAGATCAATGTTTCTGCACACACACACACACACACACACACACACACTTCTGAAGCACCCAAGAAATAGGAGCCAACAGCTAGGGGCCAAGGTCCCTTCACACACACCCCAAATTGAGGGGTCCAGCCCCCTCAAGTCGATGGGCATTGTCACTCAAATGGTGTGCATGTGATCATTTATGTGGGGCAGGGCTTACTTGCCCCCACCCCAATATTTTATTCAGTCTGGGCACCCCTGAGTGGAGCAGTTTGGAGCCTGATTTCCTCCAGTTTAGCCAATTATCGCCATATCAGATAAACCCGAATTTAAAGGCGGAAAGCAGAAACTTTGGTGTTGTTTGAGGGTAACGGCATTTGGACTACATAAATTAGATGGGAATGCAAATGGCTGCAGACACATAGTGAACTCCAATGCGGACAAGCCCTTACTATCTGAATCAAAGGCTGCAGTCCTAACCACACTTGCTAGGAAACAAGTCTCGCTGAACGCAGTAGGGCCTACTTCTTTTCGAACATGCTCAGAACAGTGAAGGCACTCTGCTCATGTGGAAACAAGTGCCACTTTGCAAGTGAAACCTCTCACGGTTCGCAATTCTGCCGTGATACCAATGCCCACACTCGCATTCTTGACACACTGTTACGCTACGAGGAAGATGACAGATTTGTGGCTCCTCCTCACACCAGTATCACCATAGTTTCTGGAGAGTGGGTGGTGTTAATGAGGGGAGGAGCCAAAACACAAGTTCCATGAATTCACACGTTTTTTCTAACAGTGCAAGAAACAGCAGATCACTAGCTGTTTCCATGCTGCCAGCATAATGAGACAACCCAGTCTTAGATTTGAAGGTTTCATGTCATTGAGAGCAAAAATAACTTCTGTTTTGTTTTTCTCCAAGTTCCCCCCTCTCCATATCCTTCAGAATAGGCTACAGTCCAGGTGGTATAACCTGAAGCCACTGTGTTTCTCCAAAGGTTCCAATTTGTTCTATTTCCGACACACACTGCTGCTGTGGGTGCAGATTTCATTTCCTTATACACTGCCTACCTAGCGCTCAGAAAGTGGGGCTTCTACGAAGACTTGTGTTCTCTTACCAGAAGTAGCTGCCCTTGGCGCCACTTATAGGCACAGCACTACAACACGTCAGGGATTACAACTGCAAGGGGAAATTAAAGAGCCAGTTATTGGTTACCTTCTCCTCCTCAGTTCTTTCGACGGCTGGATGCTTCTGCCGCCAGTGCATTAAAGCAAGCGGGTTATGCTAACATTTGGAAAGCAGTCAATTAGAAATCAAGCTGATCCTCTCCGTAGCACAGGGCACTGGGGGATTTCTGGAGAACAATTACTGCATTCTGCTTGCCTCTGTAAAAAACCCAGGATTGCTTCAGTTCGACCCATGAAAACACTCACACTTCTACACCAGTTAAACATCCCAGAAGATGAGACCAGAGGGCAGCATCTATGGACCACTTATCACACTTTAGACAAAACCCTTCTCTCTATTGACAGGTAATTAATCACTGAAAGTCTTCTTTTGTAGGGGAAAAAATATTCTCTAGTCAATGACTGGATAAACTCTGAGATTTTGCAATAGAGCTTTGGATCAAGATTGGAACAAGAATTGTTAAGGCTACCAAATGCTGTCGGAATATCCCTCCCTCCTTCCCAGAAATGAATATTTATTTTGCTTTCTATGAGAGATGGAGTAGTATTTTCTTTTAGGAGCTTCAGGTGTTTTGCTTCTTTTTTAAGGGGGGGGAGTTAGGGTTAAGAAGGGGGTAAAGGAGAGAAGGTGAGATAATTTGCAGCAGCAGGAGGAGGAGCTGAGCTCTCCTAAGGTGGAGCTGCATGGATCTTGTATTAAATGACACTGGCAGATTAACGCTCCGCGATGGGGAAGGGCTTAAAGGCTGAGTCAAAAGCCAAGAAGTCTCTTTATTTACGCCTACTACCTCCCAGCCTCTGGCAATCTGACTAATAACAAACTGAGCTAACAAGAAAGACTCTCCGAGGGGAGAGAGAGAGGGGAGCGAAACACACAGAGAGAGCGTGCATCGCAGCAGTTTGGATCCTTAAAGCATCTAAAGATACATATTGCGTTTCTTGCAAAGCCAGGAGTGATCGCTTGAAGTCCTGCGGAGCGCTGGGTTTATTTACTGCATCCCGAAGCTCGCAAATGGTTAACTACGTGCAGAAAGTCAGCCTAGCTGGGAAGTCTGCTGTGAATTTTAATTGAGCAAAAGGGACAACTGTTTACAGGATGGTGTAGTGGGTTCTCTTTCTCCCTGGCGTCGTTCTCCCCCTCTCCACCTCCGGCAATATTTTTTTTTTTTTAATTCCCCCCCTCTCTCTGTCTCTCTGCTCTCAGTCAAATATGATCTGTCCTGCTTCGGATCTAGGATTTTAACTTCAAGGAACTGCAGCCACGCTTGAGATCCCTGCAAAGAGAGACCTTAACCTAGGTTGGTGGGGGATTGGATAGGGCTCCTTTTTGGAGATAACAAGGAAGGGGATTGTATACGAAGAGCGACTCTGTGCATCGCCGGCTGTGTCAGTGGGTGTAGCTGCTGTACAGGTAAGGAGACTTTCATTTAGGAATTAACTTAACCATAGCCAGCTTTTTTTGCATTGTAAAAATCACCTTGGCTACCTATTCTGTTTCTCTCTCTCCCGCCCCACCAAACACATACACACACACACACACACACACAGAGAGAGAGAGAGTTAGTTTGAGGTGCTTATTTCCTGTTAGAGCAAATATTTGCTCAAAACTTATAGAATGGCACCTCAAGTGTTGCATAGGTCCTGGGGATATTTTGTGCATGGAAGAATCTTAAAAGAAATTGGCTAGCAGGGAAGGAGAGATTTAAGGAGTGGCATTTGCAGTGGCACACACGAAAAGGACTTTACATACACCAAACCCTTAGATTCCTTCTGAGATCCTAGAGTAAACTGTAGTTGCCTGCAGAATTTGACAAAGGAGCACATAGCCATATTCAAGTGATCGTTCCTTAACCTGAGGCTTTGTAGTCCGTCATATCCACTTTCTACCAACTGTATAAGCATTAGTTGAAACAAGAAATGTATTTGATTTCTGCTTCTGTTTAAAATAGATGGATTTATTGCCTTCAATCTGTATGGAAACTTTGCCTTAGGGACACTCATTAATCAGTGCTCCTGAAAATGCAAAAATGTGCAAAAAAACTACCAAGAGGCAGTGGAGGCGAGTGGGGTGTGTGTGTGTGTGTGTGTGTGTGGAGAAAACCTCTGGTGTTCCTTAGGTTTTCCCCAAACTCCCTCCTCCCTCCATGCTCAAAATGGAACCATTTATTTAAGGTAGTTTTTGAAAGCATCTATGGAATTAGAGCATTGGGAATGTAATGCTTCAACTAAGCAAGTGAATTAATAGGTACAAGGGACATTTCTCTGGAATGGGCAATATTAAGTAAGTTATACTCTTGTGCCACTTTGGATATTTTGAAGTTTCATTATATTTATAATACAAGGTTAGCAGCCCCATCCATGCATGGATAAAGCCATGTTTGATGGGGTAGAAGTTTTAAAATGTAAATAATATGCTAGCCAAAAATAGGCTTTTGTTTACAGTTGTGTTACTAGCAATAGCTTATGAAGGCTGGGGATGAGGCGGACAGATGGAAGGACAAAATCTAAGATAGTGAGTTGATGTCTTCCAGGACTAGACAGAAGCTCCAAGAATCTATCTGCAGAGGGAGAAAAAACTGTGTGTGTGTGTGTGTGTGTGTGTGTGTGTGTAAAAAAGAGAGACTTATTGCAATTTTACCCAGCCAAAGTATGACAATGATTAAGAGGCGAATGCCTTTCTAGCCGATTGCAAATACTTTTAAACATTTGTGTTTCAGAAAAAAACGTGGAAGGCTTTCATCTTCAGAAATGTATGTAAAGCGTCCGTCGATGCAACATGCACTTTAAATTAATGCATGTTGATTTACTTCTTAATTTTGCCCAAGGACATCGTAACAAATATGTTCAGTGTGCTCTGCCTGCTTAGCAGAAGAACAGTTAAGAGAAAATAAAAGTTGAATTAATGACCCAATTGCTTTGCTGAAGACAAGTGTTTACAAGAAGCTTTATTTGTGAAGTTAGGTTATCAAAAACAAAGCCTTGGGTACTAAAAGTGGGGAATACTTTTTGTTTTAATGGCTGGTAATAAACTAACTCCTTTGGTAAAACAGGATCTGCATGCTGGGTCTTGTTCATCAGTCCGCAAGGTTGGTTGGGGTGAGGGTAAAGTTAAGGAGAAGCAGACATTTAGACTCTAGAGTGGGGCAAGAAACTTATTTTGTTTGATCCAAAATATGTGCATTTATCCATTTATGGACAACACCCCCCCACACACACAAACAAGAAAAAACCCACATCTTTCTTGTAGGCCCATTCAAAATATTGGCATACTAGGATAGTTTCCTTTAAGACTGAAGCTGCAATGGTATATACGATTATTTTGGAATAAGCCCCACTGAACTCAATGGGACTTACATCTGAGTAGGCTTATATAGGATTTCACTGTGAGTTCCCCTAGTTATGGGGCCAATCTTACACACACCCATGCTCTCTGGCTTAATGCTTCTGAAATGAAGCTTATAGTCATGTTTAACAACAACAACAACAACAACAATGAATCAAAATTGCTATCTGTAGTTGAACAGACTTATCCTGTACATGTTTACTTGGAAGTGAATCCCTCCAAGCTAAATAATACCGCAGCCCTAAGAAAGACTCTAATGTTGGTAGCCTAATATAAGAGGATCAGAAAGGTCCATCACCAGGGGACTCCTATTTGAGTAGGTTTCATTGAGTTCAATGGGGCTTACACCCAGGTAATTAGGTTTGGGATTTTGGTCCAACATCCTCTTCTCCACAGAAGCCAACCAAATGCCTTGAGGATACCCACAAGTTAGGACTTGAAGGCAATATTCCTCTCCTATTACATCCTCATGACACTTTACAGCAATATGCTGTAAAACACAATCGGGTTAAAATCTGTTGCAAAATCTCCTTTATTGAATGGCACTAATTGCCCAAACAAGTGCAGGGAAGCAACACATGACTTCACAGTGGTTGAAGACATGACCTCAATCCTGGACATGTGCATATAGATGTCAACACACAAATACTTTGTAGAAGAAAATGAAGAAAAAGTTCAACTTGTGCATAAAGCACCTTTCTGGGTGGTTGCATGTTGAACTGAGTCTCCGAGCCAAATTGGATGTCATCTGTCAAAACTGCAACCCTTTTACCCCCTTATTATAGGCTAGATTCATGGGCATCAATATCACCACTTCAGAGAAGTCGAAGCTGCAATTGCATGCACACCGGTTTGGAAGGAAGCCCCATTGAAGTAACTGGAGCTTGCTTCTAAGTAAACTTGCACAGAATTGCACTGGGAGGTGACTATTGCTCCCTGCCTTATAATAAGCAGTGTACCAAAACAGAGCTTGCCTAAATGTGTTTCCAAACATCCTTTCCGAAGCAGAAATTCTTTACTTGGGAAATATGGAACTATTTACTTTGTTAATACATTGTGAACAGATGACCCCATGTGAAACAAAAGGAGATACTCAAACATGACTGAGTAAACACATACAGATAAGTAAAGAATACGCAGTCGCAAGTCAAACTATATTAAAAGAACTGTGTTAGTACAACAGTTAATTTCCCACATTTAAACGTGTTTAATAGGACATATTGCTCAGCAGCTCCACATTTCCAGAAACTGGTTCCTTTAAAGGCAATGCACATTTTGAATTCCATAGGAGGCAGTATCATCCATGTATACATAGCAATTCTGTGCCATATTTACCTTCGAGTGAAATTAATAATGTAGATGAAAATGTCTAATATATCCAGATCAGCATCTTGTTCACAGCTTGCTTGTCCCGTCTTTTCCCACTTTCTTCTTATACTTATTTTCCTAGATGTCCCTAAAATGCAAATACACACAAACAGCTGGAGGGCAAAACTAAGAGATGATGCTTTAAAGTAAGAACAAGTTATGCCTTGCAACAAAATGTTGCAGCGTGCCCCAGGTGTATGTATGTTACCTGTGGTGGGGCCATCGAAGACCGCTGTCCTCGCTCTTTCTTCACGTGCAAAATTTAGGTAACTTTAAAAACATTTGACAGCACAGCCAATCTGCATGCATTCATTCCAATGAAGCCTGAAGGTTGTGCAAGCAGTTTGGCCTGGGAGGGGGACTTGAGGGGGAAGGTAAAATTGATTGATCTTTGGTGCATCCTAGACATATAGGAGAATGCTGACCAGGAATTCACACCAGCCCCAGCCCCACTTCTACCTCTGGCATACATTGTTAACCAGGGGCTATGTTTTGGGACTGCAGTGACTGTCTCTCAGCACAGTCCACAGCCACACCCATCTGCATTAGGGATTTAATTGCAGGTTTTTGTTTCCGCCCTCAGCCCAGACTGGATCATGAGGATCAAAACAATGGAAAGCTGCTCTCTCAGCTGGTAATCTGTAGCAAGAGGTCTAGTGCCTCTGGACACCCTTGGATGGTTGTTGTAGACAACTTGGAGCCTCGCCTGCAGTATTCATCATATACCCTTGCCTGTACTACACTGTCTCTTAGTCATGGGTTCTCCTAACCTGCAGTATGGTAACAATAAACTGCATTTGCTTAGGAATTTGCATTAGCAGGACTACTGACACACACACCTGCTCTCTTCTTTTTCCTGCTATCTTTTTGAAGGGTATAGGAGATCCTTGGTTGTGGGCCGGTTTCAGCTTTGATCTTTTTCCTATTGATGGGCAGCCTGGAGACATTTTAAATAAGACTTCTCAATGTGAGCTAGGAAATAATCCGGCCCTACTGTTAGTCAAAGGGTAGCAACTGGTTCAGGCAGCAGGTGCCGGTTGTTCCTCTGAAACCCCTAATCACAGGGCAGTTTACAGTGTGAAAATGCAAACTACATAGCATAACAACTGCCACCACCATACCCACATGTGTGTGTGACGTGACCCAACTTGGCCACATCTAAACTAGGATGCTGCCCCAGATGCTGTGGAGAATGTGACCAGCATTTAAATAAGATCCAGCTGCCTGTCCACTTGGCTTTTGTGTGTGGGCACCATATTGTCCTTTGCTTCAGGCAGCAAAACATGCTTGGCTGGCCTTGCCAGGAAATGATTTATCCAAATATAAGTTACGGTTCTCTCTGATCATTTTGCATCTGAATGCCCCTTCCTCCATCCTCTCTTGCTCATAGAAGAGAGGAATGGGGAAAAGGGAATGGAGGAAGAGACACAGGGATATAATTGCACACCTTCCACTCTCCCTCTTTATTCCTTCTATGCTCCTTGCCTTATCTCTCAGTCAGCAGCTCCTGCCTGTTTGCCAGTTGATCAGCAGTCTTTTGAAGTCTCTTGAGCTCCTACAACCCCACCTTTTCCACTAGCCACCATCTTCCAGCCTGCCAGCCTATTCTGTTCTCTCTTCTCCTGGTTTTCTTTCCCACTGATCCATTGTTCCATGGAAAAGGTTCAGTCCTCACTGAGCTATTTTGGAGTCCCTCGTTTTTGTGTGTTTCCCTAAGTCTATTGATACCTCCGTCTTGTTTGTGGGTGATGCCATTCCCCCCCCAAAAAAAAACAACCCAAAAAAACTTCACAAATGAAAGGGAGCATCACAAATAGGGAATGAATCAATTGGCACTTACTTCTGAGTAGACATGTATAGGATTGTGCTGGGAGTGTCAGACACATAGCTGTAGCTGTATATGCGTAACTTCTAAGTGACTTGTGTTTTGTATTTAAGGAATTTGAATTATTCAATAAATGATTTCTGATATGCACAGCTCACCATGGTAGAAGAACCATGTGGTGTATTTCAGATTTGATGCTGGACTATGACTGTCATAGTCCCTGTCCATTGGCCATGCTGGTGGGGCCGAAGAGAGTGGTAATCTAACTCTATAGAAAGTACCATGTTAGCTGCCACAGAAGTCAACAGAATGGAAAAGTAACACTGGTAATGGACACAATTTAACTCGTTCTTTAGCCAAGACCAGACTAGACAGTCACCTTGCCATGTTGCAATGCTGGCATGGCAAGGAATCATGTCACAGGCTTCTCTCATATGGGTTTAGACTCTGACATTACTGGAACATGCTTCAACTGTCTTCATGCTGTAGAATGTAATGGACCCTTATAATCTTGCCAGGTGAATATTGGAGCTGTAGCAGGATTTACAATCCTTGGTTCATTGTATATCTCCACTGAGAGATGATTGGAGATGGGGAGTCACTTTGTAGTGGAAAGAGAGTCCTATGAATCCATGCAAGACTGAGGTGTTTATATGAAACTTTTTCTCGTTTCTGTGACTTATTTTTCTTCTTGACCTAAATTCTACAAATAAAACGTTGCTACTCAACTGTTGGAAGCTGGTGGCACTGTAGGTTAAACCCCAGAGCCTAGGAATTTCCTATCAGAAGGTTGGCAGTTTGAATCCCTGCGATGGGGTGAGCTCCCATTGCTCGGTCCCTGCTCCTGCCAACCTAGCAGTTCGAAAACATGTCAAAGTGCACGTAGATAAATAGGTACCGCTCCGGCAGGAAGGTAAACGGCATTTCCGTGCACTGCTCTGGTTCTCCAGAAGCAGCTTAGCCATGGTGGCCACATGACCCAGAAGCTGTACACCGGCTCCCTCGGCCAATAAAGCGAGATGAGCACCGCAACCCCAGAGTCGGTCACGACTGGACCTAATGGTCAGGGTCCCTTTACCTTTACTATTACTCAACTGTTACTATCCTAAAAGTTTAAATTGTTTGATCATTCAGATGTTTGGCATTCACTGTGACAATGTTGGGGGACAGGATTCTTCCTTTGTTGTTTTCATCCAATTTCTAAATAAGTTTTTTGCACTGAAATAGACAATTCAGTTTTTTTGTGGCCCATCTATGGTACAAGCTGTCAATTATCAGACATATACTTCTGGCAAGTGGCAACTTGTAACTCTTCCTTTCCACAGAGCAGAGGTGTAGCCAATTTCTTAAGCCTGAAGGACATATAGTGTACCACTCCACTGTTTGGGTCATTCACACTCCTCAAGGAAGAACTATGGTAGTTATCAAGAAAAGAGGGTAATATCATAGTTCTGAACACCCAACACTCATTCAGAATAGTTGGGTGAAGTTTAGTCAACCCACCTTAGGAAAAGAAAGTTGCTTATCCAATAAGTAGAGAACACAGTGGTGTCCAGAAATGTTACTCTGCAGAACTGGGCAAATTTAACCTGGGAATTGGATGCACTCAATGGTCAACCAGTTGACCATTTTCATCTTAGAGAATTACTATAATGTTTCAATTGATAGGAGTTGCTATTTCAGTGGGTGGTTTGTATATCTGAGCATGTGGGCATGTAAGGGGCGGGGAGGTCTTCCAATGTTGTGATGATCACCTTTTTAAAAAAAATTAAAATGAGGTATATATCTGTATTGTATTTTGCAGAAGCTGCTGGATGACCATGAAGCTCTGGATAATTACGTTAAGTTTGATGGGGGTTGCTTGTGATGTACTGCAGTCCAAACCAGCTTTACCTTCAACTATTGGCTCTTGTGATATGCTGTGTTCCTGTGAGGAAAAGGATGGTGTCTTTAATATAAACTGCGAAGAAAGAGGCATCAAGGAGTTATCTCAAGTACATGTTCCACCATCCCGGCCTTTCCACCTTAGTCTTCTCAACAACAGTTTGACCATGTTACATGTGAATGACTTCTCCAGCTTCATCAACGCTCTCTCACTCCATCTTGGATTTAACTACATTGTAGACATTGAACCAGGAGCATTTAATGGACTAAGTCTCCTTAAGCAACTTCATATCAATCACAACTCATTAGAAGTACTTAAAGAAGACACATTCCATGGCCTGGAGAACTTGGAATTCCTTCAAGCCGACAACAATTTCATCACAATAATTGAATCAAGTGCCTTCAGCAAGCTCAACAGGCTAAAGGTGCTCATTTTAAATGACAATGCCATTGAGTTTCTTCCTTCCAACGTATTTCGCTTTGTGCCATTAACTCACTTGGATCTTCGTGGGAACCAGCTGCAGACTCTACCTTATGTTGGTTTTTTAGAACATATTGGTAGAATTCTAGACCTTCAGTTGGAAGATAACAAATGGGTCTGCAATTGCGACTTGGTGGAGTTGAAAGCTTGGTTAGAAAACATGCCTCCTCAGTCCATAATAGGTGATGTCGTATGCCACAGCCCTCCTATTTTGAAAGGCAGCATTTTAAGCAGATTGAAAAAAGAATCCCTCTGTCCCACTCACCCTACAAATGATCTTGATGCCCCATCAGGGTCCTTACCATTGGTGGTTACCACGTCAATAAGTGATAGTCACTACTCAACCAAGGTAATACCTATTTTTAGGGTTCCTACCAGGGAAACTGCTTTAACACTTCACGTAACAAAGCCAGCTACTTTGCTTCCTGGTGTATATTGTCCAATCCCTTGTCAGTGCACTAGCAATATCCTTTCAGGGATTTTAATGCAATGCCAGGAACAAAACATTGAAAGCCTGTCAGATTTAGGACCTCCTCCTCCAAATCCTAAAAAGCTAATACTAGCTGGAAATATAATTCAGACATTACTGAAATCAGACCTTGTAGACTATGGCAGCCTAGACTTGCTTCACCTGGGAAGCAACCGTATTGAAATACTAGAAGAAGGATCCTTCCTCAATCTCACCAGATTGCAGAAATTATATCTCAATGGGAATCATCTCACCAAGCTGAGTCGGAATTTATTTTTAGGCCTGCAGCGCCTTGAGTATTTGTATCTTGAATATAATTTCATCAAGGAGGTTTTACCCGGGACATTTCATCCCATGCCTAAACTAAAGGTCCTTTATTTAAATAATAACCTTCTTCAGACTTTGCCAGCCCACATTTTTTCTGGAGTTCCTCTAGCCAGGCTAAATCTGAAAACCAACCAGTTTGCACATTTGCCTGTAGGGAATGTCTTAGATGATCTGGATTTACTCGTACAACTTGAGCTGGAAGACAACCCTTGGGATTGTACTTGTGACTCAGTTGGGCTGCAGCAATGGATACAAAAGCTGAACAGAAACACAATGACGGGTGACATTTTCTGCACATCTCCAAGGCATTTAGCTAAAAAGAAACTGAAATCTCTGAATAGTGACGTGCTATGTCCCGGAATAAACAGCCCACCTTCCGCAACTCATGCTAGCTTCATAGTTGTCACCACGTCACCAACCACCACCAATACGGCAGACACTATTCTGCGATCACTTACCGATGCAATTCCTCTTTCAGTTTTAATCTTGGGGCTTTTGATAGTCTTTGTAACCATCATTTTTTGCGCAGCTGGTATTGTCGTCCTTGTGCTACACCGGCGGAGAAGGTACAAAAAGAAGCACGCAGACGAACAGATGCGGGACAACAGCCCAGTGCAGCTTCAGTACAGCATGTATGGTCACAAAACAACACATCACACCACGGAGCGCCCAGCCACAAGCTTGTATGAGCAACGTATGCTCAGCCCCATGGTGCAAGTTTATCGAAGCCCATCTTTCAGCCCCAAATTTACAGACCATCAACAGGAGATGAATGACAAGGAGATGAATGATTCCAAACATCTCCGCAGAGGCCTCTTGGAGAGGGAGCACTCTTCCCCTCTGACGGGGTCAAATGTCAAATATAAAGCTACAGACCAATCGGCTGAGTTCCTTTCCTTCCAGGATGCCAGCTCCTTGTACAGGAACATTCTTGAGAAAGAAAGAGAACTTCAGCAACTGGGGATAACTGAGTATCTACGGAAAAACATAGCCCAGTTACACCCTGATATGGAGGTACACTATCCAGGAGCTCATGAGGAGCTCAAGCTGATGGAGACACTCATGTACTCCAGGCCAAGGAAAGTTTTACTAGAACAGACTAAAAATGAATATTTTGAACTCAAAGCCAACCTGCATGCTGAACCCGATTACCTAGAGGTTTTGGAACAGCAAACATAAAAGGGACCCTTTTTGAAGGATTAAGTCAAAGACTCTTCTATCTTAACTCGGAACTTGTAAATAAAAGTGCCTTATAATAATGTGTCGTCAATCAGAACTTTAAGCACAGTAGTAATCCGAGTGACAAGAAACTCTCAGGGATAACTGTGTGAAGCCATGGGGAAGTTTGCAGGCTCTGTGTCTCATTCTCACATTAAATGTGAACTTTGGGCAACTGGATTCTGGGAGGAAGTTCAGCTGGCCATATTCCTCGAGACCTGCATGGCAATCCCTCATTTTTTTCGCTTAGAAAAGAAAGAAAAAAGCTTGAAGCATTGGTTTACTTTTGTTCCCCGGACCTAGACACTAAATTTTCTTTAAAATGCACCTATATACCTGGTTCCAAGAGGCTAGTGTATATTGGTTAGGAATTAGTTCACATGTATGAGTATTGTCTATGGATCGCACATGAGATTGCCACATAATAAATACAAGATAAATTATATGATTTTAAACAGATATTTAACTGTACAACCCCAAGGTCCGCCAATATTTAAGTACCTTTTATTTGGAATGTTATTTATATTTTAAAAAAGAACCTGTTAGAATATTCAGAAGGAGGGGGAAAGCTGTGTACATGTTTTATCTAGGAATCCTAAAAGACATACACAAAACTCTTTTTTTGTTACTTTCCCTAGTAGGCAATTTTAATTGTTTTTGGACAGTCTTCAATATAATGCTGCTATAGAGTTCTGTGCACCATTGGTTGACACTCATACCTGAGGAAATTTGGAAAGCTACTGAGAATTTATTGTAAATATATTAGTAAATCAATGAGCTGGGTTATTATTATTATTTATATGACTGACTCCCGTTATGGTTGTGGATACTTTGGATGAAACATCAATTCACTGTGGTCAGTTAAATGTCACATGCAAATAAGTACACCAATGAGCAACAAGATCTTATTTGTGTATCTGAGTAAATACTCCATATTTGCTACAATTACTCAGCAAAAAAGCTTTTATCAGGTCCGGTTTGAAAGTGATACCAGGCACTTTAAGGAAGAAAGAAAAAGTACATGTGCGTGGTTTGCAACTTGTTTTAAAGCAAATTGCTGGAATCTATATTTACAACGTTAGCACTCCAGAATCTTGGGTCTATGTCATGTTAATGCTGAACATATAGTTGCCAGTGACTAAGCTGGGTCCCAGCCATTGATTTGTCCGCATGCTTAAGCATGCTTACATGAAAGCAAGTTCTGTCAGGCTGTTTCGGCTATTACACTGCAACTGTCCTGGGTTTTCTGCTGAGTATGCACTCGACAAGGAGGTACGATCAAGTCTAGCTCTCGGACAGCTACATCTGTGTTTTCACAAACCCGTTTGTTGAATACGCAAGCCACATTTTCCATGCACACTTATCCCCCGCCCAACAACTTAGATGTAAACCTAAAAAAGCAAATACGAGCAGCCTGACAGATGTTCTGTGGAAATCAATGGGATGTACTTCACAAAGATGCTCTCCAGATGAAGGTGACATGAAGCACGGCAGCTTTATTTTACTACAAAGCTTAGTTAGGTTTATATGAACTATTTATTCTGTACAGTTTGTATCTATTTCAGTTCACAGTTACTATTATTATTCTTGGGTGCCTTTCAAGCAAATCAAAGAACTTCTAGCTATAAATAAAAAGATGACAATAAATGTGGTTTTTTTAAAAAAAAGAAAATGCACCCCCCCCCTGAAAAGTTCCTTTTTTAAAATAAAAAAGACATTGGCAAGACCTGCACGCACAAGTTCAGATCTGTTCGGAAATCAAATGGGAGGCTTCAGTCCGTCGTCATGCATACAGAAGCATCTTGTTCTGGGTGCAAGAAGGCAGTTTAGTGCCCATGCATGACTGACACAGTGCCAAATTGTTACTCTGACCTGCATTTCCCCTCCTGTTTAAGCTCGTCTTTTGTGAACCAGCTACACTTTGATGGATTCATTCGCCCCCACTTCTGGCTCTGACTATTTAAGGCTGAATGGTTACATACTATAAAAAATGCATTGTTAAATCAATTCAGCCGTAAGTAGTCTAAAAGTCGTTAGAAAACAGGAAGAGGAAAATATATACCAAGTGTTGCCTACACGATTCGGATCTATTTATCATCAAGAAATAAAACATCTTAATTAAGCTTCCAGAGGTTTGCTTATGTAGCAGCTGACATAAATGTTAATTTCTCTGCAATGTCTTGACCTTCTGAAGAAACAGCCTCTCTGGGGGAAAGAAAAGGAAATATTTGTACCAGATACTTTATTCATTCCAATTGGCACAATGCTGCAATGTCTTTCACAAAACTGTGCCTGTGGCCCTGCAGCTTGATTGAACTACCACCTTATTTCTTACATTAGATCATTGATTTCACAACCAAAACTATAGGCTCCTAGGAATGAACAGGGAGATGTGGTAATGTGAACAGGTAATGTGATAGGCAGTGAAAATACCTGCTGAATTTATCACGGAGCTGCCATGGAAATGATCTCTACCCACCCCTGCCTGTGGGTTCTGTATAGAGAATTAGAAATATTCTTTCACAAGACACTGGCAATACAGAATATTCAAACTGAGAAACGTGGAGATGCAGATGTGATTTTTTTTTTCCCCACTAGGAGAAAGAAGAATATGCTGGTTTTGGTGGTGGTCCCTTATTTTTAGTAATTTGCTTTAGCAAAAGAAACTGGCTACTAATAAAGATATTACTACTATTATTAATAAGTTGTAGTTAGAGAAGGGGAGTAAATTTGATGCAGTTCACATTTAAAGGTGACCTTACCAAATCTTCACTTGTTGAAACAATATGTGAACCAAAACACAGCTGTCCTTCAAAACTCACACTTCTCCAAATTTTGCAATGCAGTTCTCCTGCCAAATGATGTGTACAAAAATACATATATTAGGGTAAAGTGTGCCTATAAATGCATGTATTAGAAAACAACATGCAAAAATACATTGCATGGAGGAAATTCCTTTATATATATATATATATATATATATATATATATATATATATATATATATGCAGGTTTTGGTGTCCTCGGGTGAAAATCTACGAAAGCAAATATATATATATATATATATATATATATATATATATATATACAAAATTCAAAATGTGAAAATTCACACTAAAACGCTGATGAATTTTCATGAGAACCTTAAAAATAAAAAACCACAAATTTATGTGGAAATGTGGAGAACTGAATTTAAGGTTGGGAAAATAAGAAACAGAGAGAAAACCAAATTTACCCGTTGTTGATAATGCACATGCATTCTTTGAGTAACACCTATTGAATTCAATGCAAATTTCTTCTGAGTTCACATCTATTGTATTGTTTTGCATTGCTGCAAGCTTGAATGTATTGACCTGGAGGTAAGTGACATTGAATGCTTGCTTCTGCTAAAACAAATGTAGGATTGTGCTATAAATATTAAGGCTGGGCCAATAAACTCCCTCCAGTTTCTGAAAATGTCTGCCCCTATCACATCATTTTAGAGGTGTTCAACTTAGCAGTGTGATAAGCAAGAAGCTGTGAAGAGATGCTGCTCTCCCCACACCCTCACTACGTGGATGTTTTATTGCATTTACTACATTTATGCACATATGGGCGCACACTCTGTTTTTCATGTTTTGCAGACCTCACTTGTTTTATGGACTGCATAGATATTCCTGATTAATACAATGCTCACTTTGATTTCTCCCTCCCTCCCCTCCCCCCCAATAAAATATAGTCATTCCTATTTCACTGCTGATAGATAAGGAGTTCCTAAAGATAGTGTCTGAGCTGATTTTTACTTATTTTATTATATTTTTGCAGTCTTATAAAGCAAGGTTAAGACTGACTCACACACAGAATATCTTCTAAGGCAGTGGTTCTCAACCTGTGGGTCCCCAGATGTTGTTGGACTACAACTCCCATCAACCCTGAGTTCTGGCCTTGCTAGCTAGGGGTGATGGGAGTTGTAGTTCAACAACATCTGGGGACCCACAGGTTGAGAAAGGCTGTTCTGAGGGCTTGCAGAGGTAACAGGTAGTGTTGAACACTAGTCCTATTCAGGTTAAAGGTAATCCCTGACCATTAGGTCCAGTCGAGGCCGACTCTGGGGTTCCGGAGCTCATCTCACTTTATTAGCTGAGGGATCCAGCATACAGCTTCTGGGTCATGTGGGCAGCATGACTAAGCCGCTTCTGGCAAACCAGAGCAGCGCACGGAAACGCCATTTACCTTCCCGTCAGAGCAGTACCTATTTATCTACTTGCACTTTGACGTGCTTTCGAACTGCTAGGTTGGCAGGAGCAGGGACCGAGCAACGGGAGCTCACCCCATCACCGGTATTCGAACCGCCAATCTTCTGATTGGCAAGTCCTAGGCTCTGTGGTTTAACCCACAGCACCACCCGCATCCCTTTTCTTTTTGAGATCCATTGAAATTAATGACCATGACTAACTTAAGTTCATTGATTTCAGTGGGTGGTATTCAACCAAGCAGGGGTGGCTTGTCCCATTTCATCGCCTGAGGTGAATTGAGAAGCTGCCCATTGTCCCAACTGAAGTCTCACTTACTGGGGTCATGCAGTTGTGTGAGGTGGCTTCTGAGTTCCAGTGAGATCTTGCCCTGCAAAATCGCATGGGGCTCTTGCAAGGATTTGCCAGAACCTGGAAGCCAACTGCATGACTCCAGTAAGTCAGACTTCATCCACCTCCGTCCACCTCATGGATGGGCCGGCCTTGCAATGTTTCACTCAAAACAGACCCACCGAAATTAGTAGACTTAACTTAATCATATTCATTCATTTCAGTGGGTCTGCTGAGGAGGATTTAACAACAACATGGAAGTGCTTTGGGCCTGCCGCTCCTATGTGTACCACACACATTTATTTTCTGCACTGGTCAATGCCAAGCCAAGGTGCCAGGCGAAAAAATTTCTCTTCAACCAGCCATTTGGCTGATTAACATTCTACAGCTATAAACAAACAAAACAAATTTTATTAAGGTTTATAGAGAAAAATACAAAACTTGATATATTTCCCCATGTTTTCACTAAATCAAGACTTTTATATAGATGCAATAAAAACACAGAAAGGGGTGACAGAGAGAATAGAGAAGGAAAAAGAAATAATAATAAAAAATAGAAAAGAGGTTAAAAGAGAAAGATAGAAAAATAAGATTCAGAAAGCAAAAAACTTCTGATTCTTCATCTGTCTGCTATATTATATGGCCTTCAAAATGTGTCTGTGGGAGGGGGATGATTGATTTTGTTCTATTATATATTCTATTTGTTTTCATTTTGCATTTTTAGGTTGTGAACTGCCCTGTGATCTTTGTATGAAGGATGGTATACAAATTTTAACAATAATAATAATAATAATCCAGGTAATATTACCCCTCAAGGGAGGGAAAGACTTTTGCCATGTAGCCACCATATATGCCTATATGTATGAAATACAGTATATTTCATAGAGAATAGGGCTACGGATTACTGCTAGCTACTGTTGGAGGCAATGCACCTGTGAATCACAAGTGGGGACAATTTCTGGGAATCACAAGTGGGGACAATATTATGGCACTTGGCTTGTGGGCTTCCTATAAGCATCTGTGAGAACAGGATGCTGGGCTAAATGCCTCAGGTCTGACCCAGCTGGGATCTTGTGCAAGAAGGAGAGCCAAAGACACACACCATCAACAGCATCCTCAGGGCTGGATGCTGATTACCAGCAGGTAGGAGTTCGAGTCACATGAGTGGGAAGAGGGAACACCCCCTACTCACTTTTTTGCCTGGCTGAACAGTCATGTCAGAGCCGTAATGCACGTATTTATTAAGTTTGTAAGGTCCCTCTTTGGTGCTGGAGGAGACCCTTGAGAGTCCCATGGACTGCAAGAAGATCAAACCTATCCATTCTTAAGGAAATCAGCCCTGAGTGCTCACTGGAAGGACAGATCCTGAAGCTGAGGCTCCAATACTTTGGCCACCTCATGAGAAGAGAAGACTCCCTGGAAAAGACCCTGATGTTGGGAAAGATGGAGGGCACAAGAAGAAGGGGACGACAGAAGACGAGATGGTTGGACAGTGTTCTCGAAGCTACCAACATGAGTCTGACCAAACTGTGGGAGGCAGTGGAAGACAGGAGTGCCAGGCGTGCTCTGGTCCATGGGGTCACGAAGAGTCAGACATGACTAAACGACTAAACAACAACAACAAGGTCCCTCATAATCCCCCCGAAATTAATTTTTATTTGATTTTACATATATATTTGATTTTATTTGATTTTACATATATATTGGGACGCGGGTGGCGCTGTGGGTAAAATCTCAGCGCCTAGGACTTGCCGATCGCATGGTCGGTGGTTCGAATCCCCGCGGCGGGGTGCACTCCCGTCGTTCGGTCCCAGCCCCTGCCAACCTAGCAGTTCGAAAGCACCTCCGGGTGCAAGTAGATAAATAGGGAAGCTTACCAGCAGGAAGGTAAACGGTGTTCCGTGTGCTGCACTGGCTTGCCAGATGCAGCTTGTCACACTGGCCATGTGACCCGGAAGTGTCTGCAGACAGCGCTGGCCTATAGAGTGAGATGAGTGCACAACCCTAGAATCTGGCAAGACTCGCCCGTACGGGCAGGGGTACCTTTACCTTTACCTTACATATATAAAATTATAACAATACAACCATACACATCAACAATTAAGAGATTCCTCTGAATCTCTGGACTTCCCACCTTCCCCTCAATGGGTCCCATTACCAAGCCTTTTCTGCTACATCTTTTTCAATAGTCCATATTTTGTATAACTCCATTGTCTCCATAGTTCCTTGCTACATTTCAAGTGTTATTGCAATCCTGCTAGTGTTTCATCTCCTTACAATGGCCTCCAAGATAGATTATAATTTTTCCCCATTCTTTGTTGAAGTATTGGTCTTCTTGGTTCCTGAGCTTTCTGGTCAATTTTGCCATTTTGGCATAGTCCAGCAGTTTAATTTGCCATTCCTCTCTGGTGGGGACTTGATCTTCTTTCCATCTCTGGGCTAATAGCATCCTTGCGGCTGTCGTTGCATACATAAAAAGTCATTTTTGCTCCCTCAGAATATCAGCACCTACAATTCCTAGTAAGAAAGCCTCTGATTTGTTTTGTTTTATAAAGGTTAATTTAAACACACACACACCAATTCATTATATATTATTTCCCAGAATTCTTTTATTACCTTACAGGACCACAACATATGAAAAGGTAGCATCATTTTCTTTACATTTCCAGCAGATATCCTCCTAAAATAAATTACCAAGGCATCGTAGAAATAAAAAGAATGAAACTTTAAAAAGAAGTCAGCCAGCATAAAGCCCAGACACAAAACTAGTATAATAAAATTTGACTATGTACAGCACAGAACTAAAAGAGCCATCAAATGCACACATGTTAAACATCATGGAGACTTAAACCCAGAAGAGTATTAACTTGGCATTTCCCTAAAGAGTGCCATCCCATAATAGGTGAGGGAAGGGGGACTGTTGAAAAGACTTTGGTCCAGTTTGCACAATACATTTAAAGTACTGCTATACCAGTTTAAACAACCATGACTTTCTTCCAAAGAATCATGGGAACTGTAGCTTGTTAAGCGTACTGGGAGTTGTGAGGTGACCCCCTTCCCCCTCATAGAGCTACGATTTCCAGAGTTCCTCGGGAAGAGGGATTGACTGTTAAACTACTCAGAGGATTGTAGCTTTGTGAAGGGAGCAGGGGTCTCCTAACAACATAGGATGTGGTTGAACTCAGCACTCAGTTACAGCACACCATACCTAGCATATTCATTCCACAATGGATGGTCATAATTCAGAGGGCTGGGTGCACAGTATGAGGTTACTTCTCTTTCGCCCCACACCACATCCTATGGACCCTGCCTGAGTTAGTGGATCACAAATATAGAATTGCTTATTAATATCAATAAAATCATAGAATTGTAGAGTTGGAAGTGACCACAAGGATCATCTAGTGCAACCCCCTGCTATGCCAGAATATTTTTTCCCAATGTGGTGCTTGAACCCATAACCATGAGATCAAGAATTTCATGTTCTGCCAACTGAGCTATCCAGTTTAAATCACTTTTCAAGCTAAGATGTGTTAAGCTTGGGAAGGGGGATACAGTGCTGTTTTATTGATATAGTACAAATGGAATATATGATGTTAGACATTGGTAAACAAGAAAAATGTGTAATGTCTGGGCCCAATCACATTAGATCAATTTCCTCCTATTTCTGTCAAAAGGGAAGTAGAATATATCCAACCACATAGTTTAAAAAACTTGTTTGGCTGTTGTTGTTTTTAAAATGATGTGTCTGGCTATTTTTGGTCTGACTGGCAAGACATATTTCTGTTTCTTACAGAATGAGCTATATCTTAACAAATGCTTTTGAGCTATGATTAAAGCTGAGAGTATGTGACAGTTTTAAGATGAGCATCTCAAATTTCTCCACACTTTTTATTTCAGTGCAAAAAAGGAGACTTTCAAGCCACACCCAATGAAATTAACCCAAAATAAATACAGATATGTGACATTAACATAGACAATGCCTCTTATATTAACATACACTGGCAAGGGCACGGGATGGAACAGAATATGGCTACCCAGGTGGAGCAAGCTGTGAGGTAAATTTGGTCAAGTTGAAGCCTGCAGACTCAAGGTGAAAGGAATATTATCTGGCATTAGGCACCCTAAATCAAATTCCAATCAGTATGTGGGAAAAAGTTCACCTGCCTTCCAATTTATGCAGAAAAGAAAGCGGGGGGGGGGGGGAAATAAAATTGAATGTTTATTCTCTTTTCCCCTTCCTCCAATGACCTCAGGTTGGAATATATGAATACAAGACCACTGCTCTTTCTCAATAAACTCTATCTATATCGAATAGAACACAAATAACTGTGGGAAAATATACATCTAGCACTAGAACAGGTGTGGGAAAACTTTGGCCATCCAGACGTTACTGAACTATCCATTATCCATTACAACTCCATGGGCATTGGCCATGTTTGCTGGGGTTGATGGGTGCAACAGGTCAGCATCATCTGGAGGATCAAAGGTTCTCCACACCTGCATTAGAGGAAACTTTCCCTCTCATCAGCCCTGGCTGTATTCTCACAAAGGACAGGCTTCTTCTGAAAATCTGGATAGGGCTGGGTCAGAAACTGGCACATTTACCAAAATGCACTTAAATACAGCACATGTAACTTCAATCTGGGTCACTGTCCTTGTAAGTTACCCAAGAGGGAGTAACAGATGCAAAGCCCACACTTTTCCAAAAAAGGAGCGGTTTTCTGATAAAAGTAAAATTAAAGGGAAGTTGCAAGGTAAATCACTGAAGGAAGTGGGAGAGTTTTTTGTTTTGTCTTTGGTGTTTGATTTTATTTGTTATTTTATGGTATTACCAGCAGTCTCATACCTGGCATTGATGAGGAACACTTAAAAAACAAAAAAGGGGTAGTTTTGAAAAGTTCAGTCTGCCATCTTGATTCAAAATGCTGTCCAGCTGTATCAAAACATAAATGAAAACCTGCTCCTTGATAGCAGAAATCACCATGCAAATTTTCTTTATGGCCACGTAAGTAGAAGCCATAGAGCAGCATGTAGAAATAACTTCCCCAAACCTATAGAAATGTGTACTGTCCTGAGATCTTTTTGGATGAAGTGAAAAATATAAAATAAAAAAGGAAGTGGGAGAGATGTGAACAAAAGGATACAGGGTGGCAGCTAGCTGAAAGTTTTTAGCATTCATGGGAATGAATTTAGTCTACAGTGGTCAAAGCTGACTTGAGCACTGGTATTCTGGGCCAGCATCTGCCACAAACAGACATGAATGCCATTTGCATTAAGGACAACCCCTGAGAGTGGTGGGAGCTAGAAAGAGCAAGAGAAGAGATCAGGTGAATGGTGTCGGAATCTCCACTCGGCCAAGCTGATAAAGCTCATCTTCCGGCTGAGTCCTTCGGAATCGCCCTCCAACAAATAATTAACGACCTGAGCCTTTGATAAGGCCTCAGGCATGTTCCCCCATTCAGCAGAGTTTCAAAGCAGCAGAAGTGATGAGATTTATGGCTACATGCTATGCTTTATTACTAAAAGAAGGCTGATCACCGAAGAATTGATGCTTTTGAATTATGGTGCTGGAGGAGACTCTTGAGAGTCCCATGGACTGCAAGAAGAACAAACCTATCCATTCTTAAGGAAATCAGCCCTGAGTGCTCACTGGAAGGACAGATCCTGAACCTGAGGCTCCAATACTTTGGCCACCTCATGAGAAGAGAAGACTCCCTGGAAAAGACCCTGATGTTGGGAAAGACACAAGGAGAAGGGGACGACAAAGGACGAGATGGTTGGATAGTGTTCTCGAAGCTACCAGCATGAGTTTGACCAAACTGTGGGAGGCAGTGGAGGACAGAGGTGCCTGGCTTGCTCTGGTCCATGGGGTCACAAAGAGTCGGACACAACTAAACGACTAAACGACTAAACAACAACAACACAGAGAGCAAAGGAAAATACATCCTCTCTCTATGAGAGCAGAGAGCAACTGAAACAAAGGAACAAAGGAACAGGAAACCACTAACGTCACATCCTGTCTTCCTCCTGTGAGACTTCCAACAGTCTGGAAGGTCTCTGGAATGTAAACAGAGTCCTGTGACTCCAAGCAGCTGCTCAGTTACAAACAGAAACTAACAAATGGAAGATGAACAAGTTATTGGTGAGCTTGCCCAATGATATGCCTGAAAAGACCTCAAAAGGAGGTGGAGCTAGAGCCATCAGCAATAAGGGAAATCCAAAGTAAGGAACAAAGAAGAGGTATTCCCAAGCCACAGTAATGCTTTACTTTGGGGAAGGGAGTACCCACAGGAGAAATTCCAAGTCAGACAGACTGAATATTTACCAGCAGAATTGCTTTCCTCAAATCACACTGAATTTAGAGGTGCAAGACTAAGTAGAAAGAGAGTAGCACTATCAATAAAAATAGGGTGGCAACTGGGAGGGAGATTTCCAAGTGAGTTGGGGATCGTCAACGAAGATACACAAAGGATCATACTTGACTCTAGGTGGGGGGTTGCCAGGAGTAAGTGGTCACACCAGAGCTCAGAGCTCAATGAATCAAAATGTTAATGATTCATTTACACATATTTACACTAGAAGCGTTCAATGGAGAGAAATTTCACAGCATTCGTCCTTCACAGCACTGGATTCTCAGACATCTCCATGCTTCTCTCCCAGCCTGCCTCTAGCCAGCCCACTAAGTTGGTTGTAGCCTTGACAATAGCTCATCAAGTTTCCTTCCTTCTTCCCTAAATTCTAAATTTTGAAAGAACTATTTTTTTCTGGTATAACACCAGATCACAGTGCATAAAATAGCACAATAAAAACTGAGAAGCAGAGACACACAACTTATAAAATTATTTTATAAAACAAATATCCCTGAACTCCTCGTTTCCTTTCCCAGCTGCTTCTGCTGTTCCTGAAGTCATGGTCTGGGAAAGGCTCGTAGGGCAAGACAGGTGGAAAAAGCCATTGCCTGATGACCAGCACAAAATCTCTCTCCCCTCAATACCCCTAATATTATCAAAATTCTACCATCTATTAATGTCTAACATCCCCCTTGCATTCCCAAACACTGTTGCCATAATGCTCCATTATGGAAGTGGGATGGAAACTTTGGAAAAGATGGCACCAACATTCACTGGGCATACTTTGAACATATCTGGTTTAACATGATGGAGAGTGGAAGATTCTACAGAATAAAAATGCATTCACTGTTGACCGAGCCTCCTATATCAACATGCCATGGACCAGAGCTGCCAGATCAAGACCAAGGGTTTCTTTCTGTAGCTTCAAGAGATGACTTCTAACTCAAGAAGATACACCCCACTATTGACATCAAGTCATGGCCAACCAGCCACCACAATCAAGACTAGTGCCATGTATCCCAGACACAAACTAAAAAACTATGATCTCACCCACAGGCTGCACATTGAATCACAAAGCATATGGCGTTGAGATATGTAGCACATTATCAAGGAATTAAGCATTTATGAAAGTGCAGCTATGGTTGGTTCTAAGGAGAATGAGTGAATTATTGATAGAAAATTCAGTTATAGTCAGGAAATAAAGCACAAACATGAATTCAGTGGTAGGATTCATAGGGACTAGTGAATTTGCACAAACTTTTATATTTAACTGGGGGGTCCAAACAGGAACGGATCCTGGAGGCAAAGCTTTATCCAGTACAAGCTTTGTAGTTGTCCCACCCTTCTACCGTTAAGTTCTTTTAATGTATTTTTAATCTTTTGTTTGAAGCTTCCCAGAGTGGCTGGGGAAACCCAGCCAGATGGGCGGTGTATAAATTTATTTATTTATTATTATTATTATTATTATTATTATTATTATTATTATTGACCACTAGGAAAGGACACAGGGCAGTCTGTGTACCACACACTGTTCTGTCTGTTCCAGTTCTTTCCTGGAAGGTTCCCATGCTTCTCTAAGAGGCCAGCCCCATCTTGGAGAATAGCCAGTGGAATGCAATATTTTTTTCCAGGAAAAAAGCACGGAAGCAATTGGCTGGCAGTTGACAAAAGAAGAAGACAGCATTCAAATAGTTAAAATAAACAAAGAGAGTCAACTCATAAAAAGTTAATATAACATCTGTTCCGTAGGGTTAAATGCAGACACAAGCAAAGAGCAACATTTTCAAGAACTAAAAGAGACTAGTGCTGACGCTATCATTTTGAGAGCAGCACATTTTAGATTTTTTAAAACCATGGAGGTCCCATCATTTATTCTATAAAGCAACATCACTATAAAAGTTCTTTGAAACTCCAAACTCCTTTCCTTTTGGCATTTTGAAGCCATCTAGTAGCATCAGACATCTATTTTTCAAATTTATGCAATGTGAAGTTGTTTCATACAACTTTCCTCTTCCCAGTGTAGCAATTTCTTCAACTATTCTCAATGCAAAGTAACCTGGAACATTTGACCTTGTGAATTGGTTTAGCACGGGTTCTGGAAATAGTGGAAGACAGAATAATTTGCACCCAATTCTTTCCCAGTTTTGGAAAGAATTGTATTCGGGGGAACATGTGTGAATGCGCAGGCCTACAAGTAACATCAAAAAGAAAAGACGACCGAGGGAAGTGTAGCATGCATTAATGGCGAAGGATTTTGTTGAAGTGTAGACAGCGATGCTTCTTTTCTAATGAACATTTCTCTTCCCATTTTAGTCCCCAACCACATGCCAAGCTGTAATCCTGCGGAATATTTACTGCAGTTAAAGCAACAAATCATCCACACATCCAGCACAGCTGGAAAGGAGGGTTTGAGGCAAGGAATTGCTTCCTGTTCCATATCTCTGTGTGCCTGTCTATCCAGTCATGCATTAATCTTGCTGATGTTCATAGTATCCTGGCCGGCAAACTATTACACCCCAGCAGCCTTTGCCTGTGTGTTCATCAATCATACTGGGGACAGAGTCTGTTGGGGTGTGCAAACCAGCTGGTATGCCAGCCTTTAAGATACAAAATGAAGCGGTTGCAGAGAAGCACCCTTTTTTGGCACTGGATCTGAAGAGTATTTAAGGAGAGACCACCAAAGAGGACCCATAGCTCAGTGTTGGAGCTCGTAGGTCGATATGAGATTCAATCCCTGATAGTTCTGGGCTACAAGGGTCAATGATCTGATACTCAGTATAAGACGGCTTTGTGTGTGTGTGTGTGTGTGTTTGTACAAGAGAGCACAGATCCTCCTTACTTACTTCCAGATGCTACTCCAAGCGAGCATTTTGACTGGCATTAGATGTTTAAATATTGAGTCTCATAAAACGACTTATGTTCTGCTCACCATATGGACGCGTTTCTCAGCCGGCAGCCTGCCAAGTCTCTTGAGCTAGACAGCCCAGCTTCTGCCTTTTCCCTGTTGCTGTTGCCCTTCTACACACCCCTTTTTCTGCTCCCCTTGATGGCTCCCAGCATTCCAGTTCTTTTTGCAGTGTTTCCTTATGACATTGCAGGGTGGGGAGGAGAGAGAAAGCTCAATGGTAACCACATGTGTGTGTTTTCCCAGTCAGTCCTCTTTGTGTGTGTGTTGGCCATTAACAGTATCATAAGGAAATGGGGTAGCCATGGATGGGAGCAGCAGCTGGTGATCAGTAGCTTAGATGATGAGCAATTCAATTGATGGCATGTGCGAATGATCACATCACATGTGAAAAAAACAGGTAAAAAAGTAAAGGCCCCTTGTACGGTTAAGTCCAGTCAAATGTGAGTATGGGGTTGCAGCGCTCATCTCGCTTTCAGGCCCAGGGAGCCAGTGTTTGTCCGTAGAGAGCTTTCTGGGTCATGTGGCCAGCATGACTAAACTGCTTCTGGTGCAACAGAACACCATGACAGAAACCAGAGCACACAGAAATGCCGTTTACCTTCCTGCCGCAGCGGTACCTATTTATCGACTTGCACTGGTGTGCTTTCAAGCTGCGAGGTTGGCAGGAGCTGGGACAGAGCAACGGGAGCTCACTCCATCTCGGGATTTCAAACCACCAACCTTCTGATCGGCAACCCCAAGAGGCTCAGTGGTTCAGACCACAGCACATAGGCGCCGACTCCATGGGGCCTGAGGGGGCCCGAGCCCCCTCAAAAATTTGTTTGGGGGGGCTCCACCCCCCCAATAATTTAAGAAAATTATTAGTTATATTATGCTTTGTAAAATCACAAAATTATGTTGGTATTTTTTATTTTCCTTGTTTGACGATAGTTACCTTTTAAAATACATTCAGTAATGAGTTAAAACAAAGCCACTCCCGATCTAGAGAGGGGGTGGGGTTGCGGGCTCTCGACCCATCAACAATCTCGCGGGGCTGGCGCCAGCCCCGCGAGAAGCGGGGATGCCCCCTAGCTCATTAATATTCACCGCCCACGGTGGCAGCCAATCGGCTGCCGCAAAGGCAGGGCCCTCACAGGTTCACTTAAGGTCGGGGCAGCCCGGGGCTCGCCCCTTTCGTTCCCCCAGCAGCAGCGGTTTGGAGGTCTTGGGCTCCCCCAATATTTTTTATAAGTCGGTATGGGCCCCCGCCCCCCCAATATTTTTTATAAGTCGGCGCCCCTGCCACAGCACCACCCGCACCCCTCCAGTGGGAGTGGGAGCAGGGAGGCATTGGTTAGGTCAGTGCGATGGAACCATCCTCACAAAGCAAATACATCTTGCTGACCTTGCTGTCACCTCATCCCTCCTCTTCAGCCAGAGGAAGGTCAGGTAAATGGTGCAACCCCCCCCCCATGCCATCCGCTACAGGCAGAATGCCAAGTAAGTCCTTTTTAGGTAGCTAGCTAGATTTAAAATAAATAAATAAATAAATAAATCACTTTGTTGATCATAAAAAACAGTCAACAATGAAAAAACCGAATTATAATACAAATTACAAATAATAATAATAAATTTCTTACAATACAACTTCTATTATGACTTCCAGTCACCCCATTGAGAGTCACAGGTTTCTTTTGAGTAGCACACTTTTCATTATCACTCCAAACTTCTCCCAAATTTTTGTTTTATTAAGGTTTTCTATTTTCATACGGGGTGATTCTAATCCAGCCAGAGAATTCACATTTTTACAATGCTCTTTAAGACATTTTCTGTAAATGTCCCACTCTCTAGTAAATGTTTGTTCTGTATTATCACTAATTCTTCCTGTCATCCTTGCTAATTCTGTGTGTATTCTAATAATGTCATCTGCCAGTCCATTTTGGTCAGAGTGGAATATCCTTCCCATTTTTTGGCTGTTAAGATTCTTACTGCCACAGTTGCGTAAAAGAAGATCTTTCTCATTTTGGGGGGGATGTCTATACCTATTATGATGGGATGCAGGTGGCACTGTGGGTTAAACGACAGAGCCTGGGGCTTGCCGGTCAGAAGGTCAGTGGTTCGAATCCCTGTGACGGGGTGAGCTCCCATTGCTCTGTCCCAGCTCCTGCCAACCTAGCAGTTCGAAAGGACATCAAAGTGCAAGTAGATAAATAGGTACCGCTCCGGTGGGAAGGTAAGCAGCATTTCTGTGTGCTGCTCTGGTTCGCCAGAAGTGACTTAGTCATGCTGGCCATATGACCCAGAAGCTGTAAACCAGCTGCCTCAGCCAGTAAAGTGAGATGAGTGCTGCAACCCCAGAGTTGCCCGCAACTGGACCTAATCGTCGGGGGTCCCTTTACCTTTATACCTATTATACTCAGTAGAAAGGCTTCCAGGTTTTTTTGGGGGGTGTGGGGTTTGCTAAGGAGATTTTAAACATATTTTTGAACTGATTGTATATTATATCCCAAAATTCCCTTTCTTTCCTTACAACTCTACCACATGTGTAACATCGTACCCTCCGCCTCTCTACATCTCCAACAAATGCTCAACCCAGTTCTATACATTTTTGCCAATTTTGATGGTGTTAAATACCACCGGTAAAGTGTTTTCATAAAGTTCTCTTTCAGGGTATAACATGCAGTAAACTTCAAGTCTTTCCTCCATAATCTTTCCCAGGCTTCCACTAGCTAGATTTTAACAATAACATGGCACTAGAATCAAAGTTACAGTTTCAGAGTTGGAATGCAGCTGAAATTAGCCATTTTTCAGAGTCGGCTGGCATCTCCAGCATTTTTTCCCTCCTCCCACAAGGGATTTTGTCTTCTGTGGACAGCACATATCTGAACAGAATTCTAAAGCTTTGATGTAAACTCACATTAGAAAGTGTGTGTGTTGTGGGGGGGGGGTAGAGGCTTAACCAGACACAGTGGCTTGTACAGCCTGTATGCTTCAAAATCTTTTTGACATGCTGTCCAGAGGAATCAAGCCGGGAAACAAGGGGATTGAGAGAAGACTTCCTAAGTGATTTAAAAAAGTAATACAGTTTCTTAATTCATCAACTGTTATTAAATTAGTTTGCTCCTTCAGCTGTCACTGCAGGTTTCTTTCAGAAGAGAATTCAGCAATTCTGTTAGACCGCAGGGCATATATTCACAAAACCATTTAAAATGCATCTTTCTTTTGCAGATGTTCTCTGTGGATTCTTACTGCCTTCCTCTACACATACATTTAAAAAAAAATAACAAAAAGCACTTCTTAAGAAAATAAAGTAGTGGCCTTGAAATTGCCCAGATCTGTGAACAAATTTCTCTTCATCTAAAATTAAATCTACTATTAGAAATGGAGCACTTGCATTTGGAAAGAAAGGGAATTAAACATCTTTGCTATAAGAAGATGCAAATCTAGGCAAATTCGTGGAGAGGAAAGGAATGAAATGGTTTCACTTTCCATATCCCTTTCTTTAATTGTTTCAGAAGTGAATGTAGCAATGAGTTTGCATTTAGTAAAAGATGCTCAATAAAATTCTTTGTACTTTTATTCAAAAAGGCAAGCCTTGATATAGTTATGATGTTATGTCTTCCTATTTTTGCCATCACTATATAATCGGCTTGCAGTTCATTGGTTTGTCTAAAATAAATTGTTCTTCCTAAGCCTATTCTACCTCCAAATATTGTTGGAAAGACAGGTAAGAGTCTGTAAATTATTGTGCACATTGAAGAATATTATAAGATATAATGGATTGGATCCAAAAAGGCAATACTTCTGCAGTTTCTTACACAAGTGGCAGTATGAGATCTATAGAACAAGCTTATTATACGGCACTGCATGAAATTCTTGCACAGTCATTTGTGAAGCACAACAAGCCACTCACAGTTCTCGGGCTCCAACTCTATACATTAAAATATTGTTTTATATTCCTCCCCAGGTCAAAAGCCAGTTCTTTTCACTGGTAGTGAGAAGCTAATGAATTTTCACATCATTATTCACACCAGCAAAAATCACCCATATATAGGAAGGAAAGGAAGCATAGATTCAGTTCCCTGGAGAGTTGTTTTCCCTTTGTATCTGTGGGTGTGTTGAATTACTTTCAATCACACATACAGTTCTTAGAGACAAATGTGATGGCTTTCAGCAAACCTAGACTGTACAGTAATGACATCCAAAATATACCATCACATATACGTGCGTTGCAGGGGGTTGGACTCGATGACCCTTGTTGTGGTCCCTTCCAACTCTCCCATCCCATGCTTCTATGCTTCTATAAACTAGCAGCCAGATTTTTGAAGTTCTGAGTCACGCGGAATAAAGTTGAGTGCATGCCTCGACAGAATGTCATTCTGTCTTGTTCTTGGAGAGTACATTTTTCAGTAGCAGATAGACATGACTGACCTCATAAACAGGAACTAGATTAGAAGGAGTTTTCTTGTTGAAAACATTAAGGGGCCTCCGGGGAAAGAAATAATAATAATTTCATTCGATCTCTTGTTTCCCCCCATAAATCTAAGAAGCATGCTCAGGGGAGGTGATAGGGATGTTGTTGCTTGGCTCAATTAATTAGTTTGTTGTAGACAAACATTTCCATGTGACTGAATAGTTACTGTCACCCTTCTTTGACTATGAGCCTAATTAATCTGAGGACAATGCTCCCCCCCCCCTTACTGTTTACCTCTCAGAGGAAAATATTTTTTAAAAAATAAAAATAAAAAGTAGTTATGAAACTTAAAAGAAATGGCAAATACTGCTTTTCCCTATGGCACTTTTTGCTTTGGGAATGTTTTCTACATCAGTGGCATTGTTTTAATGTTTCCCTGTTCAAAGCACTAGACCTGACTTACAGCAACAGAGACCTTCATTCCATCTGTAAATTGCTGCCCAAATAATTATTGCCAGGATGGATGTAAAAGACCCTAAAAGAACAATTAAACGTATGAGGGTGAGCGGCTATGGAAAATAATGATGATATAAAAATTAGTTCAGCAGATCAGAGAAGTGAAGAGAAAAGAGAAGTGAATAGTACTAAACTCTTGCCTTCTATTTGTGGGCCCAGTCACAGAGACATCCTCCCCCTCTGCTGGCAGCTAGATACCCGGTGGCAGAACAGACTCAGGCAGACAACCAATTGGATTGAAAAAATGGCCACAAATTTATTGATTACAGGTGTAGGTACATCATTGGCTCAGGCATTGGGTGTACATCCATTTCAGCCTCCTGTGCTGTTGGGCCATGAGCAACCAGCTGTGGCCAATGCCCGACCAGCCAGCAAAGGAATTCCCAAAGCCCTGGGCCCTGATTGGCCCATTGGAACTTGGCTACTGGCTGGAACATCCCCATGATCCCAAGGGTCGAGGGGGATTCCCTCTTGGCTGGCGACCTTGTTAGTCTGGTTGGGAAGGAGGTGGAGAGCAAAGGTCTGCAACCAACTTTCATTGGAGAAGCAGTTTGTGTCCATTATTATGTACCCTGTTGTGATACATTGACAAAGGGATGAGAGCTGCTACCCTATTGTGGGATTCCAATGATATGCACCTGAGTGTTTGTTCAGGTCATTCTCATGCAATCTCATTTCAAATCAGGTTCTGACTGAGTGGAAAGGATACATTCAGCTGGTTCCATGCACAAAGCCATGTGCAAAATTTCCCCGAAGCAACATAGCTTCCACATCGCTTTGGGTACATCAGGCTTCAGCAATAAACAAACTAATGTATAATAAATACGAGTATTTCCTTCTTCTTTAGGAATTCACTCAGCTAAATAAAGCAGGTCTTTACTGACACAGAAAGAAGCTTTGTAGAAGCAGTCATCCTTTCTGCAGTGAACCATGAACTGGGATGGAGAGGGCTCTGCTCATTATGTGGGAGCAGTTCCACAGAGGAGGTGTCTTGCTTTTTCAGCATTCTGTCATTACAATCGCCTGAAAAAATATATTTGTCATCGATTCAGGATGATTTGTTCTTTAATCATGACATTCGGATTGGATTGGATTGTTCTGAAAGACCAAGGAAAAGTGTGGGTGATCGAGATGGCTAAATCGTAAGCAAGCACAATATGTAAGACTACACTGTGTTTACTTCTTATATGGTGCAGAAGTCAATTGTGGGTGCCTTAACTTACAATCTGCATTCTCTTTGGTGCATAAGTAGATTTATAAGAGGCTTAAACTGAAGTTTTATTGACCCTATAATATAATTTTGAGTGTCATAGAAACAATCCAGTCAAAGTGAAGCACCATTGCATCCACTGATTTAAACATGAGTGAATTAAGCATTTGCTCTTTGACTGAAAATCAACTGGACCTAAAAGTCATTTTATTCTTGTTCCTGTCACATGAAAAGAAGTATTACCTGTGTATATGATCTGTTCTCCTCACCCAGTCTCTTTGTCAAAGTAGAGTTGACTACTCATTTCTGACCCCTCAAAACATTCACTTTAGAAATTAAATAAAATTTATAATTATTTTCCTCACCTTCTCAAAGTTTGTTTGACTTATAACTAATCTGCCCTTCCATGATGCTTGAGTTTGGGAAATGAGGTAGAATGACAAGTTTATGCTGAATTGTGAAATCAAGGTTGTGAGAATGACTGCAATCCTAACTGCAAATACCTTGGAGTAAGCCCCACTAATTTCACTGGGACTTACCATATTTTTCGCCCCATAGGGCGCACCGCCCCATAGAACGCACCTAGTTTTTTGGGGGGGAAATAAAGTAAAAAAAATTATTTCCCCCCCAGGCACGGGGCTGGCGCAGGGGAAGCCCGAGCTTCCCCCAACCCCAGCCCCGAGAACAGCCTGCTATCCGCAAGCCTAGGGAGCCCGTCGGGAAGTCACACCGGGCTCCCTGGGGCTGCGCAGAGCTGCGCGAAGCCTGGGACTGCAGGCAGCTCTGCGCAGCCCCTGGGAGACCAGCGCGAAGGTCTCCCGACGGTTGCGCGGAGCTTCCTGAAGCCTGGAGAGTGAGAGGGGTCAGTGCACACCGACCCCTCTCGTTATCCAGGCTTCAGCGAAAGCCTGCATTCGCCCCTTAGGATGCACACACATTTCCCCTTCATTTTTGGAGGGGAAAAAGTGCGTCCTATAGGGTGAAAAATATGGTACTTTAGTATACAGCAATCATATTTCAGTACACAGCAAGATGGGTTGTGATACAACCAGAGGAACTTTCTGAGTTGCAATAAAAACTTGTTTTCAATAGTGCTTGTAACTCTGAGAATTTAATGTGCAAAGGGCAAGACTAAGGAGTCATAGCCTTGCAGCATTTAAAGCTCTCTGATCTCCTATGCCTATAATTTTGAAAATTGAACTTGTGCATTATTGCTGCTATAATTTTCTTTGTAGTGTTTGGTTTTCGCTGTTGACAGAGAGAGGAAATCACCTGTTTGGGGTTAAATATAGTCTTTGCTAGGACAATAACAATGTTCTAATGTACAAAATGCAGCAATGCGGAGAAGACTATGCAGACTTATCTACTTAATTTACCGTATATGAAGACTGGGAGAAACAAGGCTCAATAGTTATTTCTATTTAGGGAAAACAAATTATGAGCAAACCTCAGCTTCCTTACGGTAGCAAAGATAAAACAATTGCATACTCACTACCATATTAAATCAAGAAATAGATCTTTGGGGATGTTGAAGTGCTTTATGTTAAATTTAGCAATGCCTCTCTTTGTTTCTATTAAAGTGGCTGTACTTGCCTCAGGGCCGGTGGGGTGGGGAGAAGCAGTATCTAAGCTTGTTCTTTCATAATAGTTTCCCGTTAAATTTTTTTAGACCTTGGTTTGTGTGCCCAAGACTACAAAAGCAATAATATGCTGCAACCTTAAGCAAAACAGAAACAAAAAACCATTAACATTAATTAAGTACATCTTCACAATTGTTGAAGTAATGAAGAATGCAAATATTCAGCGGAAACCTATGGTCAATCATTGCATCACAGGCATATCTGAATCTTTGCATTCACCCAACAAGTATAACAATTTAAACCTATGTTGTTATTCCAAGTAAGCATGGACCAGATGTATGGAGTGTCAGGCGTGTTCTTAATGTGAATGAAAGTCATGTAATGAAGTTAATGTTTGACAATTTCATTTCAGATGTCCAGAGCAGTAGAAGGATGTGATGCCATCTTCTGGGGACTGTTTCACAATGGGGGGAGTGAGCAAGCTGCCGTTTTGAATTCTCCCCCTTGTTAATTTTCCAATAACAGGGAAATTGAATCTGTTAGAAAGAAGCAGGATAAGTAACTATTCTAGTAAGAGTTCCTGTTGTGTGGAACTGGAAGCCCCAATGCGACAGCTAGACTGGTGACTGGGAATGGCTGCCGAGCTCATATAAAACCGGTCCTGAAACACCTACATTGGCTCCCAGTACGTTTCCAAGCACAATTCAAAGTGTTGGTACTGACCTTTAAAGCCCTAAATGGCCCCGGCCCAGTAGACCTGAAGGAGCGTCACTACCCCCATCGTTCAGCCTGAACACTGAGGTCCAGCTCTGAGGGCCTTCTGGTGGTTCCCTCACTGCGAGAAGTGAGGTTACAGGGAACCAGGGAGAGGGCCTTCTTGGTAGTGGCACCCTCCCTGTGGAACGCCCTCCCATCAGATGTCAAGGAAATAAACAACTTCAGAAGACATCTGAAGGCAGCCCTGTTTAGGGAAGTTATCAATGTTTGATGTTTTATTATGTTTTTAGTATTCTATTGGGAGCCATTCATAGTGGCTGGGGAAACCCAGCCAGATGGGTGGGGTATAAATAAATTATTATTATTATTATTATTATTATTATTATTATTATTATTATTATGCAGGATTGTGAGGATATGAATTGATCTAAGCTACTTAAAACGGAATCCTAGCAGGCATAGGATATATTGAATCTCCCTCTCTACTTTGAAGGTATAATCTGTTGAATCCAAACTTTCTGTATCCTCTGGTTCACCCCCAAAGTGTAGCACAAATTTAGACCACTGTTCTCAGTGGGAGAAAAACTGTTTAATGGCCCCATCTGCAACATACATTAAAAGTAGTATCATGACACTTTAAACAGTCAGGGTTCCCCTCAAATAATCCTGGGTAGCATGGTGTGCTGAAGGTACTGAGAATTGTTAGGAGATGGGTGGCCATGTGTCTTCTTTTTCCAGGTCATGTCCTCTTTTTCAGGGGTAAAGTTTCGGTCTGGGTAGATTTCTGAAATCTGTCAAAATGTCTCTGGCTGTACTTTCTGGATGAGACATAGATGTAACTGGTGGCTGAAGACTTGCTTTCCTCTTCTCTTCTCCTGCCCCCCTCAGCAATATATCACATTTTCCTATAGCCTACATATAGTAGGGGTATTTAAAATGAGAATTGTCATAGTGTCCTCTCTTTTTTTTGCTCATCAAAATATGGCAACCATAGCCGAGAAACCCTATTCCTCTCATAGATCTACAGTTTCCAGAGTTTCTTGGGAAGATGGGGAGATCATTAAGGCACTCTGGGAATTGTAATTTTGTGAGAGTAATAGAGTACTCCCAACAATTCTCTGCACCTTTGACAAAAATGACAGTTCCCAGAATTCTTTGGGGTAAGCCATGACAACTGTTTAAAGTTATAGGATACTGCTTTTAATGTATGTTGTGGATGGGGTCAAATAATTAAAAGGACAGAGGGGTGCAAGAGCTTTTGTCCAACCACATTTTCAGTGGGGGCAAAGCAGTTAAATGCCTTTGAAATCCCCACAAACATGTCACTAGCCTTAGGACTGTGCATTTAACTAACTGCATTTATTTCTTTAAAGGAAATGCCTGAAGTACGCAGCAACAACCTACCATTGATATCACTGATGGAAGTAGAAAGGGAGAGAGAGTAAGCCTATGCACAAGAAGCTGGCGTAAAGCAAGCCAGTGTATGGCTGGATCCAAGAAGTGTTTTGGTTAAAGCGTAAAGTTAAACAGGGAAAACAGGTATAGGAAAACGAGACTCCACGTCACCATCTGGTGGCACAACGTTATATTGCACATAAGGTAAAGGTAAAGGGACCCCTGACCATTAGGTCCAGTCGTGACCAGCTCTGGGGTTGCAGTGCTCATCTCGCTTTATTGACCAAGGAAGCCAGCATACAGCTTCCGGCTCATGTGGCCAGCATGACTAAGCCACTTCTGGTGAACCAGAGCAGCACACGGAAACGGCATTTACTTTCCCGCCGGAATGGTACTTATTTATCTACTTTGCACTTTGACGTGCTTTCGAACTGCTAGGTTGGCAGGAGCAGGGACTGAGCAAGGGGAGCTCACCCTGTCATGGGGATTTGAACTGCTGACCTTCTGATCGGCAAGTCCTAGGCTCTGTGGTTTAACCCACAATGCCACCTGCATCCCTATATATTTCCTTAGGCCAGACCTGTTAATTGTAGTCTAATTATATGTTTGTAGCTTTCTTAAACTTTTGAGTATTATATATTTAAGGTAATGTGCTGCTTTTACCATTTGATGTGACATCTTGGGTAAGCATATCACACAACCCCACAAAATAGAGTTCTGAAGTTGCAGAGTCAGTCCCAAGAGGACTGTGCCAAATAATCTCCCCCCCCCCAAAAAAAAAAATGATAAGGTGTAGGTGGATGGCAATAAATGATCTCTTGTTCAAGCATACAATACATCATATATTCAGGGACATTATGCTGGTACTCCAGGAAAATACATCAGTACAGGATAATGGTTTACTCCAGGTTATATTTTTGTTTTATTTATTTTTTACAAAGAAACATCTTTTCCTCCTCATTTTGCTGTATAGCCAGAGGGAAACATGAGTTAACCATGGATAAATACTTCGACCAGAATAAATCTAACACATCACTGTAAAAGAGCAGATAAAGCCATTTCCAGAGAGAGTTGGTTTTCTTTTATTCTCCCCCACATTTATTTGCTGCCTTATTTTGTCATGGGGGGGGGGCTTTATTTGAAAAGATCTGGGGGGGAGGTGGAGAGCAAGGGATTCCATGTAAAAGCAGCTATAGTGCTCAAAATATGTCAAACAATGTGTCAGTTTTCTACCATACCTTTGGGGAGGGGAACTTTCTCTTGAGGTTGGTAATCCACAACATGAGGATAGTTATGTTGGCCATGTATTAAAATACCTGCATCAGCATTAAGATTTGCCATTTGCTAACTTAATGAGGGTGAAAGAGGAGAGAACAAAATATGGCCTAAAGCTCAACATCAAAAAAACGAAGATCATGGCCACTGGTACCATCTCCTCCTGGCAAATAGAAGGGGAAGAAATGGAGGCAGTGAGAGATTTTACTTTCTTGGGCTCCATGATCACTGCAAATGGTGACAGCAGTCACAAAATTAAAAGACGCCTGCTTCTTGGGAGAAAAGCAATGACAAACCTAGACAGTATCTTAAAAAGCAGAGACATCACCTTGCCAACAATGATCCGTGTAGTTAAGGCTATGGTTTTCCCAGTAGTGATGTATGGAAGTGAGAGCTGGACCATAAAGAAGGCTGATTGCCAAAGAATTGATGCTTTTGAATTATGGTGCTGGAGGAGGCTCTTGAGAGTCCCATGGACTGTAAGAAGATCAAACCTCTCCATTCTTAAGGAAATCAGCCCTGAGTGCTCACTGGAAGGACAGATCCTGAAGCTGAGGCTCCAATGCTTTGGCCACCTCATGAGAAGAGAAGACTCCCTGGAAAAGACCCTGATGTTGGGAAAGATGGAGGGCACGAGGAGAAGGGGACAACAGCGGACAGTGTTCTCGAAGCTACCAGCATGAGTTTGACCAAACTGCGGGAGGCAATGGAAGACAGGTGTGCCTGGCGTGCTCGGGTCCATGGGGTCACGAGGAGTTGGACACGACTAAACGACTAAACAACTACAACAAACTTAATCATCTAAGTTGCTTTGCACATTGTAGCAAATTCTCTCATGCCAAGCAGCAGTGGATCTACATTTTGTGGGGCCCTGATGCTTGAACTGTTATGGAGCCCCCTTTGCAACCAGCCACAAGGTCTGGGTAACCATTGTTATCCTCTTCAATGGGGTTCTTCCACGACAGATCACCACATTCCCCCCCCCTTTTCTTTAAAAGGGACGTGGGTTGCACTGTGGGTTAAACCACAGAGCCTAGATCAGAAGGTCGGCGGTTCGAATCCCTGTGACATGGTGAGCTCCCATTCCTTGGTCCCTGCTCCTGCCAACCTAGCAGTTCAAAAGCACATCAAAGTGCAAGTAGATAAATAGGTACCATTACGCTGGGAAGGTAAATGGCTTTTCTGTGTGCTGCTTTGGTTCGCCAGAAGCGGTTTAGTCATGCTGGCCACATGACCCGGAAGCTGTACACTGGCTCCCTTGGCCAATAAAGCGAGATGAGCACTGCAACCCCAGAGTCGTCCGCGACTGGTCCTAATGGTCAGGGGTCCCTTTACCTTTACGACACTATAACCCAGATTTTGATTAAAATTGCTCAGTTATCCTATGTGTCAAAATCAGTGGAGTTAATAAAAATTTCCTATTACTGTATATTTTTTGAGGGTTTTTTGGGGGGGTTGAAAATTAGAGAAATGTTATACACATGCATGACTAATCAGATCATTAATCCATTTATCTCAGGATTGTCTACACTGATTGACAGTGGCTCTACAGGGTTTCAGGCAAAGGAGAAGACAGCCCTATCTGGAGAAGACAGGGAATGAATGTGAGACTTCCTGTGTGCAGGGTAGACAGCTAGAACTATACATTGCCAAGGTAAAAAAAAGGGGTGCTAAGTAGGCAGTGGGAGGCTAGTTGAGGCTAGAACCTGTCACCTGATAAAGGGAAGAGGTATCAAATAGGATTTTGCCCAGGGTCCTCTCAACCCTTGTATGAAAATAAAAAGAGAAATCTGTGGTCACATCTGACAATGACACCTGTGAAGTCTGCTGTGACCCTGCACACCTACATACTCCCTTTAACCACTCTGTCTGCAGGCTAGTCACACTAGCACTGCTGATTGATGGACAAGGTGGGGGAGAGGGAGAAAAGGCTTTTTTATGTATGTGATGACAGCTGTGCAGATGGTACTAGCCCAGAGATGGAAAAGTCCCTACCAGAGAAGAATGGTAAATTAAGCTGATGGCATACACCGAAATGGCAAAACTGACCGGAAACGTTAGGAACCAGGAAGACCAAAATTTCAACATGGAATGGGGAAAATTTAGAGCTTATCCTGAGGACCACAGTAAGCAGTTGAAAATATTAGCAGGACTGCAATGACACTTGTAACGTAACAAGAACTATGGAGACAATGGAGTTATAAAAATTTGGATTATTTTAAAAAAATGATGCAGGAGAAAAGGTTTAACAACAGAACCCACAGAGGGGAAGGTGGGAAGTCCAGAGATTCGTTGGAATCTTGTAACTTTGAATGTGTTGTGGCATATATATATATATATATATATAGATAGATAGATAGAGAGAGAGAGAGAGAGAGAATTAATCATGAAAAGCAGGACCAGAATGAAACCTCATGTACGGTCACATGAGATATAGAAACAGAAAGATCTGTGCAAGGAAGGAGGCAGTTAGGCAAGAGGAATTTAGAAGGTGGAAATTGTGACCTAGGGAACCATCATGGCATAGTGTTGCATATAGATCTGCTTAGAGAAGTTTGTTGTTAAACTGTATATAAATGCTATGGATAGATCATTCTAACTTCTATTGTGTCTGATTCTTTGCAACTGAAAAAGGGCAATAAGGGCTAGAAAGGAGGTTGTATTTATTGACTTGAAGTAATCAGATGATTCTTTGGCTGCGGATTTTTATTTTACTAAGTAATGGAAAAACTCCCCCACCCACCTCCTGAACTCCCCAGTTTTGTATTTGCCGTTAGACAAAGAAATAAACAAGATGTAGTTAATTTGGATTTGAAAACCTGGGAGAGAATAAAATACCATGTTTGCAACAAAGCGAACCTTCACATAAGATCAATTTTATCTTCCCCTTAGGTTATAACAAAGCAGCCTTTTTAATCAGAACACAACTTCTTTTTTAAAAGTGACTACAGAAAACAATTTTGTTAAGTGGCAAACCCTACAACTTTCTCCTGCACTGAGTTCTTCAGAAACATTGCAAACTATTTGGCAAAAGATTAGCTCGCAATCAGACCATGAACAAATTTGGGATAACAAAGTTTATTTCTCGCCCTCAAAAATGATAACTGGGCTTGACAAGCCTGCCTTTAATGGTTAACACATGAAATGGTAGGAAACATATAAGATGGGCTCTTTTATGCAAATTTATCCGCCATATACATTCCAGAACACACACCTCCATTCAGAAACCGTTGTGACAACATGCCTAAACTCTAAAAAGTTAGAGAGAGATCAAACATCGAAAACCTTATTAGCAGAGACAGAGTTAGAATTACAGATAATTATTGCCTTGTTATGGAAGTTTCACAGCATGTCGGTTCCCACTGAGACAAGCAAATCAAAGGTCATTTGTGAAATAACATGCTGGGAATTGGGAATGGTCAAATTCAGAATGTACTTCAGGCTCCAGAAACACACCACAATTGCAGCTGTGAATATAACAGCAGTAGAGAAACCTTAGCCTGGTACACATTAGGACAAATTAGTGTTTTAACGACGTGATCCTTTGGTCCAACTACTTTGGCTAGGGAGCCTTAGGATCCAAAGTCCCGAAGCTATGCTGTCACTGGGGACCCCATCCTGGTGCGTTGCTAGGGTGGCATTGTTGTAACATGATACTGGTACAGGCCTACCACTGACACAGTTGTGCTGCCGCAGAGACCAAAGTTAGGCAGTGTTGAGACATGAGGTGGGGTGAGTTTAGATTGCTCCCCCAATAATCATTGACACCCAAATACTATGCATAAAGGTAAAGATAAAGGGACCCCTGACCATTAGGTCCAGTTGTGACTGGCTCTGGGGTTGCGGCGCTCATCTCGCTTTATTGGCCGAGGGAGCCGACGTACAGCTTCCAGGTCACGTGGCCAGCATGACTAAGCTGCTTCTGGAAAATCAGAGCAGTGCACAGAAATGCCGTTTACCTTCCCGCCAGAGAGCTACCTATTTATCTACTTGCACTTTGTGCTTTTGAACTGCTAGGTTGGCAGGAGCAGGGAACGAGCAACGGGAGCTCACCCCGTCGCGGGGATTTGAACTGCCAACCTTCTGATCGGCAAGTCTTAGGCTCTGTGGTTTAACCCACAGCGCCACCCATACTTGCTCACAAATAGCTTCCATTGAGTTTAGTGGGGATTACTCCCAGCAGGTATGTACACAAAAGACTGTAACTTCAGTAAAATGGTGTAAACTCAGTATTATAAAAGTGGCTTTTCTTCATATCCCCCAAAGGCCCATATTGTTCAGTAAATGCTTCAAGGGTGGGAAAACAGCAGCAACAACAACCCTTTACCTAATATATTCACAAGTGAATGGTCTAAGTTTGGCATCTTTCCTCTTGAAAGAGGTGCCAAATAGAAAGATCCTGGATGGGCAATTGTTACTTTATGCCTGGGATTTTCTCCCCCAAAAGATAGAGAAATTATAGCTGTGAGTGTTGTGAAGAATGCTGAAGTGTCTCTGTCTCGCAGATTTTTCTGTGGAGTGACATTCTAGGTCTTAAGTCCAGAGGTGAATAATGAAGCTGAATAATGAAGTTGACTGTGAAATGCAGTCAAGTGTCTGGAAATGTGTTATTTGCTCAAAAGCAACACAATATCTGAGATTAGAGACAAAAACAGAACCCTAATGTGATGATCCTCCTGCTTGACAAAGCTGCCATCTTACAGTAACTAAACATACTTGGGGAGCCAGGAATGTTAGCCTTAGTGGATATATCTGTATTCCCACTAACCATTTAGTACAGTCTCTCTCATTCAGACAGTCTCTCTCATTCATACAGACCCTCCAGATGGTCTGCTTATTGAACATTCATCCTGATTTCCTTGTACAGTGGTACCTCGGGTTACAGACGCTTCAGGTTACAGACTCCGCTAACCCAGAAATAGTACCTCGGGTTAAGAACTTTGCCTCAGGATGAGAACAGAAATCGTGCTCCGGCAGCGCGGCAGCAGCAGGAGGCCCCATTAGCTAAAGTGGTGCTTCAGGTTAAGAACAGTTTCAGGTTAAGAAAGAACCTCCAGAACGAAATAAGTTCTTAACCAGAGGTACCACTGTACCAAGATTACATGAAGGTTGTACTATGTCTAGTTATGCTATGTCTTTATTAATCATTCAGTATTGTTGTTGGCACCTGTCTGTCTTGAGAGACAATGGAGTGTGCCTTTGGGGGTGAAGTCAAAGTGACCTTCCCCAGGTTGTACATCCCAGGTGTTTATGGAGGTCCTGGGCTGCCACCACCACCACCATCCCAGGCCTCGCTGGTGTGGTCCAAAGGAAAGCAGAGCAATACATTTGACACCAGCTTGACTGCAGGAGTTACTGGAAGGAGGAGCACAAGACGCCATCCAACCATGTTAGGCACTCCAATCCAGATTTCTGTAGGCTTTATTCCTTAGCCTTTCCTTCTCCAATTGACCACTAAAGAGCAGGTTTTCATAGGGGGGTGGAACCACTCTAAGACAGAGAGCTTTTAAGCCTGTGCCTGGAAAGGGCAGGGCAAAAGATAAGCGTTGATAAGCTCATAGCCCAGGGGTCTGCAAGGTTTACCTCGCCTGGGCCAGTTCACTCCAGCAGAGATCCCTCCGTGGACCGGATCGTGTGCATGCATGAGCGCCCGTGCCCATGATTTCTAGCATCTGCACATGTGCAGACGCGATTTCCGGCACCACGGATGTAGTGCGGGGACTCGCTGAGTGAGAAGCTCAGTTTAGGGGTGGCTTGTGGGGCGATTAAATGACCCCTGTGGGCCACTTGTGGCCCATGGGCCTTAGATTACTGACCACTGCCATAGTCTCATCATTGATTTGCCACCCTGTAAGTTTGTCACCATTAAGGGTAAAGGTAAAGGTACCCCCGACCGTTAGGTCCAGTCGTGAATAACTCTGGGGTTGAGACACTCATCTTGCTCTATAGGCCAAGGGAGCCAGCATTTGTCCGCAGACAGCTTCCGGGTCATTTGGCCAGCATGACTAAGCCACTTCTGGTGAACCAGAGCAGTACACGGAAACGCTGTTTACCTTCCCGCCAGAGCGGTACCTATTTATCTACTTGCACTTTGACATGCTAGGTGGGCAGGAGCTGGGACTGAACAACGGGAGCTCACCCCATCGTGGGGATTCGAACCACCGACCTTCCGATCAGCAAGCCCTAGGCTCTGTGGTTTAGACTACAGCGCCACCCATGTCTCTTGTCACCATTAGCCTCATATAATATTACATGGCTCAGTGATAGAGCACATACTTTGCGTGTAGATGGTCCTTCGTTCAACCCATGGCAGCTTCAGTTAGGGCTGGGATCGTCCCTTCCCTGAAACCCTGAAGAGAAACTGATACCCAGCAGACAATACCCAGCTAATGGGAGCAATGGTCTAACTCAATGTAAGCTTCCTACGTTCTGTCAACTAATTAGATCTGTTTTGGTTTTTAATAGTGTCTTAGAGCAGGCATGAATATCATCAAGCATTCACCATGAGAATTTCCAGACTGGCTACACAAGACGTGACTAAAGATTTCATGGGAAATTTCACTCACCTTGGAAGCAGGAAGAGAGAGGGGGGAGCATCAAGTTTTAATTCAGCATATCACAAAAAGCACAGGGATCACAGGGCAAGGAGATCAGGGTCAGTGATGACAGAAAGACTCTGCTATATTTCTGTACCTTCCCCGCCTACACTCCATCTTACAAACCTGCTGAGAAGCTTTGATTGGCATATCAAAAATTCACAGCTTGGTTTCAGATTCTGTGAAGCCACCAGGCGGGAGCCGAAGCTCAAAATTTTTGGAGCCACCCTTAATCCTCAGTTGCTTTCTCCTGTGTCTTTGATTTGCACTAATGAGCAGATTTCCATCTGGTTTGTGTCCTAATAATAATAATAATAATAATAATAATAATAATAGTTCAAAGTCTGGGGTAGGGTCGAAAGCAGACCTAGAGAAAGATGGGGGAAACTGTATATCTGCAACATATGCAACACACAGTTCTATGAACTAAAATAAGAAGTACAAATGCTTTTGCAGTCCTAAATGGACAGATTTCAGTGAAAGGAACCATTTCTGTTGATCTTCTTTAAGGTCATAAAATTGGATTTATATACTAAAAAGGGATACCCAGATCCAAAATCCATGGAGGAGTGAGAGAAGGGCTTAGATAATTTTCTGAAAAGGCCTGATAACTAATGATATGGCATCAGATGATCATGTAACAAAATTAATCCTGTTAAAATATGGCAGGGGAGGTGAAGGCAACCTACTTGCTTCTTCCTGAAGACTTCTTAATTAAAGGTGACATTGTTCAGAATCCGGGAAGTGATGCTAATCTTCCTAGTGTATTGCCAAGTGAGAGTTCTTATATTTGCTCCCAAGGATAGCTTAGATATATGTTTCCAGAGAGGTAAAAAATTATTCTGTGGCAGATCTGTGTAAATGTCACAAAGCTGTTTCAGACAGTTCTCATATGCTCCAGCTCCAAGTCTGTTTTTTCCCAGCCCAGTCAAAGGATTCTTTTTCAACCTTTTGAGCTTGGCTCCAATAAACTTATCTGATGTTCTGCTCTCCCTTCCCACCTGTCGAGAGCTGACACTTGAAGATCTAACATGTTCTCCCTTGGGGGTTTGAAACATCGTTGGAATAAAATAGCACACCCTCTTTGAATGTTTGGGGAAGCAAGGGAGAAATCCATTGTGGGCCACTGAGGATATATAGGCAGCATTCAGGTCCCTCCTATCCTGACTGATGGTAATGAATGAGTGCTGTTGTGCTCATATTCTGTTCCCCATGGGCTTCCCTTAGGCATCTTGTTGAACACTGTGAGAATAGGATGCTGGATTGAGTAGACCTTTGGTCTGATCCAGCAGAAATCTTCTTATGTTCTTGGGAGGAGTGAAGGAATGGAAGGAAAAAGGCTTCAGGATCCTCTTTTCCCTGGGTTTTGTTGCCCATCTCTAGACTTCATCCTACAGTTTGTAAGGCATGAGTTTAAACCCATATATATAACAGCAGATGACATGCAGCTATGTATCTTACATCAAGGGACCTTCTCCTAGCACATGAGTCCAAATCAGCAGGTTTAGTCGCATCAATGTAAACAGTAGGACTCAAATATTTGTACAGCGATGTGGTCCTAGCCAAATGAATTTGCTTACTAAGCTACCCCTATCTTACATCTGTTATTAGCTTGATATCTGCTAGACATATGAAACAGTCTTAACCTAATATCCTGGTCTATGACAGGCAGGCGCCCTCCCAGGATCTCAGACAGATGTCTTCCCAAGCCCTCCTCTCTGAGAACCTGGGAGTGAGTGATGCCTGGGATGGTTTTTCTGCAAGCAAAACATGTGCTCTGTCACTTTGTTACAGCTCCACCCCATCTGCATTTCATATCCTTCCCTTCCTCACAGAAGCTCAGAGTAGTGAATTTAATCTCTCAAGAGCCCTGCGTTGAAAGGCATTGGAACAGATCCAAAGGTGCCATTCTGATTAGAAAAAGTCTTCCATTTGCAAAGGGTCGTTTTGCACCTCACACTAGAGAAAGCTTAAACTAAATCTAATGATGATGTTCTGCAAGCAGAATGCACAGGAACAGCTATGGAGAAATCTATTTTCCCTAGGAGGACTATCAAACATGGTGCCCATTACTCCCTGTTCAGGATGGCCAGTAGTCTGGGATGATGGGAGCTGTAATCCACAATACCTGGAGAGCACCACTTTGGCTATCCCTGCTCTATAGCATTGCATAAACTAGGAATTGCCAATTCCCACCATTCCTAACTGCTGGGTCAAGCTGATGGGAGTTGGAATCCAACACAAACAGGGCCACTTTTACCCCTGGCATAGATTTTTTAAGTTGCAAGCACACACCTTTTTTTTCCCCCTTCCATTTTCTTCGCAGCAACCATGGGCAGCATATATAAACCAGGTTTCACACACACATATTTCCCTTTGCAAAAAAACTTTTCTTTAAATAGTTTTTGCATTTTGATTCCAAACATCTGACTTGGAATTAGTATCAATAGAGCTTACATCTAAATATGTGTGTTTAGGGCTGTAGCCTTAATATACAGCAGATGTCAGAGAGAATTATATACTAAACTGCCAAATGTAAGATTTCACTGTTTCATTTGCTAAAAGGCATTTAAGAAATTTCTTTTAACAGCTTCCCTCCTCCCCTTTCTAAAAATAAATCTATCCCTGTGTCCTTTGTGAATGGAAATGTTTGCTGAAAACTAATATTATACAGCCTTTGGGTGGCTCTCTGAACAATGCGATGGCTGTAACTTCACTACTAAATTATACATGTTAGGCAGACTCCATAATAAGCAAGTGTTGTTTGTCTTTTTCCAAAAGCCTTCAATCAATCTAACCAACAAGAGATTATTCAAAAGCCAGGCACTGAGTACTGATCTTCACTTAACAAATGTTTCTTTTGGAGGGACCTTGACATCCAGTTCTAAGGTCTTCTTCATCTCTCGGGGCTCTCAGCAGTCCTAGGTTTACTGAGACATCAGAAAAGACCAGCCAATGGACAGGTGAGGCAGAAAAGTTAGAATCAGAGGATAAACATGGGTGTACAGGGACGCAGGTGGCACTGTGGGTTAAACCACAGAGCCTAGGACTTGCCGTTCAGAAGGTCGGCAGTTTGAATCCCCGCAACGGGGTGAGCTCCCATTGCTCGGTCCCTGCTCCTGCCAACCTAGCAGTTCGAAAGCATGTCAAAGTGCAAGTAGATAAATAGGTACCACTCTGGCAGGAAGGTAAACGGTGTTTCCGTGTGTGGCTCTGGTTTGCCAGAAGCAGCTTAGTCATGCTGGCCACATGGCCTGGAAGCTGTACGCCAGCTCCCTCGGCCAATAAAGCGAGATGAGTGCCGCAACCCCAGAGTCAGTCACGACTGGACCTAATGGTCAGGGGTCCCTTTACCTTTACAGGGAGTATTGTTGTAAATGCACCTAAAGCAGCATTGGAGAACTTCAGGCCTGGACCCCAAATGTGGACTTCCAGGCCTCACTGTCTGGTTCTCCAGACTTCCCCAGATCCCACTACAGACCACACTCATCTCTTACCATGCTTTGCACCTTCCTTGACTGCTTTTGCCTGGCCTCAACGTGTCCTTGATCTCGGATGGTGCCTGTTGTTTGCCTGGGTGGAGGGGGGGGAGAGAATTGTGAACATGTGTAGAAACTGGCATACATCAATTGCTTTTACCACTTTTGCCTCTAGCCTTTCACACTAGCCATATGGACCCCATAAAGCTTGCCCAGAAGCGGATGTTGACCCCACAGCAGGATGAATTTTTTTGCCTAAAGATTCTTGAGTGCACAATTTCTGCAATTTGTCACAGGGAGATATCATAAACAGGGTTCAAATCCAGCTCTTAGTTCATGCTGTGCTGAATCCTGTCCTCCAGTATCTTGAGAGATTTCTACCTCTGCAAAAGAAGCTTCATTTTTCCTCACCTTTTTTCTGGGTACAGTGATACCTCGGGTTAAGTACTTAATTCATTCCGGAGGGCCGTACTTAACCTGAAACTGTTCTTAACCTGAAGCACCACTTTAGCTAATGGGGCCTCCTGCTGCCGCCGCGCCGCCAGAGCAGGATTTCTGTTCTCAACCTGAATCAAAGTTCTTAACCTAAGGTAATATTTCTGGGTTAGTGGAGTCTGTAACCTGAAGCGTATGTAACCCGAGGTACCACTGTACTGTGGAATTTCTTCACAACTTCTTTATAATTTATCTGAATGCAGGATTGAATTTATCTATTCTTTGAAACAGGGCCATGGGTCGTACAGGAGCTTTCCCATTCAACATTTGTCTTGCTGCATAAACATCCTAATCTGAAGAAGTTTAATGGGAGATATTTCTGACATCTCACCTTGAGCTTTAACTAAAACACTGGAATGCAGAGAGGCTGGGTACCAATAGCCCCAGGGAAGGTGAAGTGGAGCTACATTTCTCTCAGGTCATAATGTTAATAGCACAATCCCAGACCCTCCAGGTGTCCCTATTTTCAAGGGACAGTCCCAGATTTACAGAAGCTGTCACAGTTTCTGATTTGATTCCAGAATGTCCCGCTTTTCCTTAGGACATCCCAATTTTCATTGGAGAAATCTTGGAGGGTATGGAATTATGCAACTCCTGAGTCAAGGAGATAAGTAACTATACAACCTTTAGAAGACATCTGAAGGAAGCCCAGTATAGGGAGGTTTTTTAAAATGTTTGATGTTTTATTATGTTTTTATATATGTTGGAAGCTGCCCAGAGTGGCGGGACATCATCATCATCATCATCATCATCATTATTTTAGACATCCTTATGTTTATCGGATAAATGTTGGAGGGTATGCAGTCCTATGTTTGTCCAATCAAAAGAATTTCCTATTGAGTTCAGTGGGATTCCAGGTCACTGCGTATAGGACTGCAACTTAAGCTCATCTTATCTTATGCTCACTACCCAAATGGCCATCTGCGCCTTAAGGGATTGATCTCTCGTGTCCGACAGCTGAAGTGTGCAGGGGAGCAGGTGCAGGTCTGAAAAGTTACCATGCACCTGCAGTTGTAGCATACGGACTATAAACAGATGTGACAATTCCATTAAAACATCCAATTCCAAAACCAGAGCTGAGTTCCAACAAGCCTGGCTATACTCTGTTTTAGATCTAAGTAGAAGGTAATCTTGTATCTTAGGGGAGATAGCTTCCATCTTTATTTGCCCTTCCCTATCAGAATTCAAGGGCATAGGTCAAAAATAGGCAAGGAAAGTGTAAAACAGGATAGCTGAGTGGTTGTAGTCAGTGCAGAGTCCTGAAGGTCACATAGAAAGATTTGCATCCCAGCTGCTGTAACAGCTGCCATGCTCCCTATTCCATCAGAATAGATACCTATTGTTTTCCCAAATTACATTCTCCCTGATATTATTTGTTATGAAATCTAGTGATCCTATTACAAAACGAAATGTTGAATACAATTTCCTAAGGGTGAGGAAAAACAACAATTGTGTCTTTATGCTGATAATGCATCATGGCATGCGGCTTCCACATCATAAACTTTTTATCACCAGACAACAGCCCTCCCCGCCAAAAAACAAAACAAAACCACCTTGAAATAATAACAACAGATGACTCCCCTGTCCAGAATGCCAAAATTCTCTAAGTACCACTGTTGGAATAAGTGTTAAAGTATAACATAATCACAGGAGAACCCTGAGAGCTAGGAGTCTTCTTGTGATGCTAATGCTATCTCCGTGAGAAAATAAATCTCAACCAAAAGAGAAATTGGCTCTTGAAACAGATCTCATCTAACAATATTGCACTTGAGAGGCAAATACATTATGTCTGCTGATCAATTCAAGACATCTGTTTCAGTTTCAAGTGGCAAAAATGGGAGATCCCAGGAGCTAAGATAGTGTTAAGCAGCTACAGAAGCGCTGTTTGCTTCGCAGTTCATGGGTAATGACTTCTCTCTCTTTCTTGGTGAAACTAATCATGATAGCATGCCGTATGACAGGCAAATCTAAACGCGACTAAAATTAGGTAAGTGGCAAAAATGTTTCCATGAACTCTAGTGAACCTGTCAAGGAGGGACTACCACAAAGAATAGTGAGATAGAAATGAAAGAACAGTTTCCACAGAAGTGCTTAAGCTATGTTCCAGTCTTTGGGGTAAGGGAAATAAGGCCATGTAGCCCAGTCACAATGAGATATTCTTCTCTCCCCTTCCCCACTCCAACAAGGTCTAGCAATACAAAACATGCATTGTCATGAGGACCTTTTAGGGATGTACAGTGGTACCTTGGGTTAAGTACTTAATTCGTTCCGGAGGTCAGTTCTTAACCTGAAACTGTTTTTAACCTGAAGCACCACTTTAGCTAATGGGGCCTCCTGCTACCGCCGCACCGCCGGAGCACAATTTCTGTTCTTATCCTGAAGCAAAGTTCTTAACCTGAAGCACTATTTCTGGGTTAGCGGAGTTTGTAACCTGAAGCGTATGTAACCTGAAGTGTATGTAACCCGAGGTACTGCTGTATGTGTCACAGTGTGATGTCATGACAGCACATCGTGCATTTCACCTGGGGGCAAGGAATGATCTTCTGTTAGTTGTAGTTGATGTGAAGCTCCAAAAATCTCTCAGCACCCTTACCAAGCTCCATGTAACAATTTCTTTGGAGGAAGCCATGAGCATTTAAACTGGTATAAAACTGCTTTAAATGTCTAGTGCAGATGGGGCAATAATCTTTCAGCTGAAAGTGTGGTGTAGTGATAAGGGTTTCAGACTAAGACTGGGAGATCTGGGTTCAGATCCCTATAGACCTTGGGTCAGTCACCATCTCTCAACCATAAAATATGGAAGGCAGAAGAACCATGTACGTCACCAATGTTGAGATGTAATAAATGATGATCTGTGGGACTTGAGGAAAACATCAAAGGTCATCTCCAAAAGAAACAGTTCCTACCAGCCTCAGCCAGCATGTGCAATAGACAGGGTTGGTATGATCTGTAGTCCAACAACATCTGGAGGGCCACATGTTCCACTGAAAAGCACCCTCACACTGGGCTGTCTGATACTATGTACACCAGAGGAAAGAGTAAGATGTATCATTTGTTCTAACACAGATATTTGGAGTATGAACCTCGCCCCAGAATCCTTGTACATTTGCCAACTCAAAAAATATACAATACACTGGTAATTCTGGTTGTGGATGGGATCCGTTCTGGAGGTCCAGTCAGATCCCAAGGTTTCCACAACCTGAGGACCGCTTCTGTGCATGCGTTCATGCGAAACCTAGTATAGTACTTCTGGGTTTGCTGCGCACGCATCCTGAAGTTTATGTAACAAGAGGGTTACCTAAACAGAGGGACGACTGTAATAGTTTTCAAAACAAAACTAATACAGCCATGTAGAATAATCCAAATATTGTGGAGCCAGATGTACAGAAATGCACATTTGCACCATCTATAATTTGACTGTTTTGCACAGATCATAACTATGTGCTTAAATCTTACAGATCTTGCTATATAGTCAAGATAATCTCTACAGAGTTAGGAATAATAATAATAAAAAAGTGCAAAATTGATTTAGCACATCAATTTACCAGGAGGGTTTAAAGATTACTAGAGGGAACGCTTACAACAGATTCATGATATATGAAATGTATGATTAAAATGTAAGGGGGAAAATATCAGTAGAGTATAATGTTTGGTGGTGGGGAGTTATCATTGGAAATACAGCCAGAAATGCAACAGAACACTTCAGGCATGCTTTCATTTTAAGAAAGAGAAAGAGAGCATAAAAATGGTGCTTAAAAAGAGAATGACACACAAAGGTTCCCTTTGATATCAGTGTAAATCGCACATCAAAAATGTGGCTAGTAATGTGATGATTAAATGGAAAGATTGGAGAAAGGGAGAAGCAGAAAAAGAGGGTCATTCATTTATAAGTACATGAGTGACTCATGGCTTCATGCGAGCTCTATCGTTTTGAAGGTTTGCTGAGCGCTAAAATCTAAAGAGAAACAGAGAGATCAAAATTGGAGCATCTTCAAGGTGGCAAGAATACGGCTATTTAAAGATATCTGTAAGAACAAGAGTTTCCTTTAAAAGGCAACAGAGCTAGTGCCCTTCTCCACTCCACCAAAGAACATAATCTGAGAATGTAGATTTAAATAACGCCAAACTACAGCCATGGTTACATATGGAGTTAAATGAATGTTTGCATCTAACATGCAGGTTTGTTTGTTTTAATACAAATTGCATGTGCTGTGGGGGCTGATGATGATTAATGGAATGACAGCTGACGTGGAGTGGGGATTTAACCCTTTCATCCCTTGCTGGGGTTCTCAGGACATGGGTGGCACTGTGGTCTAAACTACTGAGCCTCTTGGGCTTGCCAATTGTAAGGTCAGCAGTTCAAATCTGTGTGGTGGGTTGAGCTCCTGTGGCTTTGTCCCAGTTCCTACCAACCTAGCAGTTTGAAAGGATACCAGCATGAATAGATAAATAGGTACTACTGTGCTGGGAAGGTAAACAGCATTTCCATGCACTCTGGCTTCTGTCAAGGTGTTCTACTGCACCAGAAGGAGTTTAGTCATGCTGGCCACATGACCCAGAAAGCTGTCTGCAGACAAACACTGTCTCCTTTGGCCTGAAAGCAAAGATGAGCATCACACCCCATAGGTGAATTCAAGTAGACTTAACCATCCAGGGGTCCTTTACCTTCCACCTTTACCTTGGTCAGGAAAATGCATTTTCTGAAATAAGAAATCTCTCATTGACATCTATGGAAGATTTCCTCCCACTGTATATATTTGATTCAGAAGAGGATGTTCCCCAGGACTGCAGCATCTGAGTTCCCTACACACACACACACACACACACACACACACCCAATGTAATTTGCAAGTTATAAACCTGCAGATATAGAAGCAAATTCACATTTGACATGAAGAGTAGTTTCCTATAGGCCAGCAGGTTTGATTTGTATCTACCATTAGGGAATACTTCCCACAGAACCCTTGCTTATTGAAAAGATTATGTGTTATACATATGGTTTGCAAAGAAAGCTGGTTGTAGACATGTTGTATCTCACCATTGCCCCTTATGAATTGAAAATGCACCCTGCAATCTATTACCTACTACCTGCAGCTGCAGATTACCAAAGACTATGAATGGCAGTGGCCAATATTCAGCTTGTCTTCCATTACTTAACTTCTCATTTAGAGACTTCAAACAGGCTGCCAAGGAATCCCAGAGTTCCAAAAAGATATTTCCAAACTTAGTGAATTACATATGGCAAATGTAATTCAATGCACACAAGAGTAAAATCACACACAATGGGCCAAAACACATATATATTAGTGGGGTCAGAACGGGCAATGACTGACCAAGAAAGTTATCTTTGTGTTGTGGTGCATAGATCAGTAAAATCCTGTTCAAGGGTATGTTAGCTGTGAAAAAGGCAGGTTTCATTTTAGGGTATCGATATGAACGGGATTGAAAATAATCCATCACAAATAGTCCATCAAAAGGTCCATCAAAAAGTCCATCAAAATGGTCCATCAAAAGCAGCATCCGAACACCAAATGCCTATGGGAATCTCACAAGCATGGCATGAATGTAAATATCATAATACACTTGTATTAAGAATGTAAATATCATAATACACTTGTAATGCAGCTGTGGTCACTGCTTCTCAAAAAGGACACTGCAGAGCTGAAGAAGGTGAAGAAAAGACCAACCAAAATGATCAGAGGGCCTGGAGCAACACCCCTATGAATCACAGAATTGGAGAGTTGGAAGGGACCCTGCGTATCATCTGGTCCTACCCTCTGCAATGCAGGAATATGCAATTGTCTGATACAGGGATTAAACCTGCATCCTTGGTGTTATCAGCACCACGCTCTAACCAACCGAGCTAACCACCTGGGGCTATTTAATGTAGGGGGGGAAAACAATGTGAGTAGAAATAGAGAGATAGAGTTTTTTTCCCCTCCTTCCCTTGTAATATTACAGCCTGGAGTCATCCAATAAAGTGGACCATAGGAGCCAACTTCAGAGGACCATGGGTACTTGGGCACCCACAATAATATAATTGTGGGGGACAGGCACCCACAAAGTCAATGAAAAAAGCCAGCAGGAGGCAGGGGTGCTGCCTCCGAGAGAGAAGCAGTTCAGCAAGTGAGGCCTCCTTTTCCAGGAGACGGTGCTCAGATGCAGCTTTGCCTCTGAGTTTGAGCCCCCCCCCCCACGGAAAAGGGTGCCTCGTTGGTTGTGGGAGGAGGAAGAGGAGTTGCTGGCGGTGACTGCTGCTGTAACATAGATGTGAAACAGCAGACACACATGCCTGAATGTAGTGCATGTGTGATGTCGCACATCCGTGTTGCAGTGGTCGGCACCCACAATCCGCAGGACGCCCCTGAAGTGGACTGATGGGAGATTCAGAACGTAAGGAAAGGAAGCATTCTTCACACTGCTAAACTGCAGGATCCCCCCCCCCCTGCAATATGTTGTGATTGGGATAGGAATTTTATGGTCTAAAATATATGGTAATGTTCATAGGTGTACCAACCAAGCACATACATATGTATGCAGTGGCGCAGCATGGGTTGTCAGCACCCGGGGCAAGGCAAGTAATTTGCGCCCCCTAACCCGTGGATTTGTGCTCCCTAACCCTAACACCCAGATGTTGCGCCCGGTGCTGCCGCCCCCCCTGCACCCCCCACGCTACGCCGCTTTATACATAGATCAGCACAGAAAGGCCAACCTGGAACCATTTTGATTCCTAAACTGACCAAATCTTTTCTCTGTAAGGTCAAAATGGAAAAGCCTCCCCATTGTCTTTTCCTTCACAAATCCTGTTTTAAGGGTATGTCTGTGTTTGAATAGGGTGTGAGCCTGTGACCTGGCCCAGTAACTAAGTAACAAAAGAATGGCCAGGTTCCCCAGGCAATCCAATCAAGTAGCCTGCCATACAGGAGATAAACAAGCACAAGAGAAAAACAACATTTAAATTTCTGTTTAGACCGCCTTTTCTGTGATGTAGGTGTGATGTATCTGAGGGGTGGTCTTAGGTTACACCCCTTCTGTGATGTATGTATGATGTTTCTGGGGGTGGTCTTGATCTACAGGGTGGCAATTCCAAAAAGTCTTTATAAGGCCTTGCACTCTATTTTTCTGGGTCCCTCCTCTCTCCCGCAGGTGAGGGGAGCACCCTGTTGCAACAGATCAATAAAGGCCAAGCCTACAGGCTGCTGTTTTGCTCCAAGTAATCCTGGTTGGTGTCTTTGTTTTTTGTCCAAGGGAGCCCTCTGATTTTTCCGTCAACAGTGATGGCCATGCATTAGCAGGGAATTAGACAAATTCATCGAGGATAAGTCTTACAATGGCCACAGGTCATAATGGCTGTGTGCTGCTTCCAGGATCACTGGGGAGCAACACCCTCGAGAGGACTATTGAGTTCATAATTCCTGCTTGTGGGTAGCATCTGGTTGGCCAGTATGGGAAACAGGATGTCAGATGAGACAGGTCTTTGTCTCATCAGCAGGTCTCTTTGGAGGTTCGTATGTTATGTTCTTAGAATGCACTCTCTTTGGGCATACTTGCATTGCAAATTTATAGCATCACTTCCTGCTCCCTCAGAATCTGGAAATTACATTTTGATGATGATAATTGCCTGTCCCTAGTTCCCATCTCCTTCACAAAGCAAAGAGTTCCCAGGGTTCCTTGGGGTGTGGCAGGATGACTGCTAACCAGATCTAAGACTGTGATATAGATATGCCTTCATTGAACGTATAATTCCTCACCAAGGAAAGGATGCTCAGTTGCAAATCTCTGGATTGATCCTTATTTTACAGTGGGCAACGTGTTTGCCAGTTCGCTATGGCTTCATCAAGACCACTCCAGTCACTTCTGAAATGGATAAGTTGCACTGGGGCAGATGACAAGGACATAATTATAAGTGTTATGGATTTTTGTGGCCTACTCCAGCAGCTCAGCTGAGCAATTTTTATTTTTTTTAGGGATAACAGAAATTCTATTTTTCTAGAAAAAGAGGTGCTGGAACTCACCACAAATACGCGTCCAGCGTCCACTGTAATGGAACTGGCTCCCACCTGAGAGGTGCCAGAACTGAGTTCTGAGTGGGGTGGGGGGAAAGCCCCGGATGACAGAAATTCAGTTTATGAGGAAAGCTGAAATTTTGTTTATCAGCCAGGGATGCAAAGGCACCAGGCCACTATCTCAATAGCTCTTATCACAAGGCATTATCTTACGAATCAATCCCCCAATACACAAACACACAAGAGGTCTCAGGATACAGTCATACCCTGGTTGTTGAACGCCTTGGTACTTGGACATTTTGGCTCCCGAACGCTGCAAACCCGGAAGTGAGTGTTCCAGTTTGCGAATGTTTTTCGGAAGCCGAATGTCCAATGTAGCTTCTGCGGCTTCCGATTGAGCGCAGAAGGTCCTGCAGCCAACCAGAAGCCTCACTTTGGTTTTCAAACCATTTTGGGAATCAAATGGACTCCTGGAACAGATTAAGTTTGACAACCAAGGTACAACTTGGTTTAACGGATTAAGTTCGACAACCAAGGTACGACTGTACTAGAATTCTCTGAGTTTCAGGGAAGGTGGGGACGGCTGTCATGGTTAAATCATGTATGCCCTCTAGCCTTGAAGAAGAAGAAGAAGAAGAAGAAGAAGAAGAAGAAGAAGAAGAAGAAGAGTAGTTTGTATTTGATATCCCGCTTTATCACTACCCTAAGGAGTCTCAAAGCGGCTAACATTCTCCTTTCCCTTCCTCCCCCACAACAAACACTCTGTGAGGTGAGTGGGGCTGAGAGACTTCAAAGTGTGACTAGCCCAAAGTCACCCAGCAGCTGCATGTGGAGGACTGGAGACGCGAACCCGGTTCACCAGATTATGAGTCTACCGCTCTTAACCACTACACCACACTGGCTCTCTTTATTACAGCTGGGGGGCAGAATCTCTCCTTCTATAAAGGCCTGTTGACCCAGTGGAGGTGGAAAAAGAGATTGGCAGAGTCAGAGCAAAAATGTGTGGGGCCAGAACTAAAAGTGGGCAAAATCAGAGATGAAAGTGGACAGTAGCAGAATACAATAAAATGAAATAAAATTGTAAAAGGGGGGTGATCAATACATATTCTGTCAGTTAGAAGACAAAGGAAAAAGTATATAAAATGGATATAAGAACTCCTATGTGTGATTTTGATGGCATCCAGACATTAGGCAGTCAAAGGCTTGGAATTGAGGGTTTCAAGTTTTTAAAGTGAGTTCTAAAGAATGAGCCAAAGCAACTAAGGGCCAGGGGTGGATGGAGGTAGACAATTATAAACGGCAAAAGAAGAGAATGAGTTTCTTTTAGTACTTTGGTCGTTCACCTGTATTGTAACATCTCTTCCCGAATTTATGTTGTGGAAATCATTATATTGAATTTGTTCTACTTGTCCTGCTTACGATCAATCATTCTCAGTGCTGCCTAAAAAGCACAAAGGTCTCCCTGCCTTATTAAATGACTTGCAAAGCTAACATGGTGCAAGAATCAGGAGTGAGAAGGGTCTACATTTTTTAAAAAAACTTTTCCTGCTGTGCCTCATACGTTTCCCAGAGAAATAAAATGGATGAAGCAGCTTGCATTTAATGTAACCTGAATGTGCCTTTTGACCTTGTCAAGTCGTTACCTTTGTAAGATAAATGGAGGGGCTTGTTTCGCTTCTTTGCATAGTAACCCCAGATGCATTCTCTGGAAATGCTGCCATCAAATGGGATTTGATCGAGGATACAATTTCTGATTTGTGTTGATTACTAAGAAGGGACTATGGAGCAGCAGAGAGACCTATGTATGGACAGACTGAGAGACAGTTACAAAACAGCAGAGGGAGGCCATGAGGGAAATTTTGTTGCGGGGAAGCAGCTGGTGGGAGGATTGTACATATCCCCTGTTCTTCCCTGCTACTTTTGTGTTTTAGCCCAACTAGGTATGGGCAGATCTGTCCATTCTGGTTTCTCTCAGTTCCTCATGTATCAAATCTTAAGCTCAGTTTTCCACATCACTTTGCAAATTCTTCTTTATGAAAGCATCCTCGTGAACATCTGACAGCATTATACTGAGAACATTTCCTAATACATACATGTTCTAACTCAGTATTGCTTGCTATGCACATTTTTTTTTCAGGCGTTGCTTTTTAATATAACGCATGTCTGCTTTCATATAGCACAGGCTACCTTCACAAACATATGCATTTTATGTATACACACAAAAATGGCTAGAGAACTGCGGCACAAAATTTGGAGAAGAGCAAGGAAGGATGACTGTGTTTCAGGTTGGCTACTGAAGTACCAGTCAGTGGCGGAGGAAGCCACTTGGGCACCTGAGGCGGCATGCCCAGAGGTGGGGCAAGCTGTCCATAGGGGTGGGGCGAGCCACCCTTAGGGGTGGGGTGCACTGCTGGGCCTCTGGAGTCTGCCTGCCTCCTCCAACTCAGCCACCATACAGCTGGGTAGGGGGAGACAGCGGGTTGACTGTTTGGACCTGTATACCTGAAGGAGCGTCCCCACCCCCATCTTTCAGCCCTGACACTGAGGTCCAGCTCCAAGGGCCTTCTGGCGGTTTCCTTGCTGTAAGAAGTGAGGTTACAGGGAACCAGGCAGAGGGCCTTCTTAGTAGTGGCGCCTGCCCTGTGGAACATCCTCCCAGCAGATGTCAAGGCAATAAACAACTATTTTACTTTTAAAAGACAACTGAAGAAAGTTTAAGAAAGTTTTTAAGGTCTGATGCTGTATTGTTTTTAATATTCAGTTGGAAGCTGCCCAGAATGGTTGGAGAAACCCATCCAGATGGGCGGGGAATAATAAAATTATTATTATTATTATTAGACAGTGGGGAGTCTGTGCGTGCCCAAGCCACCATGGTGAGTGCCGCCCAGCATTTTGTCACCCCCCCCTTAGTGGAGACACCCGGGTCAGACAGCACCCACCGCACCCCCTGCCTCCGCCCCGGTACCAGTTAGGTAGATTCATCTCAAAATGTGAACTGAATCAATCCCCCCTCCCAACAAAGCTGAACTGCCACTATGTGACAGACATACATCTTGAATCACACCTTGTGCAAGAAAGGGTTTGCAGTAAAAGCTGTAGGCAGGGGAGGGAGTATTAGCACATTGATGTCATTTTGTTCTTATGCGGAGGTCTTCAGATGTTTCTTCACCTAACCTGCTGCTTTGTCCTTCTAAATGGTTCCCTGAACATTGGCCTCAAGCTCCTTCCCTGACAGCATCACTGGTTAAACGTACCTCCTCCTCTCATTTCTTGACTCTTGCATCTATTCGGCGGCAAGGTAAGTGCAGGCAAGCACAATACATTTTGCTACCTGAGGTGAAGGGCAAGACAGGGCCTCCTTCTCATTCCATGTACAGAAGCTAGCTGGCAGCTGAATCTTCACCAACAACAGACTAGTCCTTCCAACTGCACTGAGGGCAGTAGACTAGTTTAGGAGCTCCAGGACAGGACGTGTGGCATATATAGCTCTGCCTTCCAGCAGAGAGGATGGCTGGGCACCTCAGGAGGAGCACCCAGGGGAATATAACTGTTGCCCTCTCCAAGCATCTGCCGCCCGAGGCAGTTGCTTCCCTCTGCCTAAAGGTCTGGACAACCCTGTCTAGATGCAGTTATCAAATGAGAGGTTGATCAGATTCTGGATGCAGAAACACATTCTGTACAATTGGGTCCTGGGTGATATGAAACTGGGACTCTAGTAATGAACAATCCTTGTACGGTTTGCTTTTTCTCTCTCTTAGCAGGAAAGCAGGATAATCTGAAGGCAGAAAACTGTCCCTAATGAGATCATGTAGCAAAGTGCATGCATTTGAAAGAAAGCTGTTCTAAAGTGCCAGAACCACTACCCTTAATAATTTCATATGGATAAAAGCTCAGGGAGAAGAGCAGTGAGAGAATAGCCTCACACACACTTCTTCTTCTTATTTTATTTTTTTAAGCATTGCAGATCCCAGTGCAATAAATCAGGAAGTCTATTGGAGTTGACAAAGCGGCCCATTGTAAGTCAGCAGCATCCCATTCTCAGAGAAGTGGTTTGGCTGTGGGAATCAGTAAATATGACTATGCCGTATCATCCAAATTCTCTAAGGCCATAACTTTGTATACTGTCAGAAAAGAAAGGCACGCGAGATGCCAGGAATAATTAACCCACCCCCCCCCTTCTTTCCCAGGAGCTTTTTTCGCAGAGAATCATACAGCTTACAATAGCAGAGGCTATACGTTGCAGAAAGCATGTTGAATACGCTGTCATTAAATTGTTTACTGAATGACTGCCATTCCAAGGCTGCATTCACATCAGCATCCTGCAGTACTCTGCAGCAATCCCACAGAAGGAAGGCCCTGCCATGCCGTGGGACTGAATGGTCTCCTGTCAACCTCATGAACTTTGCTTCTATTTTCAGAGAGACGGAGTATGGGAGATTATTAGGACAAAGGCAAGATGTGGGTTACTTCATTCTCACTCTCGTTTGCTTCCGAAAACAAACATGGGATTGTATAGAAGCCATCGTAATGAAGAAGGCCGAAGCCCATGCCACTTCCTGCTTTGAAGAACATTTTTGGCTAAAGAGGCCTCACATTTTCCCCTCTCTTGCTTTTCTGCACTCTGTGCAGGAAATGTGTCAGTTGTGGTTCTCCCCGTTTGCACTTTTTGCACTTTTCAGTTCAGTTTTCCACATCAGTTTGCAATTTTTTAAAACAAACCAACGAAACGAAACCAAGTTCTTGTGAAAATTCACCAGTATTTATTGCAAATTTCTCCTAATCACATGCAATTCTGTCTAATTTACACATTTTTATGAAGCAGCATCCCCTTATTGAATGTGTTTTGTTTTATATTTGCACTAATAAATGCATTCATATGCATACTTTACTCCAGTGTGTGTATTTTTTGTACACAATGCTTGCCTGGAGAATGGCATTTTGAAGTTCGGAGAACTGTGAATTTAAAAGTGTAACTATATTTCAGTTCAAGTATTTTTTTTTCCTGGGGGGGGGGGAGTGTGAATTGGTTCGGTTCACCTATAAATGCAAAGTGAATCAAATTTCTCCCATATCTCTAGTCCGTATCCCTCCCTGCATGAAATAAGTTTGTTTCATTGTTTATATTTTCACCACCAATCCTCACTCCAATCTATACTCAATGTAGTCCAAGCTGATTATCTCAAGCTGCACAATTTCATTTACTGAAATCCAGGGATGTCATCACATCAGATATGGCACTATGAAATTGTCCTATCCCCATTATACCCTGGAAGGAGCTCTATGTGATCAAGGGGCAGAGGAATCATTTGCTGTTGCCCCAACCTCCAAGGTAGCATCACTTCCCATTACTCTTCCCCCAACTTCTAAATGTTAGATATGAATGTCTGCAGGGAAGAAGCCTATGTGCACAGGGAACTATAGGCATAGACCTTCACTCTGCAGATATCTAAGCCTTATTTGTGGACATCAGGAGAAGAACTAGTGAAAAGCTGTGCAGCCTCAAGGAATTGCTACTGGTGGCCCTACAAACCCTTGACTGCATCATGTGATCCCTGATTGCATGGAATCTCACAAGTGACAAGTAGAAGAAAGAAAGAAAAGCAGTAACCAGTGGAAACAAGCATGGTTGTCAGAGAAGCTCAGATGCTGACAGGAGAAGAAGGAGCAGGCATAGGGAGAGAACAGTTAACAACGGAAGGCAGAGAGGAGGGACAGAATTCTGTTCCACCTTAAGGAACAGGCATGGGATTTTACGTGTCACATGTCTGTTTACATTCCAGCACAGTATGCTGGAAACTTCATTTTGGGTATAGCTTTTGCTTTTCCCATTCTCTCCGTGACGACATGAGAGAGAGACAACATGTTTCTTTGCCCTGATTTATGATGAATAAATCTGTAATTATAGTATGACTTCACAAGCCTCACACCTATTCTGTGTGTGCAGTACACTCTGCTAATAGCGTGCCCTGGCTTTTGAAGTCCAGGTTGCCGATTTACGTCGGAGCACGGGCCGATGGAAGGAGATGGCACAGCTGGGCCTTGCCAGCTGGCCTCCCGGCCCTCTGCATGCCGACAGAGCAGGTGTAATCTGAACTCTGAACAAAGGGGAGAAGAAAAACAGGGTCAGAGTGGCAGGCTGCTGTGTGAGAACTCCAATAGTGAGTCAGACGTCGGAATGCAGGAAGCAGTCTCTTCAAAAGTCTCGTAGGCTCTCAAAAGTGGCCGAGATGAGCGAAATATACCGGAAAAGAAGCTGGGGGCTTCTGTGTTGGGGAAGGGGGAGGACCTCAGTCCGGGCAACTCCATCTTTGGGGGAGGACGATGAGTAGAGGAGCTCCGTCCTTGTTTGTTGTTTTAGCAATAAATCTGAAATAGTTAACAGCCAGCGTCGTCTCGAGTTTGTGGAGAGACTAAGCCATAACAATGGTGGACACTCTAAACTATTTGTTTTCTGTAAAAAATGTCTAACCCACCAAAGTTGCTATATTCAACCCGCAATCAAAACTGGCAGATGCTTGGCACTGTCCTAATAATATGACTAGCCTAGCAAGAATGGATACAAAAACTTACGGAATATGCAGAAATGGCAAAACTTACAGGAAGAATAAGAAATCAAGATAACAAACTTTTTATAAAAGAATGGAATGGTTTATTGAATATTTACAGATAAATTGTGAGCAGATAAGAACATTAATAATAATAATAATAATAATAATAATAATAATAATAATAATAATAATAATTTTATTTATACCCCTCCCTCCCCAGCCAAGGCTGGGCTCAGAGCGGCTTACAAGCAATAATAAAAACAAGATGAATGATTATAACTTAAAAACAAAAATAAAATACAACATTAAAATAATGGAACATTAAAATATTAAAATGTAGCCTCATCGCAGGAGGAGAAGGAGAAGGAAAAAAAAAAGAGGGAGGGAATCAAATTGGCTCCAAGCCAAAGGCCTTAATTATTATTAATTAATAATAATTAATTAAATAATAATAATTAGCAGGATTATTGTAATAACCTGCAGTTTCATAAGAGTATCTATTTAAAGAAGATGAATAAATGAGCAAATTAAGTTAATTTAGATATGCAGAAGATATTAAAAATATGAGAAATATGGCATCCAGGAGCTTTTCCCAGTGGAATTTTCTCCCTTTTTCCCCGTCTCTGAAAGAAAGAATGCCCTGCCCACAATGTATCTCCAATGACTTTTGCAATTGCTCTAAGTTTCAGAAGTCTTTTGACATGCAGAATTCTTTGGGTTGGGTGGAAAATATCCTGCTCATTAAAGAAAGCCAACAGAGTCCTTTGGTGCATAGAGCTACTTGGTAGGGGGTTTTGTTTTGTTTTGTTTTTTTGTTTTTTTTTTAATCCTGACCAATTATATTTGGTGCAAGTGTGCCAATTGGCATGTTTATCTGGATATTGATGCAGAATTTGGCGTATGTGGTGAAAGAATTTTGATTCCTTTAGCACAGAAAAGATACTGCCTTGTCTGTCATGGACATCTCAAAAGAGTTTGTATCTCTTTTTATAAACTCCAGTAGAATTATTCAAAAATAAAAGAAAGGTGTCATTTAAGATTTATATGCCACTTAACATTTAAGAATCCCAAGCTGTCTACAAAAATCAGGAAACAAACTAACAATATATAGCATAAAACCCTTAATCTGACAAATTCACAGTGTTATTTATTTTGAAATGTTGGCTGTAGAACTACTATTGTGATAGAATGAATCAGAACCTAACACCCACTGCTGAGGCATATTATCCATCCAACTATTCATTATATTTCAGAGGCAAAAGTCCGGTTTACTGAAATGAGCAAGTTCTTATTTTTCTCAGCATGACAATTTCTTCAAGTACATGACTATGTAAAGAAACAACAGCATGAACCATCTGCTTACTGGGGGCAACTACATCCATTTTTCATGATTGAAGCAGACCTTTTTCCAACCTCACTGATAATGGAAATGACTGACGTTACCCCTGTTGAAGTAGTCAGCTCAAATACCTTTTTCTGCATGTGGCCGTGAGTTGAAGCACATGACTGCAGAGAAAACAACCAAGTGTTAACTAAATCAAAGTTTTACACAACTGAACAAGTTGTAAAGGAAAACTGGTATTTCCAAAAGCCCCGGAAGGCCTGGGACTCGACACTTCAACATTTAGGCTGCATCAGATTGTTGTAAGCAGTTTTAAGCATAACTTTTTTGTGTGTTCCATATAAATGAATAGGTGGCGGTGGCGATGACTGAATTCTATATCAATTTACCTAGGTTTAAGTTTCATTTGGGACACGGGTGGTGCTGTGGTCTAAACCACTGAGCCTCTTGGGCTTGCTGATCAGACGTTGGCGGTTCGAATCCCTGTGGTGGGGTGAGCTCCTGTTGTTTGGTCTCAGCTCCTGAAAACCTAGCAGTTCGAAAGCACGCCAAAAAGTGAAAATAGATAAATAGGTACCACTCTGGCAGGAAGGTAAACAGTGTTTCCATGCACTGCTCTGGTTTTGCCAGAGGCAGCTTAGTCATGCTGGCCACATGACCCGGAAAAACTGTCTGCGGACAAACGTCAGCTCCCTCAACCTTTAAAGTGAGATGAGTGCTGCAACCCCAGAGTCATCTGCGACTGGACTTAACTGTCAGGGGTCCTTTAGCTTTACCTTTTTAAGTCCTATTAATTCATTTGCACTTACTTCTGCATTGAAACATTAGGATTGTTAAACACTCAAAGGCTGATTCTAAAAACTAATATATGTTTAGAAGAAGAGTGGCTATCTCACCCAGCTGTTGACAATCCTCTGCAACAATGGGTGACCTCAGATGTTCACATCAAAACACACATTCAGACAATAGGCTTGAATAAAAGACTCATCCAGCTGTAAGGGTTTGAAAAGCTGCAGATGCAAATGTGAATCCTGAGGCACATGTATTTTGAAATCTGCTTACGTACTCAGAGTTCTCTTCGTGGATCAGGCAGCAAACTCCTCAGAAGGAAGCTCCCCTTTGTTCAGTGGGGCATGTTTTCAAATAAGTGTGCTTAAGGATCGGAGTCTACAGGGGTTCGTGCTGAGGAGACACTGGGATTTCAAGCAGTACAGAGAGCAAATCAAAACCCAGCTCAGTGTAGCCCAACTAACGTCAATGGCTCTGTTCTAAAATCGTGTGAAGATAGTGCCTAAAGCTTATGACTTTGTTCTGCCTCTGTGAGGGGGGAAAATTCTCTGGGACATATTGGTATAAATAGATATAGAAAACATATGTATACATTAAAAAAAGAAAGAAAAAAATCAGCGACGCTCATTTCTGGAAACATAATCCATCTGACCTACCAGCCAAAATGCAGCAGTCAAATGTAGTGTGCCATTAAAAATATTCTTTAAGGTCAAATGCAGTTTGTAATTAAAATGTGTTCATTTAATTATTCAGGTTTGCAACAGCTCCCTACCTCCTTTTTTCGCATCAAATGTCAAGGGAGCAGACCTTTCTCTCTCCCTTTTCTCTCTATACAATTAGATTATATCAAACATTTGGCAATATTCCATACTTTGTAATGTTAATCTGAACCAAGTGGCTCACACTATTTTATTTGCAGAACCTAACTTCCAGGGAAAAAAAACTCCCCCAAACTGTGCTAAAACTAAAATGTTGCATGAAAAAGGAAACTGAATTCTGCAACCTGTATGAATTATGGGGCAGTGAGGAATGAAATAGATATGCATGCTGTCTCTATCTAATGGGGATTCATCAGGTCAGTATTCCACTAGTCTTTTCAGAAGCTCAGATAGGTTGTCCCATTTTTCTGTATAACCATCCTGTGAGATAAGTTTGGTTGACCATTGGTAACTGCCATCCCCAACACTCAGTGCCTTTCTGGTGAATTGGCACTTCTGAGGTTGGTGTTGAGGAACATTCCACCTGACAGTCTACTTCCTCTTCAAAACCCTCCTCCTCCTTCCTGTGCCTCCAGCCATGCTGGACAGCTCCCAACAGAATATAAAAAAACATGATAAAAACATCAAACATTAAAAACTTCCCTAAACAGGACTGCCTACAGATGTGTAAACGTTTTCTGCATTAATGGAGCTAAACTTTCCACACTGGAAACAGGACCTTGCAGATCTCCACAGGATGCATACTGTAAAACCCAGTTGCAGCACACAAAATCAGACCCGCATTTCGGCTATGGACATGCCAGCTATTTTCAAATCCTGCCAGCCAAATCTCAATCAGCTTAGTAAGCCTTTTCTTGAAACAGCGTTCCTTTTCTGCAGGTGCTTGCACTTAGTCAGCAAACCTTAGAATTATGGCCTTCCTGTGATCAGATCAAAACAAACAGTTATAAATACATGCAGGCTGAGGTTCCTCATTATCTTTTGTGAAATGTGTCAGGCACTGTTTGGCGGATAGTGTTTTATCACCTGGAGGGGAGAAATTCCAAACTCTAACCTTGCAAGGATCAGCAAGTGTCAGAACCTTTTGTCGGCATTTATTATCCATTCCGAGCAAATCTATGACTTGCTCAGTCTTCTGAAACATTCACTAAGGATGTTTTTTTAAAAAAATTGCATGGGATTGTTTTAGGTAGTCAATGAAACAAGACATTTTGATGGTTGCGTTAAAACATGAAATGATATACTGTACAAGACTGCAAAATGATGTAAATAACAAACACTCAAGTATGCCAGAAATTTGTATTCATTGTGCAGCTGCCCATTTCCCCCCAAAATGTCCATTGATGGCATCTTATCAGAACATAAGAACATAAGAAGATCCCTGTTGGTTTGGGCCAATGTCCTATCCAGTCCAGCATCCTCTTCTCACAGTGGCCAACCAAATGCTTAAAGGAAGCCCACAGGAAGGATGTGAAAATATCCTATGATTTCTAGTGAGTGGTATTCAGAAGCATTACTGCCACTGCCTGTGAAGGTAGAACATATCCATCAAAAAAGTCTGATGGAAGCATTCTACTTCACATTCTCAGAAGACTCCATGTGATCAGGAACCCTGGAGGACACAGAGTTCCCAAACGTAGAAGTCTAAATGTGTGCAGTGGACTAGAGTTACAGTTCCCCTTCAGACCTTCACACATAACTTCTCTGTCAGAGATGAGGATGTTGAAGGTGAGGATTGGTATGAAACCACAGTGACCTCTTCATCCATTTGCTTTGAATGGTTGAAGTGGGCTGGTCTCTATTCTATATAGCAATGTTTCAAACAATAATGGGAACTGATGTGTTCAGAGTGGGTTGTGTGAAGCCTATGTTCAAGTCAGTAGTCACACACAGGAAAGGGACGCTGGTGGCGCTGTGGTCTAAACCACCAAGTCTCTTGGGCTTGCCGATCAGAAGGTCAGCGGTTTGAATCCCCACGACAGAGTGAGCTTCCATTGCTCTGTCCCAGCTCCTGCCAACCTAGCAATTCGAAAGCACACCAGTGGAAGTAGATAAATAGGTACCACTATGGCGGGAAGATAAACAGCATTTCCGTGAGCTCTGGTTTCCATCATGGTGTTCTGTTGCACCAGAAGCAGTTTAGTCATGCTGGCCACATGACCTGGAAAGCTGTCTGTGGACAAACGCCGGCTCCCGCGTCCAGAAAGTGATATGAGCGCCCCAACCCCATAGCCACCTTTGACTGGATTTAACCTTCCAGGGGTCCTTTACGGGAAATAACTTCAAATGACTATCAGGAACTGGTCTTCTTATGAGCTCAAGTCTCTTGAAACTTTGGCTTTAATTCTGGGTGGTCAGCTCATCTGATTATGTTATCCATGCGGTGTTTGGTAATGTTAACATGACTGCAGCATAATCAACCATTGTGCCTGGTTTCTTTAAAATGGCAACATTAATTGCAGACAGATGATGTCTGCAGCTGGCTTTTCACAAAGCAAAAAGGCTGCAAAATGGGTCCACCAAAGTATTGTGTAACCCAAGACAAGTTGAAGAGAATGCTTAGGTCTTTTTTTTTTTTACACCCTCACCTCAGTTTTAAGCAGGTTCTAGTCCTGTAAATGACCTGTTGCTGGCTTTCATCTGTGATATTTTGCTTTGGTTTGTAGTCATTTATTACATGGCTGTTTTCTGGGAAAGACAGACTCACAGATGCTCCCCTTAGTTTGGGTGAGGGTTTTTTCTGAGTGCCTCCTCCCCAGTCAAGAGGAAACTGGAAAAGTTCTCAGAGCCCAACTGAATGCTTGGATCAACACATACACCTGAATGTCAACAGATCACAGTTCTGTAACAGAAGCAGAACACACAGAGACAGGCAAGTGTTTATCCAAAGTCACCTTTAAGCCATTTTCCAGGGGGGATTCAACTGTCTGCTCGAAGTATAGGCTTGCACACTTGAAGTGCTTCGGTGCAACAAATCCACTTTAAGAACCAAGCAGCCAGATTCTTGAGATAACGAAAGAGATAGGGATGTGCAATAAAAAGTGTGAGGTAATAATCAATGCTGGGAAGCTGCGTAACCTCCATGCAAGAAGTCAGGATATCTGCTTATTAAGTGGTGAATACTGTATGACCTCCCCATGGACATATCATAACAATACTGAGTGGACATTGTATAATGTCTGTGCAAACTTTGTGCTAAACACATTCTTCATTTACTTAAAATAGTCTCTGGAACTTGTGCAACGGAACAAATATCACTTAGGGCTGGTGGCTGCCTCTTGTCCTTGACCCAGCTTAGGCTTCTGTATCCTTGAGACAGAGAGTGCTGCTGGAATTGACAGCATCAGTTTGCTGCAAAACTGGAGCAAAACTCCTTGTAGAGCTAGAGTAAGGCATTGTGTCATTTAGCAATAGTGCTGCAGAAGGCAATGACACAACATATTCTGTACAGTACCATCAACTGGCTTCCCCCAGCCTTGTGCTATCCATTTATTTTGGGTTACAACTCACATCAGCCCCTGCCAGCATGGCCAAGGGTCAGTAATGAGGGGAGTTTTAGCCCATAGTAACTGCAGGGCAACAGTTTAAAAAACACACATTGGATTGTGACCTAAGAGCAAATGTAGATCACTCTCATTGCTGATTGTGCTACATGCAGTTTGTGTGTGTTTTCTGACACCAATGTGTTTAACAACAACAACAATTTTATTATTTAAAGCCCACCTATCTGCTTAGGTTTCCCCAGCCACTCTGGGTGGCTTACAGCACATAAAAATTGTAAAACATTAGACATAAAAAAAATTCCTGATACATGGTTGCCTTCAGATGTCTTCTAAAAGTCAGATAGTTGTTTATTTCCCTGATATCTGATGGGAGGGTGTTCCACAGGTGGGTGCCACTTCTGAGAAGGCCCTCTGTCTGGTTTCCTGTAACCTCACTTCTCGCAGTGAGGAAACCGCCAGAAGGCCCTCAGAGCTGGACCTCAGTGTCTGGGCTGAACAATGGGTGTGGAGATGCTCCTTCAGGTATGCTGGGCCAAGGCTGTTTAGGGCTTTAAAGGTCAGCACCAACACTTTGAATTGTGCTTGGAAACATACTGGGAGCCAATGATCTTTCAGGACGGGAGTTATATGGTCTAGGTGGCCACTCCCAGTCACCAGTAAAGCTGCCTCATTCTGAATTAGTTGTATAATATTTGATCCACAGACATCTCCTGCTCTAACTTTTTTTTTCTTGTGAGTGGAAACAACATTGTACTAAATGAAATATCTTGGCACACCTAACACTGCACGATTGAAGAACGTAAACATATAGGGTGTTCATCAGCACATAGATGAGAACCCACTATCTATAATACCTGAATATGTGCCCGTTCTGGGAATTATTGATTAATGCCACTTTGTTTTTGTTTGTTTTTTGTTTTTTTTAATATTTATTAAGAGTTTTTTCAATAGATTATAAAGAACAAACAAAATAACATATACTTTTACAAAAACATATTTTCTCCACTTCTTTGGACTTCCTCACATCTCTCATTTCTGCGTTCCAAATTTCTCAAGCTTTACCCAGCAAATTGTTAGCTTGTATCAACTCTTATATTAAAGTTTCCCAATGTTATATCCCTAATTTCAGATAGTTTTACCCAGACCTTAAAAACTTGAACTTTAACATCATGTTTATCCAAAATTTATCTTATCCAATTTTTCCATTTATCTTCATATTCCCTTTAACTAGTTTAATGGAACCATATTATTATTTATCTTACATCCTTCTTAACATTCATACAATTTACAATACTTTTGCAAATAATCCTTAATTTTTTTCCAGTCCTCCTCCACGGCCTCTTCTCCCAGGTCTCGGATTAATGCCACTTTGAGTTACATGAAGGCATAGGCTGTTTTGGCTACTGAAGAAATACATTATTACTAACACAGACTGGATAAAACCAAAAAAAGTTTGGGTGGGGCAAGCAAATCTCTTATGATCCTGTGCTGCGAAACTATATTGTGAGCACAGAAGTAGCTGCATGTACCTATTTCAATTTTCATCCAGGGATGATCATTACTTGCAAGATTTACCATATGTCCAGAAATCATCTAGTCCGTTTCAGTGCTCAGAGAATATCAGCTCTTTATATACTGGCAGTGGCAGGTTTATCAGGGGAACTATAAACCACATCCAGAATTAAGAGAACTTCCAGACTGTAATCGCTTTCAGGTGGGATTCAGTCGCATACTACCCAATTCAGTTTTCACAATTAAAGTTGATTTGGAGCTCTGGTTCAACAAACGTGCCTCCCCAGGAAACCAGACTTTTTGTGATAAGGGAAGTGATGGGAAAATGAATTGGAGAGTGTGGGTAACATTTGCTTGGTACACATTGTCTAATATCCCTGTAAACAAATCACAGTGAATGTTCAATCATTTATTGCCTTTATTTACTCTCCTTACAAACAAATTAGGATAAATGCTCAATAAACAATGACTTGCATGTGATCTGGTCTCAAATGTCTTCCTATGAATTAAAGAAATCAAGGAAACATGAATGTGGGGATGGGAGCGTATCTAGTAGACCTTGCAATAAAAAACTTCTACTTATATTGTTGATTGGCTTAGGGAGCTTCCCTGAACTTTTTATTTTTATTTTTTGGCCAGTGCCTATTAGTATTTTTTAATTATTTGTTAAATTTATATCCTGCCTTCCATCCCAAAGGAGTGTCGGGTGGTAAATACACAAGCAATAAAGGAATTAAAATATCTTTAAAAAGCAATGCCAGTACTGATGTAGAGCAGGTTGTCCTATAATTACTATGGGAATGGACATTGGCAGTGCTCAGCAATTTGTCCCATGGATGAGACGGGATGGAATTCAATCCAGCAAATATGATCAGTAGTTCCTTCTGCTTTTGTTTTCAGTCCACAAACAGCACCTAGCTAATTACATTTCCTCCCATTTGCATTGTGTTTCCTATCTGTTAAAATGAATAGTGTGGAATAATGCAATGATAATATAATTATGTATTTGGCTACACAAAATTCTTCAACAGTGGACAGCAAGACAAATGATGTCATTTTTGTCAAACCCAAAGTGCAGCGGAATGGAAACAGGGTTGTATGTGATGAACACCAGTAAAAATGGAAATAATTCTGTGTTACAGCTCTACTTAGGAGTGTCCCTTGGCTCTCCTATTAGCCCTCAGAACTGTAAAAAACACTCATGTGGGGGTGCTTAGGTCAGGGTGTGTGGTGTTTGGTCTCCATGACCTAAATGAAGAACCATGCTCAAAACTACTCTCTGCTAGTATGGAGAATTCTTAATTCCGAGCTGTAGAAAAGCTTTGGGGGGGGGGGGATAATGTTTGATTCCTTTGTGTTCTGAACATTATAGACAAAATCCATTCTCGAAATCAAGTGATGTCTTTCAGCTACATTCCGCGAATCTTACTGAAACTTTTGTAGCAATTCTCAAAATTTCCCAGCTACTTCTGGGATTTAACTCTGATTTCATTTTAAGAAACTGTAATCATTGGGCTCCTCTCAAAATTCCTTAGATATAGCCTCAGTAAGAATAATCAGGATTTACCTCAACCTTACGTCTTGGCAAAATTCTGTGGGCACTTTAGCCTCTTTCCTTCTGTCATAAGAAACCCAGTTTCTACAGAAATATATTAACTATTAACTGTCCTTTCCATTAGTCTGCTTCTAATTTGATTGCCCTAGAGTCATAAGAAGAGTTACATTGAATCTAATATCAAATCATGGATATGCAGAACTCAAATTAGGGTAGGTAGTGGGACTAGCAAGGGCATCCCAGGAATTTCAAAGCATGATAGATGGGGAAATTGTGTGTTGAAAATCTGCAACAGCTGCACAGTTTTGGAAAAACAAAACAAAGCCAAAGTGAAGTAAAATTGTTCATGATTCAGGAGAACAAAATCTCTTGCTGTGAAAGGTGTTTTTTTTTCTAAGGTCAAAATGCATTTAGTCTACAGTGGTCAAAGCTGACTTGAGCACTGGTATTTTGGGCCAGCATCTGCCACAAACAGACATGGCTGTCATTTGCATTAAGAACAACCCCTGAGAAGTGTGATTTCAAGAAGCAAGAGCAGCAGGACATCGCTAATGTAGCTTGAGAGGAAGAAGAATGCGTGTCTTATGTACCCATGCATATATATCATTTTTATTTTATTAATAAAGCAAAGCATAATGAAAAGGCACTTCATCAGGGAACATTCAAAAGAGCTTACAAAATGAAAATGGCAAGACCACCACCAACAATTTATACTTAACTTTTCTGAAGAACGTTCGGAAGCAGCTTACAATATGAGACAGAAAAACAGCAACACAATTACAATTATAATAAAATAGCAGCAATACATGTAGTAAAACAACTGTATGACAATGACAATATGATTAGAAATAAATATATTGTGTACATATGCATTCCTGTTATCTTATTAATAATATTAATGAAATATATACTCTTCTGCAGCACATCTGAAGCTTACAATACGAGACATTAAAATGACTGCAATGAAATTATAGTATGAATCTAATCAAATAAAAATAGCAGTGATAAAAAGAAGCAATCATAAAAGCAGTCATTCTTAAAGCAAATTTAATGACAGCAGTCACAATGTCTATAAAACACACACACACACACAAATTAAAGGATGACAGTAATAAAACTCCTTGATTAGACATCTAAATTAAGAAAGAGATTGGAGCTCCATTGATAGAGCATTCCATCATTTTGGTGTCAACACTAAGAAGAACCCGTCTATTGTTGCCTCTGATCTTATCTCATTCGGTTCTCTCATGATAATAACAATCAGGATTGTATTGAGGGAATCACTCTTGAGATCACTAGTCCTTGTCTGTTTAGGGCAGGCATAGGCAAACTTGGCCCTCCAGATGTTTTTGGCCTACAACTCCCATCATCCCTAGCTAACAGGACAAGTGGTCAGGGATGATGGGAATTGTAGTCCCAAAAATATCTGGAGGGCTGAGTTTGCCTATGCCTGATTTAGGGCTTTAAAGATTTTCTATTTGGCCCCATAAGAAACAGTACAAATTTCATATCAAAGTTATATGTAAGATTTTTTTTAAAAAATCTCTTATGCACATGATTTTTTCTGATTCCTGTTTGGCTCCTTGGTCTTGAAAAGAAGTCACATATTATATGTATTATCATACATATAAATATTATATTATAAAAATATTATACAGATATGCACTCCAGGTTTCCTAAAATAACCAGCTCATAAACAGATGCTACAACAATGCATACAACTATATAAAAACACTTATGTATCAGTGTATGACTTCCATACATATGTATGAATTTCATACATATGTATGAAATTATGCTTCATATAATTCTTCATAGGGCTTGTCTGTTTCATATGTGTAACATATTTCCTGTTATAATTAGTTGGGCATTGGGGGAAAAGTAACGCATGAGCAACTCATATATATATGCAGGCACTTGCTGCAAGAGGTAATCCTATGTCGGCACAGTTCAAATGGGTTAGAACCACCAAATTCCATGTATAAATCCATTTAAAATGGATTCCTTCTGCACCCCTAGTTATGTGCTACAATCACTGAGCCTCGAAGTCTGCAGCTATATGTTAAACCAGCTGGATATTCTGAATTAAAGCAGCTCTATGTGGATAACATTTCAGTAATCCAATGTGAAAATAGCTAAGTCATAAAGAACGTCTCGTGACCAAGATCCCCTCCAAAACCTAGAGCTGGCACTGGCTTTAACATTTCACATGGTGGACATTATTTCACCTCAGCTTTGTGAACAATGGCTGGGTTCAGTCCAGTCTCTTGGCAGCCCCAGGAGCCAACCAGACACCCTACCTTAACTGATATTATTTTGCTGTGGAGGTAAAGGCAAAGGGACCCCTGACCGTTAGGTCCAGTCATGGCCGACTCTGGGGTTGCGGCGCTCATCTCACTTTATTGGCCAAGGGAGCCGGCATACAGCTTCCAGGTCATTTGGCCAGCATGACTAAGCTGCTTCTGGCGAACCAGAGCAGCGCACGGAAACTCCATTTACCTTCCCGCCAGAGCGGTACCTATTTATCTACTTGCACTTTGACGTGCTTTTGAACTGCTAGGTTGGCTGTGGAGGACCATTGGCCAATGTTTTCATGGCTGGGAATGAATTTTACCAATAACCAAAGTAGCCTCAGTTCTTGGAGGTTTTACTCTCCTCACAGCAAGAGTGATTCTGTTTCTCCTGTGACAACTTGGCTGTGCTGGACATTGGGCAGAATCCACAGTGTATGAAGGCCCCCATCCCTCACATAATACCCCCTGTCCTTTTTGGCTCATGAGGCCCCACTCACTGCCCAATCAGCGTATTGTACATATGCTATCCATAACATCAAAATGAAAGGTATTTTTATGGCAGCTGATACTCTTGAGGAGCTTGCCACTCTCAAGATGTGTCAGTTAGCGAGAAATATATACAAGTTGAAGGGGCGGGGGTGTTCGCATCTAACTGAGCCTCAATCATTTGCCACGATGCAGACGCTGTCCTGTCTGGTGCTGTCAGGGTGCATTAAGCGTCTTGTTTGATGTGTCATCATAACTTGTTTACTTCCTGACATACACTTGATGTACAGCACACGCGATTCAAGCACACTTCTCGAGAGTTGTTTCTTTGGGGAGCCCCACACAAAATCGTCGAGCGCCTGTGGTGACAGGTAAATAAGTTTGAAACTCATTGCCCAAATACAAAGAGATGTCATAAACCCTTCTGAGTAATTCAGTGAACATGTAGCAAACAGTAGCCTTTGATCAAGACACAAGGCTCAGAAGAATAGAGGCTATTTGACGGAGGATTTAACCCATTGTGGTTGAAGTGGGGAAAAGGGATGAAAACTTAGCAAAGGATACGGGAGGGTGGAATTATGGTAATTTGAAACAGGCCAAAGAGCACATCTCAGTAGCAGATGTCACAAGAATGTGCTTGGTTCTCCCTACATTAACAGTTGCCAAGTGTGTTACACTGTACTTGTTTTGTTTTAATGCAGTTGAGGGGAAAGGGAAATGCTTTGTGATACTCTTGGGTAGAGATGATAGAATCCTGATCTTTCCTTCACACTGTCTGTAGCAATACAATGGATTCAAATTTGCACAAAGGTGCTTCTACCATTTTTATTTTGCCTAAAGAAAATATGACACTGTGACATGTTTCTGTTCAATGTCCCACTCAGACATACCTTCTTCCAGAATGCACCATCTTACCAACACCAGCTTTCTGCTATCTGCTTCCAGAAGACAACCGCCATTCTGTGGCTACCCCCTTAGATTCTGCCTCCTAAAGATTCAATGTACCTCTTCAAACCTTAGAATTTCCCCAAGCATACTGATCTCTCTTTCTTGTTCCTCAGTGGCTCAGTTTAGACTTTAATCCTGTTAACATGCACCAGTTGAGTTTGCTATCAGTATATCAATAGAGAGCAAGTATCACATATTGCTTCTAAAAATGTGTGTGTCTCTTTGTGCCCGTAACTTAATCTAGAGTAGACCCAAGAGCATCTCACTTAGAATCTTGGTACTTCAATTGCACTGAAATCACTCCTCTTCAGAAATCTGGAAAAAGTTCCTATGGCTTCAGCTTCCCTTCCCTTTCATTTCAATAATCTTTCTATCCACCTACTTGAGAAAAGAAGCATTTATAATGTCAGTGAGAAAGGTTGGTAAATAATCATGTACTCCAAATGATTCTCTGTTTCATTTTTGAAGAAGAGTCATGCACAATTTAAAATACTGGAGACTTTTTTCATGAACTGAAGGTCCTCCCCCCCACAAATGAAGAGCTATATCTTTCTTGTTTTTTTTTCATTACTATGATCAACACTTGAAAAGTAAGAGAAAGGGGGGGTGGTTAGAAGATAGCAAACATTTTGATTAAGGACAGAATAAAAATCAAGGTTAGATATGGATCAAGTACAACTGAAGAGATTTCACATGCAACTCAGCCTGTATGCCTCTCCACTTTTAATTTTGCTCCCCGATGTGAAGTGAATAAGTGCATTACTATGAGAAAATCCATCAGCCAATGAATTCCTAAACCAATGTTGAAAGGCATTTTGTCGTCTCCATTATTTGATTGCATTAGATGGGTTGAGCTATTGGAGAAACTTGCACCAATAAAAAAATACATTTATGTTTAACAGAAAGAGGATTTCTTTCATCTCTACATCTCCTGGGCTGACTCTGGTGTACATATACCATTTCTACAATGTCTTATGGAGTGCAGGAAATGGAAAGGATGGGGAAATCAGTATGTTAGTTCTTCATTGGAAGCATCCCCTGTCTTGACACTAGCTTCAGGAGGATCATGGCACTTTGTGGCTGGAGAAATGTTTCAACATTTGGGTTTTTACTGGTTTGTTTTAAAAATGCAGGTTCTGTGGTCATGGTAGAGGTTCAAAGTGTGGAGGAAGTGGATTAGAAAGGCAGTATTCTCCCCCTCTTAATATTAAAACCCAGGACCATTAAGTGAAGCTGCATGTTGGAAGATTTGGGACAGACAAAATGAGGTACTTCCTGATACAACTCAGAGTTAAACTACGGAATAAACTACCACAAGAAGTTGTGATGACCACCATCTTGGAAGGATTTGAAAAAGGGATACAGCGGTATCTCTGGTTGCGAACTTAATTCGTTCCAGAGGTCCTTTCTTAACCCAAAACCATTCTTAACCTGAGGCACACTTTTGCTAATGGGGCCTCCCACTGCTGCCGTGCCACTGGTGCGCAACTTCCGCTTGCATCCCGGGGCAAAGTTCGCTACCATGGAGGCACAGGTCAATTCTGTGTCCAGGACAGCTGTTTACCAGCTCCATCTGGTACGCAGGCTGAGACCCTACCTGCCCGTGGACTGTCTGGCCAGAGTGGTGCATGCTAGAGTTATCTCTCACTCAGACTACTGCAATGTGCTCTGTGTGGGGCTACCTTTAAAGGTGACCCAGAAACTGCAACTAATCCAGAATGCAGCAGCTAGACTGGTAACTGGGAGCGGCTGCCGAGACCACATAACACCGGTTTGAAAGACCTACATTGGCTCCCAGTATGTTTCTGAGCACAATTCAAAGTGTTGGTGCTGACCTTTAAAGCCCTAAACGGCCTTGGTCCAGTATATCTGAAATAGCATCTCCACCCCCATCGTTCCACCCAGACACTGAGGTCCAGAGCCAAGGGCCTTCTGGTGGTTCCCTCACTGTGAGAATCCAAGTTACAGGGAACCAGGCAGAGGGCCTTCTCAGTAGTGGCACCCACCCTGTGGAACGCCCTCCCACCAGATGTCAAAGATAACAACAACTACCAGACTTTTGGAAGACATCTGAAGGCAGCCCTGTTTAGGGAAGCTTTTAATGTTTGATGCATTACTGTATTTTAATATTTTGTTGGAAGCCGCCCAGAGTGGCTGGGGAAACCTAGCCAGATGGGCAGGGTATAAATAATAAATTATTATTATTATTATACCAGGAGTACCTACTTCCGGGTTAGTGGAACTCATTATCCAAAGAGTTCATAAGGAGGACGGTACGTAACTCGAGGTTCCACTGTAATACATATTCAAGGAGGATAAGGCTGTCCTTGGCTTCTAGCCATGCTGGCTGTGTCTTTCTCCAGCATCAGAGGAAGCATGTCTCTGCATACAAGTTGCTGGTGTGGCGAGTGCTGTTCCAGTTTCCAGTTTGTAGGCTTCCCATTTGTATCTGGCTGGCCACTGTAAGAACAAGATGCTGGACAAGATGGGCTTCTAGTCTAATCTCGCTGGGTTCTTGTTATGTAAGCCCAAAGCACATTGAGAAATCAAAAATACCAATTTGCTCATTGCTTCTTACAGCCTTTCTCTTTAAGGAAATAAAAATGTCCGTTCCAGCTTGTTTAGAATTCCAGCAAGGAGCAAGACGTAAGACAAAGATGCTTCGGTAATGTAAGCCAGCATTCTCTGTCCCTTTACCACAAAAAAGAGAAATAAATTTGCAATAAAGCTTGGATGGTTTTGGAGCACATGTTTATTATCCGAGTTCGCCTCCTGGGAGTGAGAGCAATTTACGGAACCCCACTGTAGACGGAACTGTGGTGCCTTTTGAAGGGAACAGGATGCCTCCCGATGACTTCAAAGGGAAAACCAAGGTTTAACACCAAATTTTGTCTGACTTAAAACAACCTGGCAGTGTGAAGCTTGCAGCATCTTGAATCATGCCTGGCATTCTGGATCTGATTTACAAACAAATCACATATGTGTAAAATATATTTGTATATGTTTTAGCACTACATGCAAACAGAATCTGGTGTGTGTGTGTTTTCCTCATGCAGTTTCAATTATTTTACTTACTCAGAGACAAACTGCTTCTATTTATTTATACCTACACACATACATACATACACCCTGCCCATCTGGCTGGGTTGCCCCAGCCACTCTGGGCAGTTTCCAACACATAAAATCACAATAAAATGTCAAACATTAAAAAACTTCCTGATACAGGACTGTCTTTAGATGTCTTCTAATAAGGGCAATTGTGGTGTAATTTAAATTCAACTAGCAATTTGTGTACAGGAGAAGCAGTGTGTCTGCCTCCCATACACATTCATATTTAACATTTTCTGGTGGCAGCAAATGTTCCTTTCAGCAGTCATAGTTTTAAAAATGATGGCCATTCAATTACTGATAGCCAGTTGCTATATTTCTTGATAGCAAATGATGGTCCTTGGCAACGGATAACATACATCAAGTACAGTTTTGATCTTCTGAAATTTGAACCTAGACAAATTGAAGTATAAAGAACTCTTGTCACAGATTTTATAAAAGCACTGATCTTAATTATGTTAGCAAAATATCCTTCAGTGAAAAGGTACAATCACAACACATTCCTAACTGAATTCATTGAATTCAATTGGGCTCATTCCCAGGTAAAATGTTTTAGGATTGCAGCCTTAGACCTTTCTGAAATTTACTTTCAGCCTCTGTATGCCACAGTGCTAACCTTTGTGTCCCTATTAAATGAATGCTGGTGGGTAAACATTTGAAGAGATGTGCAGTAAATTTGTCTGATTAGATGCCTTCTTGTTAGATGGTTTGTGTATCTGCTGCAGTAATTGAATATGCAGCAGGTCAGAACGAGATATCCAGTTCCCAGATATTTGGTATTTTATTATTAGAGGCAGCCGGTCAGCATCAGATCTAATAATTTTCATTTCCAAGGTCAATCCAGCAAGCAATCCCTTCTAAATGTGTCTACCAGAAACACCTGTTTATTGCTTGGCTGTTTACAGCATCTCTGGAGTACCTGCTAGGGATTGAATCTGGAATCTTCTGCCCACAACGCAGATGATTTATCACTGAGCTGATCATGGTAGTAGCTGTCATTAGATTGCCAGTGCTGAACATCCTTCCTTCATGTTCACAACATGCACCTGCATTTATTAACGTTACAAAGCAGCATTTTTTAAAAAATGCTTGCTAAATTTAGCATTCCGCATTACAGCAAAGTGGGGAAAGAAATCAGATATAATTTTTAAAAATTCACCTCCCTTTTCATTCACTTCAATTTGGCATAAGATATAATTAACTAGAGATTTGGGGTGGGGGAAGAAATACTATTTAGTATGTGACACTCAACAGACATCTGAAAAAGTCACTTGGATAATTGCAAGTGTTTCAATCTTTTCCTTCCACTTATTTGAGACTGAAGTATAAGTGTTGATGAGCAAATGGGTTGGGTACTTAAAAGGCTTTTGGGATAATTCTTGCAAAAAGCTAAGACTCTTTTCAAGATTCCTCCAAATCTTTGAATGCCTTGGCCCAGACAAGTGCCTTGTTAATCCACCTCATCTGGGAAGGTTAATAGGCATGCTCAATTGTACAGAACATGCTTTTCATTAAGAAGGTCTTTGGTTCAAGCAATAGCATCTCCAGGCTAGGGCTGGGGGACTCTGGAGAGCCATTGCTAGTCAGCGTAGTTCAGATGTTGCCAACACGGTTCTAGATGAGGTTTAAGGGCATCCAATGGCACCTGAAGGGTCTACCCCTTGTGTAGAGAATGCCAAGCTAGATGGACCATTATGAGGCAGATTCCCACGATCTTATATGCTTTCAAGTTGGAGGAGGTAGGGGGAATGAAAAGAGCAGGGCTGATAGCTGAGAGGGCTAATAAAAGCAAAAGTCTCTTCCTAGCTTCCAATCAATCTGAAATGAGGTTTCAGAACATGCTATACAGGAATGCTGGGAAGTGGGAAGTTCAGCCTGATCAATGAATTCAGAATAATAATGTCCCCCAAAGTTCATGTCAGCAGAAACAGCTTAGAAAGCACTTCTGACTTTATCCTCATCAATTACATTTGTATTCCACCTCAATGAGCTCAAGATGGTGTACATGCTTCAACTCCTCTTCATCCTCATGACAACCCTGTGAAGTAGGTTAGACTGAGAGACTGTTGTCATCTAGTGGGCCTCATGTCTGAGTGGACATTTAGACCCTGGTCTTCCAGGTCCTAGTTTAACACTAACCACATTTCTACACTGGCTCATTACCACCCACTGTTACTTTATCCCCTCTTCACATCTTGGTACATTTGTGAAATTATGAGAAGGGGGAGTCAAGGGAACGTGACACATGATTAGGGATTGTGAATTAAAAATAACAAACAAGTTGTTGTTGTTTAGTCATTTAGTCGTGTCCGACTCTTCGTGACCCCATGGACCAGAGCACGCCAGGCACTTCTGTCTTCCACTGCCTCCCGCAGTTTAGTCAAACTCATGCTGGTAGCTTCGAGAACACTGTCCAACCATCTCATCCTCTGTAGTCCCCTTCTCCTTGTGCCCTCCATCTTTCCCAACATCAGGGTCTTTTCCAGGGAGTCTTCTCTTCTCATGAGGTGGCCAAAGTATTGGAGTCTCAGCTTCAGGATCTGTCCTTCCAGTGAGCACTCAGGGCTGATTTCCTTCAGAATGGATAGGTTTGATCTTCTTGCAGTCCATGGGACTCTCAAAAGTCTCCTCCAGCACCATAGTTCAAAAGCATCAATTCTTCGGCGATCAGCCTTCTTTATGGTTCAGCTCTCACTTGCATACATCACTACTTGTCTTGCATAAACCCAAATGAATGCAACAATGTGGCAGCCCATCCCTGGAAATTTATATTTCCTCTATTGCCATATTGGTGAATAAAAATGGGCTTCTCAAATATTCCAAGTAAAAACTTCATTCAGCTATGGAAGCCATACTGCAGCCTTCTCTTCAGTTTCATACATTTCAATCCATAGGGCTGTATGCACTATACCTTTAAATCTTATTCATTCCCTCAGCGAATTCTGGACACTTCGGTTTGTTAAGGGTTGCTGGGCATTGTAATTCTGTGAGGGGCAAACTACAGTGATCAGAATTCTTTGAGGGAAAGAATTTGCTTCAGATGTGCTTCAAAAGTATGTTGTGTACATAGCCCCAACATGAAAGCTCCAAACAATATCAGATTTCCAATGTATTTCAAAAGAGCTATGGACTATGCAAGAAATCCCTCCTACACTTGTTTTGTCAATACACATAGGAACAAATTAGGTAACCAAGAAACTGAAATGGTTCCCAGCCTGAGTGCATCATGAACTGTTTTTTGCCAGTCAGATTATTTCTTATCAGACAGATATATCTTGGGAACCAGTGCCTCCTGCCTTCAATCAACAGTGGACCAGAGCTATCTATCACCATTGTCATTGCCTGCCAAATCTCATCATTACCCGAAGCATGAAAAGAGGAATATATATATATATATATATATATAGAGAGAGAGAGAGAGAGAGAGAGAGAGAGAGAGAGAGAGTCTTCTACAACAACCACAGAAGGTATTCCTGCAGCAACCTTTTGTAGAAGGCAGCAGATCAGACATAGATGTTCTGCATAAGATGTCTTCTGCAAATAATTCTCTCTTCAGCATTCAGTGTTTTGCTCTTGTTTTATTTATTTTATAGGAGTGACAGAAAAATTGCACTTCTCAAAAACAGATTTTGAAAGCATTCAGAAATCTTGGATGATTCTCCTCCAGGCAACATGTCTTCCTTACTGTCAGCTGTCTGGAAACTCAAAAAAGTAATGTTTGATACTGTAATTTCCTTAGACCCATCCTTTCACACAACGGTAATGCCAATGACAGGCTGGTAAGAGTATTGGTTTACTCTGATTTCTCTTTACATCTGTCTCCTTTGTTTCTTGAGCATGCAGATCAAAGTGAAGATTGTGTCATGAACATAACATCATCCCAAAAAGTTTAAAAGTTGTTAAGAAATTTGAAGTTTCTAGACTTTTCACTTCCTCTCTCCGGGTGCTCTTCTCCTCTAGTAATCTAGAGATAGTGCAATGGTAGAATCGCATTCCTGGGTTGCTTTGGAGATGCATAATATTAGCCAGCAATTAAACTCTGACTAGAACAGGGGAAAACATAAAGGAATAACAGAGAAATAAATAAAGCATAATGGGATATGGAAAGCTTTCATATGGGAGTATGTCTAAAGGGCATGTTGCTCAATTTGATCACAGCTGTCCATGGAGGCACAGGTCATTTCTGTGTCCAGGGCAGCTGTCTACCAGCTCCATCTGGTATGCTGGCTGAGAGCCTACCTGCCCTTGGCTGTCTCGCCAGAGTGATGCATGCAGTTATCTTCTGCTTGGACTACCACAATGTGGACTGAGGTCCTCCTCTGAGTGTCTTCTACTAATTTCCTAGCAAGAAGCAAGGTTACAGGGAACCAGGCAGAGGGCCTTCTCAGTAGTGGCACCCTCCCTGGGGAAAACCTTCCTTCAGATGTGAAGGAAATAAACAACCATCTGACTTTTAGAAGACAGCCCTGGATTGGAAAGTTTTTAATGTTTGATGTTTTAGTATGTTTAGATATATGCTGTGAGCTGCCCAGAGTGGCTGGGGAAACTCAGCCAGATGGGTGGGGTATAAATGATAATAATAATAATAATAATAATAATAATAATAATAATAATAATATGGAATTCATTGCCATGGGGTGTGATGCTGTTCACCTGCATAGATGGCTTTAAATGTAGGTCAGCAGATTCATGGATGATAAGTCTAGCAAGCGGATTAGCCAAAGAAGGTAATTTTGTAACCTCCACATTCAGTAGCAGTATTTCTGTTGCTGTGTTAGCATTTTATTTTCTTGTTTTATTATTTAATATAGGGGGTGATTCTCAGCTCCAAGGGAGACTGTGGAGAGCTCTCATTCCACCAGTGGGTCTGCTGCCAGAGGTCTCCTTGTTGTGCCTGTACCATTGTCATTGTTCTGTAAAACTGCTGTATTGATGGTGCGTGACATATACTGTATGAGGACAGCATGGATCTATGTTATCCAAAGACCCCTTTTCTCTAGACATGTAGCTGGCACTTCCAGACTGTTGTTGTTTTCAGGGGGGATTCAATTGCATTCCAGGAAATTCAGGTTGCACAATTGAAGTTGATTTGGAAGTCTTGCATCAAAGAGCAGAGGGGGGTGTTTTTGTGGTTTTTTGTTTTGTTTTGTTTTTGTAGAAAGGAAAGGCACCAGGAAATGATCTACTAAGTGTGGAATAAAAATTATTTGATGCAAAGCAATCAGGGTGAATGCTCAGTAAGTGTGGGTTGTTTTGAAGTGTTCGTAGTTAACTCCCTATCATTTAAACAATGAGAGGAGAGGGGAAATGGTCATAGGAATGAAAAACTAAAATGAATGTCACTCCTACAACCTCCAATTTGGACTCCTACAAGCCATCTCTCTCTCTCTCTCTCTCTCTCTCTCTCTCTCTCTCTCTCTCTCTCTCTCTCTCAGTATTGGTAGCCACCTTGAAGATCTCATAGGAGGGGATTGTACCTGCTTCTGAGATTCCTCCCAGACATCCTGCAAGCCACTGTGTTAGTTTATATCAGAGGTCAGAAATTGTGGTTCTCTAGATCAGTGTTTCCCAACCTTGTGCCTCCAGATGTTTTTGAACTACAATTCCCATCATCCCTGACCACTGGTCTTGCTAGCTAGGGATGATGGGAGTTGTAGGCCAAAAACATCTGGAGGCACAAGGTTGGGAAACACTGATCTAGAGATGCAATCCTATTTATTTTCTGAAACACGGGAGAGGATCATGGATTAAAATAGTTCATTGGACTGTTTGGATTATTTGGGATTACCTTGAAATACACACAATCCAGTGATATCTAACATAAAAATCTTCTTCCCGCTGGCGTGTGTGGCTTTTGTAGCGAAAGGCATTATTGGGGTCATGCTCCATCAGTGTGAAGTCACCTTTAGGACCTAGATGTTGTCAGATTTCAACAACCCCAATCAGCATAACCAATGGCAAGGAATAATGGGGCTTTTAGTTCAGCAACATCTTGAGCATTCCAGGCCAGTCACCTGGTTTAGATGGAAGTTTGCCCTGAACCAGCAAAATAATTTTGTTCTCTTGTGCTTCCTGGTCATGCTGTAATTACAAATGTCAGAAGGAAGTCAAGGCAGAGCAGGGAAAAACACTTTGTACCTCTTAGCTTTAAAGTGTAAAAAAATAATGATAAAACCCCCATTTGGTTTAAATTTCTCTTCCATTCTACTTCAAAATCAGTAAAAAATGAAGTTTGACTTTGCGGTAGCAAAAACCTAGGCAGTTAACTGGGTTTTTAAAATACGATAGAATAAAACAGCTGATTTATGTGAAGTATAGTTTTTTAGTTATCAAAACAAGTACATCAGGTGCCCTGAGTTGCACGCCTCCCATTTGAAAATTGCTAAACCAATTGCTGGTGAAGTGTGCCATTAATTTTCTCCCCAAACTGACTGACCACACTGGTGCTGGAACTCACAGTTCTCATCTCTTCGACAGCCACAGGGCAATGTTCTTTTCCAGCCACAGTTCAAATCACAAACTGTCCTTCATTGAATGCAGTCAACCTAACACCTAAAGGTGACTTCACACTGATGGAGCATGACCCCAATAATGCCTTTCGCTACAAAAGCCACACACGCCAGCGGGAAGAAGATTTTTATGTTAGATATCACTGGATTGTGTGTATTTCAAGGTAATCCCAAATAATCCAAACAGTCCAATGAACTATTTTAATCCATGATCCTCTCCCGTGTTTCAGAAAATAAATAGGATTGCATCGCTGACTGTGGAACAAGCTTTCATCGCTTTCTTTCCCCTCCCCACCTCCTTGCACAATAAAACAAGTTTCATTTTCACCTACATTGAGAGCCTTCAATTTTTTATTTTTGCAATTAGGAAGCACTGCAGTTTAATGCTTTAATCAATTAAGCATCCTTCTGAGAACAGATGCTTTCTGATCTTCTCTAGAAATGCAGGTTCAGGTGTGACGTTAGTGCATTTATTTATTCACCACTGAAGGTAGATTTAACAATGTAATTGTATACATGGCTATTCAGTCATTAGTCTCACTGAGTTCAATAGGATTCACTCCTAGGTAAGTGTGTATGACTGTACCTTCATATAACTAGGGTTATGCTCAACATCCCCAACTCCACATGTGCACAAACACATAAAAGAAGAGCCATGCTGGGTCAGACCAAAGACCCATCTCATCCCATATCTTGATTTCCAGAGCAAACTTGTTTTCTCCTGCTCTGGAAGGTAGGACTCGAACCAACAGCTTCAAGAAAGGAGATTCCAACCCAACATCAAGAAGAACTTTATGACAGTAAGAGCTGTTCGACAGTGGAACTATCTCCCTTGGGAGCTTGTGGACTCTTCTTCCTTAGAGGTTTTTAAGCAGAGGTTGGGTGGCCATCAGTCATGGATGATCTAGTTGACATTCCTGCATTGCAGGGGGTTGGACTAGATGACACTTGTGGTACCTTCCAACTCTACAATTTTATGATTCTATCTTGTTTCCTGCAAGAGGCCAAGCAAATACTTCTGGGAAGCCACAAGCAAACAGGAGGAACCCCTCCCTGCTTTGACCCTAGTAACCAGCATTCAGCCACATGCTGCCTCTGAACATGTTCTCCTATCCAGCCATGTGCACCAACTTTATGTGAATTATTAATATTTGCAGTGGAAGTTCTTTCTCTGCAGAAGCAAATTTTGGAAAGCGCAACTGGTTTGGTTGCACTGCGCACAAAGCCTTGTGGGCACCGCAAGGAGCAGCAATGATGTAGAACTGAAGGCAAGAGGTGAGATGGGGCAAATGTTGGTGTCGCATAAGGCACCGCTGAAAGTTAAGACCCCAAGTCATAGAAAAATAAATTTTCATCACAAGAATTAAGTTTTGAAGCTTTATGTGCAGAAACTTGATTTAAATGTTGCAAAAACAATAAGTGATACATTGTCTCAGTTATACATTTCTCTTCTTGCGTATACTGGTTTCAAGCTCTAGAGCATATATTTGCCCATACTGTACCTAGCTTTTTCAGGTAAAAATCAAAATGAACTTTGTCCCCACCACCACCCACTGGTTTCCTGCTTGCTTGCATCTTGGCCACTGCCCAGGGAGATCTGTGTGTGCTTGCAAAACAACTCGTGACTGAGTGATGGGAGCTAATTCATAAACATAAATAGATGTTCTGAAATTCAATCCCAAGACCCATGACTCAGTCATAAAACCTAGCCCACCTCATTTTTGCAATGGAAAAAATACAAGCCTTCATCATGAGTTCATACAGTGTATTTTTCACAGTAACTTAAAATACAATGACAATCATATACAATTTTATGTAACATTAAGTAACGTCAGCACAGTCATCTTATATATGTCAATAATAATAATAATAATTTATTATTTTTACCCCATCCATCTGGCTGGGTTTCCCCAGCCACTCTGGGTGGCTTCCAACAAAATATTAAAATACAATAGTCCATCAAACATTAAAAGCTTCCCTAAACAGGGCTGCCTTCAGATATTTTCTAAAAGTCTGCTAGTTGTTTTTCTCTTTGACATCTGGTGGGAGGATGTTCCACAGGGTAGGCGCCACTACCAAGAAGGCCCTCTGCCTGGTTCCCTGTAACTTGGCTTCTCACAGTGAGGGAACCGCCAGAAGGCCCTTGGCGCTGGACCTCAAAAGTACACCCAGCTGAGTTCAATGGGTGTTACTCCCAGGTAAGTAAGTAGAGGATTGCAGCCTAAAGGTATTTTGCAGAATGGGAACAGATCTTCACAAGCAGCAGAGGTCAAGGAATTTGCTGCCACAAATTGTGATGATGGGCTCTAGCTTTGATGCATTTGGACAAATTGGGTGGGGGGGTAGGTATTTTCATAGCTGTTAGGGATGTGAGTTAAGTAGAACCTCCATGTTAAATGACAGTATGCCTCTGAACACCGCTGCAGAGGGAAAACTATCTAGGGATGGCTCTCATCATCATGTTTTGTTTGTGAGTTTCCCAGAGTTATCCGGTTGAGTATTGCTGGAAAGGGTCTGTGATTAAGCTAGATAATATGATCTGGCAAGTGAGTCCTCTGTATGTTTTCCAAACAGCAACATGCTGTACTCCAAATGTCTGTTTGAACATTCCTGAATGCATGAAACAGTTTTGTTGTGCTACACGGGATGAGGGTGGCGGAGTAAATTAGCCTGGATGATAGCAAGTCATTTTTTTAATTAAAAAAAAGTGAATACATACAGTCATACTGTGCTTTAGGGTGATCAAGAAACTGCATATATTTATCACAGTAATCATTGTGACAATCCCAAACGGTAAGTTAGTGTTACTATTCCTAGATAGCAGCTGCAGGGTAGGCACTGAGAGAGAACAGTTTGCCTGGCAGTTTCTTCCTGAGTTTATAGCAGAGGTGAGATTTGTACTGTTGACTTCCTGATTGACAGCTCAGCCTCTAGCAGTGCAATCCTACACATGTATTCTCATCAGCAAGCCCCACTGGATTTAATGGGTTTAACTTCCAGGTTTGCAGCTTACAAGGCTAAAAACCAGTGTCAAAATCATAATGCACCAATTAGGTGTCGACACACCCCTTTCAGAATGTAGCACATGTATTTAATTTGTCAAATATGTTCTGTGTTTGTACAAAGGCACAGCTGTTCCTCTGGCATCAACGTTTCACAGTTTCCGTATGCATTGCTGAAGCAGCACTGAACCTGAACATGTTTTGTTCCATGCCTCATAACTGGGAAACAAGCCCACTGCTAAGCCTGTCTACTCTGAAGTAAGCCCCTTTGAATACAATGAGGTTTACTTCCAGGTAAGGGGGTACAGGACTGCTGCCTAAATTGTCAACGTCTGTTGCCACATACAGTGATTGCTGTGTTTAAATTATTGAGAATATGAAAGTTTGCCAGATTTTATGAGCTTGCTGCAGAAAAGATGAAGTTGCATAATAATATCATTTGCATCAGTGTTTAAACAAATGGAAGAATGACTTGACATAGTACAAACCCACACAAATGAGAACTCATGCTGATACTGCTTAGTGATTATTTTGTCAACATAAAAATTAACCTATTATTCTTGCTGTGATGGATTTGCACCGAACCAATATAGAAATGCGGTGATAATGACTTTGTAATTACTGATTAAACATTTTCAACTATTATGAACTTCTCTGGCGTAATGAACTAAATGAAGAGCATGTTTCACAGCCTTCTGGTTTCTAGGAGGAATGCTTGATAGAATAAATGTCACTGCATTCTTTTGAAGGAAGAGAAAAATGAAACCTACTGTAAACCACATGGGTGAGATGAGGTTGATTCACACATTAGCTTCATAATGAGAGAATGCTGTGATGAAATGTCCCTATAGCTGCAGCGGCTTTCATTTCTGACAAAAATGAAACATTACCCCTTCACTGGAAGTGACAACTCCGATGCTCCTTTGAAACCCAGCGCAGTGATGAACAGAACCTGTTGCACTCACCTCTGATGCACATACCCTTTCTTTTCTGAGGGAACCACAAAACATTTGGCCTGGGTCAATGCTGCTAGATTATCTGTTTGAAATCTGCATCTCAAAGTCTCAGAATTCTAACTCGTCAGTTGACTTCCTTCTGCACCGTCTTTCCTTCTTCCTTATGTCAACTTTGGGAGAAATTCCCATTTTACACACACACACACACACACACAATGCCACAGTTGTGCTCCAAGCCCCAAAACCCATCCCCCATGGAAGTAAAGACACAGTGAAGACAGAATTTATTTTAATTGTTAATGGGCAAATTTTGGCCACAACTTTATTAAATACACAAATGTGACTGCTATTGACTTACGCATTGGTATCAAAACTATATCTGGCTCCTGCCCCACCCAGCAGGAAGTCTGGAAGGGTAAACGACCAGCAGGGTGAGCTCCATCAATGTATATTGATTGATGCTCACCCCTGGGGTTCCCGGGGGTCCTGGCATGGCCCTAGCCCCTCTCCGGGCTTCAGACGAGATCCAGACCCCCGGATTCCGTTAACGGAATACCCTATTAATTGGAGGGGCAGGTGATGGCTGCACTTCCCCTCCCCACATTCCCCTAAACCAATGCCTAACCGCCAAACCTTACAAAGTTGTGATGATTGCTAAGAGGTAGGCAAAAACCAAGTGGCAACAGCCAGTCTGCCACATTGGACAAAATTCCTACCTGGCCCCTATTCCAAAACAGGCAACCAACTGAAGTCCAAAGCAAGGCCAAACATAACCTAATTAAGGGGTGGGTGGGTGGGTGTTCGGCAGCGTGAAGCAAAAGGAAGTCCCTACGTCGCGCTGCCAAATAGATACTCCCAACCCCCAACCTTGCCACGCTGCCAATTGGCTAAAGGCCAGTGGCACCAATGACTTGGAGTGGGGCAAGCCCTGCCCACAAGCCGGATGGGGAAGAGTTCCAGGGCCAAGCACAACATGGACCCTCTGTTAGGAGGATCCAACTTGGCACATTTCCCCCCTCCCTTTTAGCAGAAGTGACCGCAAGCACACCAGCTGCCTGTAACCTGATTTAAGGATTGGAGGATGGATGGCGGCTAACAGATTGAGGTTGAATCCTGACAAGACAGAAGTATTGTTTCTGGGGGACAGGAGGCGGGCAGGTGTGGAGGATTCCCTGGTCCTGAATGGGGTAACTGTGCCCCTGAAGGACCAGGTGCGCAGCCTGGGAGTCATTTTGGACTCACAGCTGTCCATGGAGGCACAGGTCAAATCTGTGTCCAGGGCAGCTGTTTACCAGCTCCATCTGGTACGTAGGCTGAGACCCTATCTGCCTGCGGACTGTCTCGCCAGAGTGGTGCATGCTCTGGTTATCTCCCGCTTGGACTACTGCAATGCACTCTACGTGGGGCTACCTTTGAAGGTGACTCGGAAACTACAACTAATCCAGAATGTGGCAGCTAGATTGGTGACTGGGAGCGGCCGCTGAGACCATATAACACCGGTCTTGAAAGACCTACATTGGCTCCCAGTACGTTTCTGAGCACAATTCAAAGTGTTGATGCTGACCTTTAAAGCCCTAAACGGCCTCGGTCCAGTATACCTGAAGGAGCGTCTCCACCCCCATCATTCTGCCCGGACGCTGAGGTCCAGCGCCAAGGGCCTTCTGGCGGTTCCCTCATTGCGAGAAGCAAAGCTACAGGGAACCAGGCAGAGGGCCTTCTCGGTAGTGGCACCCACCCTGTGGAACGCCCTTCCAGCAGATGTCAAAGCGATAAACAACTACCTGACATTCAGAAGACATCTTAAGGCAGCCCTGTTCAGGGAAGTTTTTAACGTGTGATATTTTACTGTATTTTTGGTTTTTATGGAAGCCGTCCAGAGTGGCTGGGGAGGCCCAGCCAGATGGGCGGGGTATAAATAATAAATTATTATTATTATTATTATTATTATTATTATTATTAGGAGTCCCAGACTCCTTCCCTTTCTCAATTCTCATCCTTCCATATTCCATCTTGTAAAAAGGAAAATTAGAACCAGGTTCATACCCTCCAACTGTTAGGGGGTGGGAAGTAATGGTGGAGACCCTCTCCCCATCCAGACCTTTCCAGGGAGGAGGAAGAGGAAGACAGTATTAATAGCTAAATTAATAATCTCTGGATTCGGGAAGCAGTCACACTCCAACTTGCTGACTCTATGATATAAGGAAATGTGGCAAACTGGTCCGATGGAAAATCTTACCTTTAAACTAAAGCCTCAAAGGAATGGTCCAGAAGAAGATAAATTTTATCCCGTATGGTATAAATTTATTGAGCATATAACTAAGTCTGAGGGTACTCTTCACCCTCCCTCAACTCCTGGAATATTATGGGCTATATTTGACATAGATATGGAACCTCCTTGTCATGGATTTAAAATTTGATTGCCCCAGACTTGTTTGTTTTGTTTGTTATTATGATTTTTCCATTTGTAGTGTTTTTATGTACAGTGGTACATTGCGTTACATACGCTTCAGGTTACATATGCTTCAGGTTACAGACTCCGCTAACCCAGAAATATTGCTTCAGGTTAAGATCTTTGCTTCAGGATGAGAACAGAAATCGTGCTCCAGCAGCGCGGTGGCAGCAGGAGGCCCCATTAGCTGAAGTGGTGCTTCTGGTTAAGAACAGTTTCAGGTTAAGTACGGACCTCCGGAACGAATTAAATACTTAACCCGAAGTACCACTGTATCTTAAACTTGATGTAAAGACTTAATTGAAAAAGAGGAATGCAAACAGTCTGAAATGATAAGCAGTTGGCTCTGCATCTTATAAATGTTTAAGAATTCACTCACATCTGGAAGTGCTGACCTGGCTGTTATCCTGCACTCTCCTGCACTTGTCTGAACAAAGAACAAGGACGACAGCTGGAACAGCTGTTTCCTTCTTATTCTCCCTTTCAAGGAAATGCCAACTATGGTAATGGAGTGCAGAGGCCAGAGTTGACAACAGTGCCATGCCACCATATGCTATGGATTTGTTTTATTTTTGTTTTTATCCTATTGTAGTTCATTCACTTATCTTCTCCCTTCCTCACCTTAATGCAGCTGGCGAAAGAAGCCTGTTATATGAATGAGTTCAAAGCAGCTTGCAAAGGAGAGGAGGTGTTGCTTTAAGGACAGACTTAACATCCCTGCATTTCACCACTTTGTTGCATAGGACCTGCTGACTTGTACCTAGGGATACTGCAGCAATCTGCCAGCTTAAATTTCAGACATGAATATTGTCATTCTTTTGCTGCACACAAAATCTCTGACACCTAGGGATCTAGCAGAGCTCTGTTCCCCCAATTCCCCATAACAATATGCACAAATTTCTGCATTGAGTAACCTATAGTTCTCCCTCTCTCTAATACAATGCTTGTGCACTTTCCCCAAATATATGCATTCATGTCCACTTTACTTGGCTAGAGAATTGCATTGCAAAATTTGAAAGATTTCTGCGTTTCAGTTCACCTATTGTTTCGGGAAGAGCAAATTAGTTACATTCACCTATAAATGCAAACTGATTTTTATTTTTTTAAATAATCCCTCATCCCTGCTGTCAAGTCAATGCAAAGCCAATTGAGATCAAAACTTTAGTGGTTCTCCTGGCCAGCTCTTAATTTTTAGGTAAAGAGACCATGTGTCCTATTCCTCCTTGCGATAATAAAGAGGCACGCTAACATTGCCAAGGGCACTACACATAATGTATCTGACACATGGAGCAATCAAACTGGGGTCTTTCTGCTGTTCGGAATCCCCTTTGCAATTATTACAACCAAATCACTTTTGCCCACTTCTCTGAAATAATGATGACTTTAACAGCCTAGATAAAATCAGCATTATTATATAAGTATAATTTTAATGCAAACGTTATTAACCCTGGGAGTTATCTTTCATTCTGTTGATATTTAACATTGGACATTTATTGTTAGCAACCTCCACAGGAAGCTATCATTTTGCTCATTGGAAAACATTCCCTATAATTAACCCAGCCCTTGATTTCTTTGTCCTACACAATAATGGCATATTCATAAATCATTTTCAGAAAGGTACACGTTGTAATCATTTTCCCTAAGGAGACCTATCGTTAGCACACGTTGTTAATCTGTGGTGCTTCCAAATATGTCTTTGCTTAACGAAAGACTGATGCCGAATTGCCTTTCTTTATAAAATGGTGCTTTTTAATATTTAAAACCTACTGGGCTTGTTTACAAAAAAAAGCAAGCTGGCAATTAATCTCGTTGATATAATTATTTTGTTTTACACATTCCAGTAAAGCTACTTGGCACCAATGGCAATCCACCACAAATTTAAACTACTTTGAGTTATAGATTTGTAGATAAAAAGGCTGCTTTAAATAACGTTGCAACATGCAGTCTTTACCACCAGTAAAAGCCACCGGTTGTTTTAATATATTTCAAAATTATAAACAGCCCAAGCAAGAAAAGTACTAAATATACCTTGTGGATTTATGAGTGTATCTCAGGGGGCAAAACCACAAACTGCAGTCTTTTATAATGCAATGTATTTTATAATACATTGAAACAATATATTTATAAAATAAGACAGGAGAGCTCAATGAGATTTGATGCTGGGAAAGTAGGCATGTGATCTCAGCCATAGTGCAAGATCCTAAATGTATGCAGCAGTCTCTAGACCCCAAATACTCACTGAATTCAATGGCACTATAGCCCAGAGGCTTATAGGATTGTGTTGAGTAAAATCAGGCAGAGGGATTCCTCCACTCAGACATTCCAATATCCTCTCCCTTCTCTCTCTTTTTAAAAAAACCTTTATTTATACTTTTCAGATATACACATTTCACTGATTTTACAATCATTTTGACATTTTAAAACTTAACTTCCTTCCCCCCTCTTTCTGTGGTTCCTTAAATTTATTTTTAATATCTTCTGCATATCCAAATTCACTTAACTTGCTCATTTATTTATCTTCTTTAAATATATACTCTTTTGTAGCTGCAGGTTATTACAATAATCCTGCCAGTGTTTTTATCAGTTTGCAATTTATCTGTAAATATTCAATAAACCATTTCCACTCTTTTATTAAAAAGTTTGTTATCTTGATTTCTTTTTTATTCCAGTAAGTTTCACCATTTCTGCATATTCCATAAGTTTTTGTATCCATTCTTCCTTTGGTGGGACTTCTTCTTTCCATTTTTGGGCAAGTAACATTCTTTCCACTGTAGTCACATACATTAATAAATTTCTATACAATTTAGGTAGTTCTGTCCCTATAATTCCCAAGAGAAAGGCTTCTGGGGTTTTTTACAAACATTATTTTGAAAATCTTTTTCATTGTACTGTATATCATTTTCTTAACCTTACTGCAAAACCACCACATATGATAAAAAGAACCTTCTTTCTCTTTACATTTCCAACATTTATTTGATTTAGATTTATACATTTTTGCCAGTTTACTCAGTGTTAGATACCATCGATATATCATTTTAATATAATTTCCCATTAAATCATAGCATGTTGTAAATTTGATATCAATATTCCATAATTGTTCCCATGCAATATCCTCTCCCTTCTCACTCAGTCCTCATCCCACTCAGTAGGGTCCTGCACTTTCAATAGATTATTCTCAGGTAGAAGAAACCCTTTAGGATTGCAGCCTCATTCTCTAATAAGCAATACTAACCATTGTTGGGTCGTATTAAAATATTCCAAGAATGATGCACTAAGGGGACAAGCCTATGACAATATGACAAGATCCATTGAAACAATAATCTAATAGGTAATGGTAAAGGGACCCCTGGCCATTAGGTTTAGTCGTGACCGACTCTGGGGTTGTGGCGCTCATCTCGCTTTATTGGCCGAGGGAGCCGGCGTACAGCTTCCAGGTCATGTGGCCAGCATGACTAAGCAGCTTCTGGAGAACCAGAGCAGCGCACAGAAACGCCGTTTACCTTCCTGCCGGAGCAGTACCTATTTATCTACTTGCACTGGTGTGCTTTCAAACTGCTAGGTTGGCAGGAGCAGAGACCAAACAACGGGAGCTGACCCCGTCATGGGGATTCGAACCGCCAACCTTCTGATCAGCAAGTCCTAGGCTCTGTGGTTTACTTTGATAGCCAAACATTTTTTTAAAAAATAGAAAGGGGATTGGAGATCCTTGCTTACTGGGCTCTGCAGACTCTCTTGTAAAAAAATTCTTCATGGAAAGAGTTTTAAGCACCCTGCCTTGCTTACAGCGCTCTGCAACAGTTGTGTGAGGCTCTTTTGGGGCCATCTGGACCCAATCTCATGAGATATCAGATGGCAGAGGTGTTTCTGAGGGTCATCTTGACTTTCCACAATTTTGCCTTTGTGCACAACCCGCAGGAACGTAACCCTTGTGTAACTGTGATCAAACAGTATTTCAAAGGTTTGTTTCCCCTCTGCCAGGGTTAGGCACAGCAGCAGCAGCCCCCACTGATGACGGGGTTTAGACCCATGTAATTCTAAACCGACTTGCTTTACTCCAGCTTCTTGCAACCAAGATTGCTTCCCTTAACATATAAATTAAGAGAACAAGAAGAACATACATTTAAAGAAGATTTGAAAACGTTTATTGAATATATGAGAAATAGTTGTGTATAGCTGAAAACGCTGGCAGCGTTAAGATAAATTCAACCACGTAAATAAGTTCTGATGGATATAATAATGGAAAACCGATTGGTATAGTTTTTGTAAAATATGCAGGGATGTAAGATATGTAAAATGAACCATGGAAAGAGAAGAAGTCACTGGTATCTTAAAGATGGATAATGTTTATCTGAAATTGTAAAACAGAAAATTTAGTAAAAATCATATAAAAAGAAGAAGAAGATTGCTTCCTTAACTAGTACTGAAATACAGAAGTTTTAGGTTGCACTAAGTTAGCATTTGAGAACATTTTATACTATTAATTTTTTGTCTTTATTCTGTTGGGTTAACTTACTTGCATTATAAGCATGGAGAAACTTTGGCCAAGATATCTCTTTCTATAGTTTATTTAGTAAAACCTTTTATTTTTCGGAGAGGACATGTCAGGGTTGTTGTGTTTCTTTTTACAGCAAAACCCAGCAAAGGGTTTTGTGCCAGTAGATGTGTTGAGCAATATTCTTCATAGCTATATGATGAATCAGAGGCAAGATACGATTTGGATCTATACACATATTGGCATTTGAAATGAATTTTATACAGAACATAGTAGGTTACTGATAATCATATATGTAGTGGGACAATAATATTACATATATATTTATATAAGAATGTATGGAAGTGTACCTAATTATACTTCATGTACTATTTTATATCTTTGTTTTTATTGTAGTTTTCTACTTCTTAATTTATTTTTATTTGCAATTTCTCTATTTGTTTATTTATTCTTTCTTCACTTTATTTTGTACAAGTGTAATTCTCTCAATTTTTTTTTTAAAATACCATGGATTACTTCAGTCTTGTTCATGAATTTAAGTGAATAGGGAGGGGCATGCATGCAACCAATGCCCCCAACAAGCTCCAATTCCACTTTTGCGTGGAGATTCAACTGAACACACTAAGAAATCATTCCATGATCAGGAATCCTGCATTATCAGGATTTTCAGTCCAGGGAGGCTTATAAGTGTATTCACCCGAAGGCAGTTAGAATCCGTCTTCAGACTTACAATTGCCCCTTCAGGCTTTGGTATATAATGAAAGTAAACAATGTTAAAAAGTGAGATTTGTATCTGAATGCGGTTATATGAAGGAAAGAAAAACCAAAGCCAAACAAGAGGTACTGGCTGTGTGTTATGTCCCTAATTGTCATTTTGCAGAGGATTTTCTCCTCTTTGTCAGTGTAAAAAAGAAAAGAAAAAGAGTTTGGGGTGTTAGAATGACACACAGAAGGAATAAATGAGTCAAGACACTTGAGACATGGATGGCTTGCTTATGATTTTGTGCTGCTAAAAATGTGGCTGCAGTACTTGTTATTTCTGTAAAACCAAGTCAAGAGTTCAGTCAAAGTCTCACAGTTGCCTTGTGCAATGTAATTCAAAGACCCATCCATCAGTCGACAATTTCCAGTGTTTATAAACCAGTCTTCATTGCTGCTGAAGCAAATGTGCGCCATTTCTAGATTATCCACCGTCACAGTAATGATCCAAAGAAATGTTTCAGTGGTATCCCTTGAGTCCTTTAATACATTTTTTTAAAAAAACACAAAAAACACAAAAAACAACCCTTTCAGAAAATGGCAGGGTAGGTAATGAGGCTGCGATTAAAAATAGGACAGGACAGGAAAGGAAACTGTCATTAACTCTGAAAATGCTTATTTATGTTGAGATGACTCATGGGTCAAAAGTGAGAGACAGTTGCAAGCAACACAAGCACACTTGAGATTTGGCGATGTAACAAAAGAGCAGGTGGACATGTGCACATGATATTTTGGCCTCTACAGCCATGAAGTTCCCCAATCATATGCTTATAATATGAATTTTCACTGAGATTTCCACTTTGTATCCAATGCTAACACTTTCTGAGAATGAGGATTGGATGTGGGGAGATTAATAGTGCTGTTACAAGTGTCTACATTAAAGCATCCTCTGCCTGCTATTTGATGGGCGAACCTGCAGCCACCAATCTGCCAGGACAACTGATGTAATTGTCACTTCATCTCCCTCACATTCCAACAGACAATCAAGGCCCAGAACATCACTAGGGATGGAGCAGATATTTGATTCAGTTTACATTTAAAGACAAAGCTCTTTCCAAAACAATATTCAAGGTGAAAGACAGCCATCCTTCAAAATTCACATTTCTTCCAATTTTGCAATGCCATTCTCCAGCCAAGTAATGTGTCAATAAATGTATATACTAAGGTAAAGTTTGCATAACATGGATATATTAGTGGGAAAAGCATACAGAAATGAATAATATATATTGTGAGAAATTGCTTTGCAAAAAAAATAGGGGCTATATGAGGCAAAATTGTATACAATGAGGTTTCTGCTTTGTTTTTTTTTAGCATTCCACAAAAAGCTTGAACTTCAGAATGCTGGCCCCAAGAAATTACTAGTCTTGCCCCCAGGTAAACAGAAATCAGAGAAACCTGTGATTGCTATCGTAAATGCACATTTGATGGTTTCCAATACAAATTAACAAGTGTGTTTGTTCATTAAGACATGAGAGATGTTCAGAATTCGACAAGTGGCAGAATTACTATCTTGGGGAGCAAGAGGGGAGAAGCATTTTTTTTTAACTTGACTCAGATTTCCTACATGATACTTTGTTTGAGGGATGATGCTATATAATTTGTGAAGGTAAATTACAATGGTGATTAGACAATCATTTTATTTTGAAGGATAATTAACTTGTGCTACAAATTAATCACATAACATCTAAGTGAAAAGCTGTTTATGGTTCCAGCAATACAGATTGTCATGCCCAGGGGCACAGCAATTAAGCATACATTAAAGTAATGGGAGAACAGAACAGAAAGCGTTGGTGAAAGTTGTCTCCATTTCAACCAGACCTTAAATTGGCTTATATACTGGGGAAGAGCTTACTTTTCAAATTCTCTTATTGCCTTGGGATTCCTATTGACTTGTCCTGGTGTATCCCCAGGTTGCCATAACATCATTACAACATCAGTGATAATGTCCAACATTGTGCTAATCTTTGCACATTTAAGTGCCTCCAGTTAAGCCAAGGATGAGATCTTGGCACAAAAAATTGTTACAACATCAGCATAATGTTCAGCGTTGTTCTAATATTTGCCCTTTTAAAGACGAGACAAGACAGATGCCACTGGGTTAATTAGGGTCACTTAAATTTAACAAAGTGCAACCCTGCAGCAATCCTCACATAGTACGGGCTAGTGTTGTCCTACAACATGTTTAGATTGCAACACTAATGTAGGAGTTGTCTTGTGGATACCTCATTCAAGTTAGGGCAAGATTGACCCAGCTCTGATTTCACTGGCAATACTTTTTCAGGTGATGAGTGGAACATTCCTAAATGACTTCCTGCTCTGGACCCATGACTCTGGGTGAGTGGAATAAGCTAGAGCCAAATGAAATCTGTACCTTGTCCCACAATGCTGAAGGATAATTCTCGAAGAAGAAGAAGAAGAAGAAGAAGAAGAAGAAGAAGAAGAAGAAGAAGCAGAGACATCACCTTGCCAACAAAGGTCCATATAGTTAAAGCTATGGTTTTCCCAGCACTGATGTATGGAAGTGAGAGCTGAACCATAAAGAAGGCTGATCGCCAAAGAATTGATGCTATTGAATTATGGTACTGGAGGAGTCTCTTGAGAGTCTCATGGACTGCAAGAAGATCAAACCTCTCCATTCTTAAGGAAATCAGCCCTGAGTGCTCACTGGAAGGACAGATCCTGAAGCTGAGACTCCAATACTTTGGCCACCTCATGAGAAGAGAAGACTCCCTGGAAAAGACCCTGATGTTGGGAAAGATGGAGGGCACAAGGAGAAGGGGACGACAGAGGACGAGATGGTTGGATAGTGTTCTTGAGGCTACCAGCATGAGTTTGACCAAAATGTGGGAGGCAGTGGAAGACAGGAGTGCCTGGTGTGCTCTGGTCCATGGGGTCACGGAGAGTCAGACACGACTAAATGACTAAACAAAACAAAAAAAAAATTATCAGAGATCCCACACTAAGCATACCCCCTGCACACCTCTGTTTGCAGCCCTGGCTATATTCCCAACCTGGTTCCATCCAGATGTCTCCAACTTCCATCAGCCCAAGCAAGCATGGTTAGTGCTGGTCAGGGATGATGGAAGTTGTAGATCAAAATGTCTGGAGACCACAGGTGGGATATGCTGTTCTGTTCCATCTACTTCCTCAACTCACTGCGCCATAAACTCAGCTCCCACCCAGTTTCTGCATAGATCTTTCTTTTAGGACAAAAGTGGGATTCAAATACCAGGGCACAGAAGGCTGATCTCTCCTTTTTGGCTAGCTCAATTCTAGGCAACTTAGAAATAAATCTCACAATATTCACTGGGGCTGAATTCCAAGTTTCCAGTGGTAGGATTGCATCCCTAATGCTCTTTTGGGACCAAGTGCTGCCTGTCCAATGTATGGCCAGTTTTACTTTTCTTTTAGTCTCACAGCCTTCTTCCTGCCACCACATCTGGCATCCAGCCCAATACCTTCCTGCTACCTTTTCCTAGGCACTGATTAGCCTGCCCTCATAACATTGCCTGGCAGTTGTGACTTCCTGCCTTAGAGGGCAAATTAGACACAGTGCTAATTGCAGAAATGCAAACAGCAGCTTTCAGCAAAGTGATTTTCGTCACTGAAAGATTTTTTTATTATTATTATTCAGAATGCAGCAGCTGGAGGAAAATGCAGCAGTTTATGAGACAGCCAACACCATGTAACACCTCTGCTAAGACACTTGCATTATCTGCTTGTGTGCTCCTGGACCAGCTTTAAGGTTCTTTTGTCGATATGTGAGGCCTTGAACAACTTGGGACCAGGATATCTTAGGCTTTATACCACAGCTTCATCACTGAGATCAACCAGAGGAGCGCCGTGAGTTGTCCAAAATGTTGCAGAGCCCTGACTTCATCACCTAGAAGTCTAACATTTAGTATCCCATGCTGTGGAACGGTCTTCCAGCAGAGAGTCAGTAGGCAATCTTACTTTTGACTTTCACTACATCTCTGCAAGACCTTTTTTCTGTGCTGACAGGCTTTTGTAGCTGTTTAATTTTTAATTTGCTGATTAGCTAGTCACTGTAGCAATTATCTGTACTGGTTTTTAATGATGTTTTAGGGCCACACATTGCCCTGATACTTTATGACATGGTAGTATAGAACAGCTTTTGTAAACAAAGAAAACAGACCTAATAATATCTGCTCAGCACTTTTGATACAAAGGCATTTCAAATCAATTTAAGTATAGAATTAACAAGGCACGTGAACACCAAATCTAAGAACCAGAGGAACAGAAGAAGCTAAAATGCTCATACATAAAAAATTTGTGAAGATACAGCTCCACCCCACTTTACCAATAGGCTTAAACTTCTCATCGCTTCCCTGCAAACTTCCTTGCAGGATTCCAAGACTTTATAGGTTGGCTGCTATTTACATAACATAAATGTGCACATTATGTGCATTCACCCAACTGCAGGCCGGTCCTATAGCAAGATCCACTGGAATGTGCAGGTTAGGATCCAGTGAATCTCCAACTGAGCTGAAGGGCTCCCAGCATAGTTGGGTTAAGCCAGATTAACTCTTTCATTCTTGATTTAGCTGAAGATACATTAACATATCTCCCGCATCCTGGCTCAGCCAGGACCCAGTCAGGTAAGCCGAGCGTAAAGCCCTAACAAAGGAGCATTCCTAAACCCATTCAGCTCAATCACATGACCTAGCAACCTGGGGCAAGTGAAGGCAGCAAGAAAGGTTCTGGTAGGTAGCTGTGTTGGTCTGATGCAGTCAAAATAAAAAAAAATTAAAAATAGTCCAGTAGCACCTTAGAGACTATTTTAAAGACTCATTTTGCTCCTGCCAGGCTTAAGCTGGCTGAGTCAGCAAGCACAATTAAAATGGCTAAACAGATAAAAGGCAAAACCACCTCACAGAAAAACAAAAGACTATGTAACCAGGTAAGGTTTTACATGTGAATAAATGTTGCAAAAGCACTATGCCACTATTTAAGTCAAAGTATCTGCAGGAGTAATGGGAAGAGTTTATATTTGTGATAGATAGATGATGATGATAGATAGATGATAGATAGATAGATGATAGATAGATGATAGATAGATAGATAGATAGATAGATAGATAGATAGATAGATGATAGATAGATAGATGATAGATAGATAGATAAATAGATAGATGATAGATAGATGATAGATAGATAGATGATAGATAGATGATAGATAGATAGATGATAGATAGATGATAGATAGATGATAGATAGATAGATGATAGATGATAGATAGATAGATAGATAGATGATAGATAGATAGATGATGAATGATAGATAGATAGATAGATAGATAGATAGATAGATGATAGATAGATAGATGATAGATGATAGATAGATAGATAGATAGATAGATAGATAGATAGATAGATAGATGATAGATAGATAGATAGATGATAGATAGATAGATAGATAGATAGATAGATAGATAGATAGATAGATAGATAGATGATAGATAGATGATAGATAGATGATAGATAGATAGATGATAGATAGATGATAGATAGATGATAGATAGATAGATGATAGATAGATATAGATAGATAGATGATAGATGATAGATAGATATAGATAGATAGATAGATAGATAGATAGATAGATAGATGATAGATAGATAGATGATAGATAGATAGATGATGAATGATAGATAGATAGATAGATAGATAGATAGATGATAGATAGATAGATAGATGATAGATAGATAGATAGATAGATAGATAGATAGATGATAGAGATAGATAGATGAATGATAGATAGATAGATAGATGATAGATAGATAGATAGATAGATAGATAGATGATAGATAGATAGATAGATAGATGATAGATAGATGATAGACAGATAGATAGATAGATAGATAGATAGATAGATAGATAGATGATAGATGATAGGTGATAGATAATAGATGATAGATAGATATAGATGATAGATAGAGATGATAGATAGATGATAGATAGATAGATAGATAGATAGATAGATAGATATAGATAGATAGATATAGATAGATAGATATAGATAGATAGATGATAGATATAGATAAGATAGATAGATAGCTAGCTAGATAGCTAGATAGATGATAGACAGACAGATAGACAGACAGACAGACAGACAGACATATTAGAATGAGCCCCATTTCTTTCAAACCACATTTTGAAGCATCTTAGGCAAACAGCAGTTAAATGCAAGGCTGACTTTGTTTAAAATGACTTCATAGTTTATGAAGAAGTGGCTCCATGAGGGAATGGCCCATGCATCTAAAATGGTTCTGCAAGCTCACCTTCAGTGCAGACTATTAGGCAAAATTTTCAGGGCACTGATTGGAACTTTTCAAGTGGTTACTTTGTGGCCACCATAACAAGATGTGCTGATTTTATATGGAGTAAAAATGAAAGCAGAGAAAGCCCATTTGACACATGCTGTGAGGTGTTTCCTGTGGCTCTTGCTACTCTTAGTGCACTGCAGATTCCTCACCTTATTTCACCCTCAGCAGGGGCCTAATGTGTGCTGACAAAAGATGGACTCACATCTGGCTCACTTCAGCAAAGTGAATTATTTTCCACACCATGGCGCCACATCTCTTAGGAGTAAGTTCTGTTGAGTTCAGTAAGGTGCACTTCCAAATATGTATGATGTGACGATTGGAGTACAAGGCAGATAAAAGGCCTATTGCAGAAATCCTCACAGAATGTTGACTTGGCTCTAGGAGGTGAGTTTCAAAGCCTTAGCTTTCCCAAGCATTATTTCCAAAAAAAAAAAAAAACCAACCCATTATCATATTTTAGGCCTACAAAATTTTGAACTACCAACCCTTATGTTGCCCAACAACTCATGGACCTAAAGGCCACAAAATTTAGCTTGTGAGTAGTGTTGGGCACATGGCACATGTCTGTGAATGGCTGTCAAAATAGCTTAGCTTGCAGTGTGCTAGACCAGTGGTTCTCAAACTTGTTTTCTCTGGGCCACACTTTTAGAATCACAATTTGCATGTGCCACGTTGAATTTTTTTTATTGATATGAACTACATTGTAAAACAACAACTTTCAGCAGTGCTTGAATCTAACAACTACTTTATAACATGATCATGGGACATTCAGAAAGTATAAAACAATGCAGCAACATAAGAACATGAAATTTTCTTTCTTTCTTTCTTTCTTTCTTTCTTTCTTTCTTTCTTTCTTTCTTTCTTTCTGTCTTTCTGTCTTTCTGTCTTTCTGTCTTTCTGTCTTTCTGTCTTTCTGTCTTTCTGTCTTTCTGTCTTTCTGTCTTTCTGTCTTTCTGTCTTGTCTTTCTGTTTCTCGGGAGGGCCCTAGCTCGTATGTGCAGAAGGTTCTACACAGAATGCACCTAAACATTTAAAGCACACATAATTCAAATTTAAAGTGTATATAACGCACATTTAAAGTGCATAGCTTCCCTCAAAGATTCCTGGAGACTGTCGATTGTTTAAGGTGCTAGGAAGTGGGTCTCTGGACTTTTGCCTTAGAGACTGGCTCTGACAGCATCAGCTTGCGATAAATTCTAGGCAACTTTTATAAAATTAAATGGGGGGGGGGAGAGAGAGAGAGACAGAGAGACCCAAGTTAAATGACACCCTTACAGCTGCATGTATGAGGTATGAGGTATGAGGTATCAAAAGAAACAGCTCTCTCTCTAACTAGTTGCATAAAACCACATTTAAGGTGCACAGACTTGTAAATAAAATTGCGATACACAATTTATTTTCCTATTTTCTGTCCACAATTAAGTACTTCTATGCACCTTGTTTTTCACGGTTATTAAGCTTTGTCCTGACTAAATTTAATTGGGGTCGTTCAGTTCAGAATTATGTCTACTGTGTTTACCACCGATGGCTGAAATAACTCAGATTTGGAGTTCAAATTGTTCTGCCATCAGGTCTTAACTCTTCATAAAATAAATTGTCTGTCATTGGGTTTCTCTTTATGTCTCACAAGAGTTAGCTGCTAATTACACAAGCACACATCTATAGTCTAGTATTTCTAAGTAAAACAAATTGTGAAATATAATGCTGTGTTGGGCAATTCTGACTCTCAGTAGTGGCAATGCACTTCCCTTTCCCATATCCTTATAAAACACTCATTCTACATACTGAGTGATTACTGTTACAGCTCCACTGTTGGTAAAATGAGTTTGCAAATATGGATGTGGTGATACCAAAGCAATCTTGGAGAGGAGGTGGGTGGAGGGGAACAAATGGGCCATAAGAACATAATACTAATAATACTACTATTACTAGGTAGGTAAAGGACCCCTGGATGGTTAAGTCCAGTCAAAGGTGACTATGGGGTGCAGCGCTCATCTCCACTTTCAGGCTGAGGGAGCCAGCGTTTGTCCACAGACAGCTTTCCCGGTCATGTGGCCAGAATGACTAAACCACTACAGGCACACGGAGGACCGCGACGAAAGCCAGCGTGCACGGAAACACTGTTTACCTTCCCACTGCAGCAGTACCTATTTATCTACTGGTGTGCTTTTGAACTGCTGGGTTGGCAGGAGCTGGGACAGAGCAACGGGAGCTCACCCCATCACAGGGATTCGAACCGACAACCTTCTGATTGGCAAGCCCAAGAGGCTCTGTGGTTTAGACCACAGCGCCACCTGCTTCCCATTAATATTGCTAATAACAATACAACGTCCGTATACCTCAGAATCAAGACACTAGACGACAATTGGGATTAAAGGGTCAAAATTTTATCAATATTGCAATCAAGGATCTGCAACAGGCTGACCCATAACCTCACTTGGGAAGGACCTAGTTCCCTTCAATATCCTATTGACTGACCCCTTCCATGTCAAAGCCAGTCAAAGCCTCCTATGGTCTTCACTGTGCGCCAAGTAGGGAGAGGAGAACATTGTTCCAGGTTTGAGCCAGAAGAGTGTAAATATCATAGTTCAATACAGTACAACATAGAATCAAAACCCAGTAAAGCACCGTCTCCCACTGTTTCCCTCCAGCATCTAATATCCAGTGGCATACTGCAACTAGGAACAAGTGTGTGTTAATCTGAATCTAAGGTAAAGGTAAAGGGACCCCTGACGATTAGGTCCAGTCATGGCTGACTCTGGGGTTGCGGTGCTCATCTTGCTTTATTGGCCGAGGGAGCTGCAATACAGCTCATGTGGCCAGCATGACTAAGCCGCTTCTGGCGAACCAGAGCAGTACACGGAAACGCCATTTACCTTCCCTCTGGAGCGGTACCTATTTATCTACTTGCACTTTGACGTGCTTTCGAACTGGTATGTTGGCAGGAGCAGGGACCCAGCAACGGGAGTTCACCCCATCGTGGGGATTCAAACTGCCGACCTTCTGATCAGCAAGTCCTAGGCTCTGTGGTTTAACCCACAGCGCCACCCGCATCCCTTAATCTGAATCTACGATATAGTTAATCTCTGTAGATCATGGCATGAGTCATGTCAACTGACATGACTTAAATATGACATGAGATTCTCCATCTTGAAATACTTCACATCTTTTAAAGGTCAACACATTCAAATCAAGTTCCCTGGTTTGCTTTAAGGACAAGTATTCTTTCCTTCCCCACTTCCTCTCCAATTCTAGGGTGGGATTATGGCAAACCTCTCATGCCCACATTTCTGTTGGAATACTTCCACACAATCCAAGGGTCCCTATTTTCTAGGGACAGTCTCAGATTTACAGAAGCTGTCCCTGTTCCTGATTTGATCACGGAAAGTCTTGCTTTTCCTTAGAACCTCCCTAATTTCATTGGAGAAATCTTGGAGGGTATGGAGTTATCTGACCCCTGAACCATCTGTTGTTGTTGTTGTTGTTGTTGTTGTTGTTGTTGTTGTTGTTGTTGTTACTATTAATGTTGGAAGCTGCCCAGAGTGACTAGGGCAACCCAGTCAGATGGGTGGGGTATAAATATTAAAATGATGGTGGTAGTGATGCTGCTGATGTGATGGAATAGGAGGTCCCTATTTTCATCAGAGAAATGTTGGAGGATATGTCTTTCACTCTTCAGATCAAGGTTTATGTGTGTGTAGGTACTGCTGCCTGCTTAAACTGTAATTTTGAAGCATTTGTATACTTTGTCACTTTTATTTCATGAAATAAACCAAGCTTTCTTTACTTCTTTGTGTGATAGCTTCTTGTGAGCATAGGATTAAGGAGAAAACACATACACAGAGACAAGTTCTTTTTTTAAAATAAGTTTTTATTGTTAAAATAATTCAGCATTAATACACACATATTGTGAATATACAAGCATACAAACATACATTTCATACAATCCTTAAAAATGTTCAAACATACCTACACTCAATCCCACAGATAATTCATTTTCTCATCACCATCCACCACCCCTCCCCCCACCTTTGGGTTAGACTTCCAATCTACTCAGTTGCAATTTCTTTCCACTTCTATTACTTTCTTTCACACACCTTTAACCTAATTTCATGCTTCTTTTTCTATTACACATTGTTATCCATCTTATTTAGTATTTCAGTATTTAAAACGGAACTTGTTTATTCTAACAGGAGTTCTGATTTTTGGATATGGTTTTGCAAGTATGCTTTAAAGGACACAGAGACAAGTTCATGCCATAACTCCAGCAAAAGAGACTAAACCCATCAGCAGTGTGTACATGAAGATACTTGACTGCTGGCTGTGCACATGTGAGTCCAGGTACAGTGGTACCTCGGGTTAAGTACTTAATTCGTTCTGGAGGTCCGTTCTTAACCTGAAACTGTTCTTAACCTGAAGCACCACTTTAACTAATGGGGCCTCCTGCTGCTGCCGCGCCGCCGGAGCAAGATTTCTGTTCTCATCCTGAAGCAAAGTTCTTAACCTGAGGTACTATTTCTGGGTTAGAGAAATCTGTAACCTGAAGCGTACTCGAGGTACCACTGTACACACTTGAAACACTTCTAAATATGGAGTTTCTAAATGGTCATCATGGCTAATAGCCACTGCTAGTCCTCTCTTCTCCAAACATAAGAAGACCCCCATCCAGCTCTCACAGTGCCCCCCCCCCAGATGCCTGCAAGCAGAATCTAACTGCAAGTGTGCTCTCCTCAACTGTGATTTCCAGCAGCTGGTATTTGGAGGCATACTTGTCTTCTCGATGAATTCATGGTGATTAGCCGAGTCAGTGCTTGTGAAATGTTTGGCCATGGCCCAAGAAGCAAAGAAACCAACAGAAGCTGAATCTAATAAAGTCTCAGATTTACTGCCTATAAATCCCTTGACGCTGCAGTGATGATGGGCGTTTTTGGACTAGTCCTTCAGATGCTCTAATTCCATTCCTGCTTTCAGCTCATGATTACTCACTGTGTTGACACGATGGGAGGGAGGGGATGTGAAGTAATCGACCAACCTAGCTCCTCTCTTTTTTCCCTGACCAAAAAAGCCCTTTGGCTGCTGTAGCCTAGTGAATTCTCTGAACTAACTCGGGTAGTGAAGACCAAGTTCTTCAAAACCACATTAGTTCACACTCAAGGTTTTTGTAAATCTAAGTTTGAATACTTTTCCACAAGAACAATAATAACCAGTGATATTTTTCTAAAAAACAACAGAGGTGCCAGAACTCTTCATGAACACCTCCCTTGTTGTCTTAGAGGGGCAATGGCATCCATTTGAGAGACGACGGAACTGAGTTCCAGTGAGTTCTGGCTGTTATGATATAATAACATAAAAAGGTACCCACCTGAAGTTAATTTAGACCCAGGTCAATTATTAACCAGAAGAGGTTCACTCATTGAGAGGCACTGTAGGGTTTGCTTCCTGTCAATGGTGTTGTTGCCTCTTAAAAAGAGGAGGGGTAAGGTGGCAGGGAGGTCAAGGTAGTGCATCATGCTCTCCATTCAAAATGACAGAAACTCATTAAACAGAATCATGTGTAAATGTCTCATTACTGCACATTGTGCATGAAGTTTCCCACCTACATGGACATTGATTATATTCTCAGAACAACTGTGTCTTGGAGAAGCGCAGCTAGAACATCAAATATGTGGCTTTTTGCATAGGAAACTCACCACTTAAGAAGAGCATCTTGGATCAAGCCAATGCCCCATGTGGTTCAGCTCTCACAGGGGTTAAGCAGATGCCAAAAGGTAAAGGGACCCCTGACCATTAGGTCCAGTCGTGGCCAACTCTGGGGTTGCAGTGCTCATCTCGCTTTATTGGCCGAGGGAGCCGGCGTACAGCTTCCGGGTAATGTGGCCAACATGACTAAGCCGCTTCTGGCGAACCAGAGCAGCGCATGGAAATGCCTTTTACCTTCCCGCTGGAGCGGTACCTATTTATCTACTTGCACTTTGGTGTGCTTTTGAACTGCTTGGTTGGCAGGAGCAGGGACCGAGCAACGGGAGCTCACCCCATCGCAGGGATTCGGACCACCAATCTTCTGATCCTAAAATCCTAGGTTTAACCCACAGGGCTACCCACATCCCAAGCAGTTGCCAATGGGAAGCCCCAAAACAGGGCCTGAGCACAACAAGACTCTCATTGTTTCTAGCAACAGGTATTCAGAGGCAGGAGTGTCAATATGGCCCTGTGACTGCGGTGTCCATGGCCCTGGCACTAAAATTTGTGGTTGCCCAGCCCCTTCATGGGGAATTTTGTGGGTGCTCAGGGACCCACGACTCCAGGGAGTTGGCACTGATATTCAGAGGCACATCAGTAATAATTCCAGAAAATCTTCCCCTTTTTTCTTTTAAAATTATATTTATTTCTATATCCACAGCGTACCTCTGTTATACTGTTATATTTGATTGATCTATTTCATTATATGTTTTCCCTGTACTTGAATACCCCATTGCAAATGATAATGCTCCCACAGCATTACCACTCTGTCAGTAGCAATCTATTCACAATATACTCCCTACAAAGCATTCATAAGTTTTGCCATATTCCTTCCCTTCCACAGTGTGGTAACTTTCATTAATATTGATATCTGAAGAGACATCTCCCATGTTCTAGTTGTACATGTGGGAAACCAACCCACAATATTTCCATTAGATTAAAAGAACGTTCAAATAGCTGCAGCACATAAAATGAGGTCTGTTTGTGGAGCACCACAAAGTGATTTGTCATGAAGCGAATAAAACTTGCGGAGAGATGCTGCAAAGGTTTCGCACTGCAAAGTTATAAATATGGACTGCAGAATTTCCTGACCTATAATGGCAATGGGCAGCGATGGCTGGTGCTCATTTGCAGTGGTAAAGCAGAAGGCCAGGAGACCAGCAGTAGGTGGTCAGAGCCAATGACAGTGATAACCACCCCCTGTCTGGTTTTATGTAAAACAGCAGAAAGTTAGAGGCTGGCAGAGGGAAGACTGATGTTGATCGGGCAGTGCACCACTGCTAGACAAGCCTCCACCAGTCTACACTCAAAGTAACAAAGAAAGAGATGGAACAGAGAGACAAATAAGCAGCAATTCTTTACATTGGCTGCTATTCTATACCCACTTCACTGTGAGAAAGCTCCATTAAACTTGGTAGGATTTATGTGATGACGAGTACAGGATTGTGCTCATAAAAATCGTATCGATACAGTGGTTCTTCATGGCATTGTTCCACTTTATATTTCAGATAGAGGATGAAATGTTTAACTAGTCTCCTGTCCTTCTTGTTGGTGGTGTTTTAGCACACCTGAAAAGGACTGGGCTAAAACCTTTTTTTTTCCAGAAGAAACTCACCAAAACTCAGTTCTGGCACCAGAGGTGCCAATTTGAATAAAATATTGGGGGGCCAGGTAAGCCCCACCTGCATAATCAACCACATTACACAGTAAACACACACCATTTGAATGGCAATGCCCATCAGCATTGGGGACCCCTAACCCCCTCAAATATTTTATTGGGGAGCAAAGCCCCCTCAACCCCTAGGAGTTGGTTTCTATGTCCAGCACCTTTCAGGTGGGTTCTGGCACCTTTCAATGTGCTTATGTGGAACAACATTCTAGCAATCCACCTTCATTCTGAAGTAATGCAGTTTCAAGAGAAGGGCCATGTCCTGTTTGCTTTCAGCACGTGGATTTGTTCTTTAAAATATTTTAGGGAAATGTGAGAGTGTGGGCCATCTGGGAGAAGCAAAAGAAATTAGGAGAAATTAGCATTTAGTTATAAAAGGATTAAGAAGAGCCTGCAGGATCAAGCCATTGGCTCCTTGTGTCCAGTGCCCAACCAGATGCCAATGGGAAGCCACAAAGCAAGACCTGAGCGCAACAACTCACCTCAGTTTCTATTCTTGGCAATTGGTATTCAGAGTCATGCTGCCTCCAACAAGCAGAGACAGCCATAAACTAATGGAGACTGCTGGTACATTCCAAACGAACTCAGCAAACAAGTCAACAGACAAAGAAAGATATGACTTGAGAAAGAGTGGACCTGGAGTTGGGCAGTTTCCTGAGCCAGGCCCTCCTGCAACTTCACAGCCTGAAGTGCGAAATATTTAATATACCCATAAACATTCTCACAACTAAAGGTGTGGAAGCAAGGCTGGAAGGAGGGATCATCAATCAAGATAGTCTCATTCCCACTTAGAAACCTGCCCCCAATACTTTGCGGGGGGACTGAAGTTCTGTAATGGCTGCTAACAGGCTTTCCAACCATGGAGGCAGGGAGAGAAACACAGCCAAAATCCATCCATAGACAGGGTCATTTGCATTGTCCTTGCTGCTGTACCTGACTGATTTATTTTTTTATGCCCTTCTCTCCACCTAATGGAATGAGCTCTGCATTTGTGCTATTTCAAGCTGTGAGTTATTAGCCCCCTTTCTAAATCAGCCGTTACTGGTGTTGTCTCCCTTTGAAAAATAACACCATAACTCACGACCCTGACAAATGCATGTCTGCTAGCAGTTTCGGGCCCTTCAGAAATATTCAATGTGTAATTAGATGTGATGTCCTAATTTATTCTTAACACCCAATAAGGCGATATAAATTAGTATTAATTTTATGAAAGTGTTGAAGAACTCATCATGTAAAAATTGAAATTCAAACCTTTGGATTTATTGTCTAGAGAAGAATGCACATCATCTGTGCACTCTAATGTATCATAATGATGATAGTATAATATAACCTTAAGATTTCTGCTCCACTCTGATCAATGCCGGGGTAGATTCCTATTTGAGTTAGGTTCATTTTTATTTTAGAATAATATGGTTGATAACTGGGCACATTATCCTCTAAGTCATTGCAGGCTAATAAAATACGATAACTGGTTTTGTGACTTGGCTGTGACTGAGCTGCTAGCAGTTATTTAACTAGCAATGTTCTAGATATCAAATTTCCAAAAGAAAAATAGATCTCCATTCGCCCTCACATGACCCCACCAAATTGGAAATTTGCCTCAGTACTTACATTGTGCAATAATTCACAAAGGCTGTTGTTGTTATTGTTGTTGTTGTTGTTGTTAATTATCTCTGGTATGCTTGATCACTACTCAAACTGATTAGTGAAGTCTAGTCTTTGCATTAGGGTATAAACTGAATTTACTGTATATGCTAACATGTTAACTTCATTCTTTGGTATCAGAAAGGAAGGAAGGAAGGAAGGAAGGAAGGAAGGAAGGAAGGAAGGAAGGAAGGAAGGAAGGAAGGCGAGCCTTTTACTGGAAAATTTGATAGCGATATCAACTAAAATATTTCAATGTTTCTTAGAAATTAAGGGGGAAAGCGCTGAACTTTTATATATTGCCTATTCTATTTTAAATGTTGCTTTTCAATATTTAAATAGTTCTGCACTAGTTCTGATCTTAAAGCGTGACTTTTGAAACTAAGAAACTAACAAAAATGATGAAAATCATCACTAGACATCTTCTACACTTCTAGCAGTTCACATTTCTTGAAGCTGAGTTCTGAACATAAGACTGGAGAGTACAATGAATCTCATAGTCCGAGCACTGGGAACTTGTCTCACACTTAACACTGGACCAAGCTGTTAGTGATACTACTTAAAGAACTTAAGAAGAGCCTACTGGATCAGCCAATGGTCTGTCTAGTACAACATCCTCTTCTCATAGTCGTCACCCAGATGCATGTGGGACATCCTCAAGAATGCCTGAGCACAACATAATTCTCTCTTCCTGTGATTTCTAGAAACCGGTATTCAAAATCATTCCCACCTCCAGCTGTAGAGGCACAGCAAAGCCATCGTAAGGGATAAATTTTGTTTCGTTTGAATTTTGATGCAAAACTACCTAATGCACTACCTAATTTTCTGAAACAATATGTGAACTTAAACACAGCTTACAGAAATGTGTATATTGGAGGACAAGGGGAGTGGGTGGTGCTGTGGTCTAAACCACTGAGCCTCTTGGGCTTGCCAATCAGAAGGTCGGCGGTTCAAATCCACATGATGGGGTGAGCTCCTGTTGCTCTTTCCCAGCTCCTGCCAACCTAGCAGTTCGAAAGCACACCAGTGCAAGTAGATAAATAGGTACCGCTGCAGTGGGAAGGTAAATGATGTTTTCGTGCACTCTGGTTTCCAGCACAGTGTTCTGTTGTGCCAGAAGCAGTTTAGTCATGTTCGCCATATGACCCGGAAAGCTGTCTGGAGACAAACACCAGATCCCTTGGCCTGAAGCGAGATGAGCGCCACAACCCCATAGTCGCTTTTGACTGGACTTAATCTGTCTGGGGTCATTTACTTTTACCTTTATTGGAGAACAGTGTGCAGAAAAATGTAGATATTTGGGTTAACAACATTCATAAATGCATTATATTATCAATTAATCAATCATATTTGTTGCCTTTCCACAGTTAAACGCCCTCCTATCTGTCGTCAAGGAGATAAGCAACTCTATGACCTTTAGAAGACATCTGAAGGCAGCCCTGTATAGGGAAGCTTTTTTTAAGTTGAATTTTTAAAAAATGTATATATTTTGGAAGTCATCCAGAGTGGCTGGGGCAACCCAGTCAGATGGGCTGGGTACAAATTGTTGTTGTTGTTGTTACAGAGTTGAATACAAAATTTCTCAGCTGGTTATGCACCATCCTAAGTTCTTTGAAGGTATTATTATTTCAAATTTAATAAAAAGAGACACCAAAAATATAATCCTATTTCTTTAAAGTACTAGCTTATCATTGACCTGAGTTATTACATTTCAGCAACAAGCAGCACTCACTAGTTTCAGGAATGGCAATGAGAACTATTTTCCCCAACCCTTTCTAGAATGCTAAATACTGTATAAGCATGACACAACATTCAAGAGAGCCTTCAGCATGGCAAAATTCCAACATGCACGGCTATATAATTATCTGTCTCTGGGCTCTATCAATAATCATGGAGATTTATACATTTTGGCACTTGACTCCTGGTCTTGAGACCCATGACCCATATTAAAATGCTTATTAGGAACATGGGCGTATGATGTTCCGTTTGACGCAAGGGACAAGTAAATTCTGTCCTTGCACACACAAAAAAGGAAACAGTTTTTTAATAAGCCATACATAATCCACTGCCTTAAGATGAAATGCAAGGGGCTGGGCTTGGCCCAGGGAATAGGGCAATTTATAAAGGACAGGAACATGAGCAGGAATGGATCTAAATAACAAGGGGGGAGAGCCAGAAAGAACCAGGATGCAAGAGGCAAACCAAGACAAGGTCCAAGGATGAGAACTGAGAGACACATTTGAGGCATTTGCAATGAACACAATTCAAAGTGTTGGTGCTGACCTTTAAATCCATAAACGGCCTCAGTCCAGTATATCTGAAGGAGTGTCTCCACCCCCATCTTTCTGCCCGGACACTGAGGTCCAGTGCCGAGGGCCTTTAGGAGGTTCCCTCACTGAGATAAGCCAAGTTGCAGGGAATGAGGCAGGCAGCTTTCTCGGTAGTGGCACCCGCCCTTTGGAACGCCCTCCCACCAGATGTGAAAGAGAAAAACAACTGCCAGAAGACATCTGAAGGCAGCCCTGTTTTGGGAGCTTTTAATGTTTAATAGACTATTGTATTTTAATATTCTGTTGGAAGCCACCCAGAGTGGGCGGGGTATAAATAAATTATTTTTTATTATTATTATTATTATTATTATTATTATTATTATTATTATTATTATTTTATGTTCCTGGTTTGAAACAAGCAAGAGACAAGCAAGGGGCGTTTTCATAGTCTAGTAATATCGTCCAGGCAGTCAACAACATATAACAAGAGTGTGGACAGTGGCGTAGCGTCAGTTGTTGGTGCCTCGGGCAGGCAGGTGTGGAAGATGAATGGACTCTGGCATGCTTGCTAAGCCCTGGACGCCAAAACCACCAGAGCAAACCCACCAGAGCAAAGCAGTGCAGTGCTGAGCTACCTGCTTGCCTGCACAGAGGCGGAGGACTTGGTTGGCCAACGCAGCCTTTGGCAGGTGAATCCCCCTGATGTGGCAATGCCCATGGAAAGGAGCACTAGGCCAGTCCATGCTGGGGGGGGCTACTTGGGGGGGTGGTTCGCACCCTGTCAAAAATTGTGCGCCTGGGGCCAGGGCCCCCTGGCACCCCCCCATGCAATGCCCCTCGGTGTGAAGTAGGACCTGTAGGAGGTGTGGCTTGTAGAGAGGGAGGTGGTCAGGGGAGAGTCATGACACCTACCTATAGAGACCTGAATCAGTCCTGAAGGCTGTGGTTCCACACCTCAATTATATGACATTTACAACTCATGAGTTCCCTACCTCTTCCATAAACAAAAGAGGAATTCCTTGAAGCATACTGTGTCTTACACTGATAGGCTTAATAATAATAATAATAATAATAATAATAATAATAATAAACACAGACAAAAGGTGCCTGGGAATAAGTCCCATTGAATTCAAGAGGAGTTGCTTCTAAGTAATCATGGTAGGGTTTGCGCTGTAAGGTTGAAATCCTATACACTCTTACATGGGATTAAGTCCCATTGAGCTCAGTAGGATATACAGTACTTTTGCATAGACTTGCATAAAAGTGCACCGATAGTTTTTGTAAAGATGGAGAAAGTTGGAATCTGGGGCAGAATTGGGGGGAGGTTTTAATTCAGAATCTTTAGAATTATTGAGATAACCAGAACCACCACCTGCAAAGTGTTCACACACCAAAATTAATCAGGATACCCACAAAACAGCAGCTGGAATCTCTCTTTTGATCTTTGTTCCATAAATGAGTCCAACATCCCATTAATGATATTATCTATCTAGAGCACTGCACACAATTCCAGATTAAGACGGTGAAATGAATCCAACAATTAACTGCAGTAATTGTTTTCCCACACCCTATACGGGTCGTCATTAGAATCAGTCAGAGTTGCTTCATCGCTCCACAAATAACTTCAAAAAGTTCATGTGTGCTAAGGAAACCACAATGTAACTTTTACTTATTATAACTGAAATGTGTGTTTAGCTATAGATGCTTTAATATTAAAAGTAAGCACACCAGCCTTTTTTAAAGGTTTCATAGTACAGAAGATAGTTAAGTAACAAACACACAATGCTAGATATGCAACAGTCTGACTGCCACTATGTTCTATGGTGCCTGCAAATGTTCTCATTTTATATCACCTTAAAAATGCACAATACATGAGAGACTATTTGCTCTTCCTGCTGGATCCTGTTTGCATTTGCTTGACATGCCCACATTTCATCCTCCTCAGTGCTTTTTATGGGGGTACGCAGGGGTAGGCATAGCCCTAAATATTTTGTGAATCTAATGGGAGAATAAAGTAATTTATTTATTTTTTAAAAAAAGTTTCTTCTCTAGCACAGTGAATCATCAGTTCCGTTGAATAATATGGTGAATCGTTAGTTCCATTGCTACCCCTTATGGTGGCTTCATTTCCTGTCACGGTGTTTCCTGAGTCTCAGATGGAAGCGAGCGTTTAATGTGTGAAGTAGGAGTTGGAATCTAGAATGTTGATTGGTCAGTTTCATTGTTACCACCTCTGATATCGGCTTCCTTTCCTTTCCTGGTGTAATGCATGTTCTTTGTACTATTGTCCATTGACTGTATTTATTTCCCCCGATTTGAACTATAAAATGGTGATTTTCTTGAATCAAAATAAGAGTATCCCTAAACATTTATTTATTTTTTATAGATGGTGACAGCAGCCACGAAATTAAAAGATGCCTGCTTCTTGGGAGAAAAGCAATGACAAACCTAGACAGCATCTTAAAAAGCAGAGACATCACCTTGTCAACAAAGGTCCGTATAGTTAAAGCTATGGTTTTCCCAGTAGTGATGTACAGTGGTACCTCGCAAGAAGAATGCCTCGTAAGACGAAAAACTTGCAAGATGAAAGAGTTTTTCGTTTTTTTTAGTTGCTTCGCAAGACGAATTTTCCTATGGGCTTGCTTCGCAAGACGAAAACGTATTGCAAGTTTGTTTCCTTTTTCTTAAAACCGTTAATACCCAGGGAATCCATGTTTCGCAAGACAAAAAATTTGCAAGACAAAAAAACTCACAGAACGAATTAATTTCATCTTGCGAGGTACCACTGTATGGAAGTGAGAGCTGGACCATCAAGAAGGCTGGTTTTTTTTTTAATAGAAAAAAGCACTGATCGTCCTTCCATTCTGAACATAGAAAGGGTGCAAAGAGCTTCTCCCAGTGACTGCATGGAACAATGGCTGATGTGTGTGCCTCCCCTTCTCCATTGATAACAGGCATGCCCACACCTTTGTGTGGTCCTCTCTTTTCCTGCTCTTTTGTATATGACCCTCATGGCAGCCATTTTGTGACTGGTGTTCATGGGACTTTTTCAAGATCCCAGATATTCCCATTGGCACCAAAAGGTTGGTGACCCCTGCAATCGGTAACGTGAGCAACATTATGTTGGAAAGTCTGGATATAAATATTCCTAAAGCATTAATTAAACATTAATTACATAGAAATACTGCTCTCCTCCAATGAACTCTGGGTGGTATAACTGGGAACAAAGAAGAAGACTACTGGGATTTTCAAACACTGGTTGAAAATCATTATGTTGCATGCAGTCTGCGGGAACTGATCTTGTTAAATATAGATGTAAATATCTGGAGCTAGTGTACCATTATAGTAGCTGAACATAAATAAGCTACCCACAGATAACTAGATGTGTGTCATCTAGCTAAAATTCCTTAGTAGATGTTAAAAAGAACTTGTTTCAGTCCCAAAAGGCTTTCTTTACAGCAATGACAATAGTGAAAACACACATTAAGATGTCCTTTAAGTGCCATCCTTGCCTTTACTGAAATTACTTATAGGAGGGGTCCCCTGAATAAAATTGCCAGTACATGACTGATTACTCTCTTTGGGGTCAGGAAGACATTTTCCCATGAATTGAGGACGTTTTGTGGCACAGAAGACAGCCCATTTGCTTGAGCTATGTGAATTTAGCCAATAACTCGTTAGTTTCCTCTATGTTCACATGCAACAAAATGCTACTTGATCCCTACTGCTTTTTTAAAAATGATACTGATGGGTCACCAGAGTATATGCTTCAGAATATTCACTGACTTTCCATTGTCTTTCAGACACAATGCAAGCTTCTGCTTTTGTTCTCTATAGGCTATTGATATAAAATACGACAGGTTTTCACAGAAAGCAAAAATGAACCCCAACCATACAGGGAGCAATGCAGCCTAAAGATAAGAAGTACAACTATCAGGCCATGAAGTCACCAGCTTTTATGGTCTGGCAACTGATCGAAGTATCTAAGCAAGTAAACCAGATGCTGACCCTACTTAATGTTATGAGTCTACATCAAGGATGGGGAACCTGTGACACGCCAAAGGTCACATCTCCCATCACCCTGACTGTTAACCGTGATGGCTGGGGTTGTTGGAAGTTGAAGTTCAATAATATAGGATAGGTCACAGGTTCTGCATCTCTGGTTGGAATCTACAGAGAGAATGTCATGTCCCACGAGTCATACTGTTAACTCTTTGGGTCAACTCAATTTTCAACAACTCAGTCGGTGAATGAAACTGAGTTATGTGTAGGGAGGCAACCTTGGAAACCACATTTCCTCTGGATACACACAAAAGCCCAAGAAGATTTTGGAACCATTTAAATGCATTTTCCCAGCTTGGGGTGCATTTCCAAAGATTTAGGGTAGGTTGGGGAGTCTCAGGTGTAGTTTTAATGTTGCATATGTTGTTAAATATCTGCCCCCCCCAAAAAAAAACCCCAATCAGACGTGTGGAGTTGGATAGAGTTTTCTTCATTTTATGCTTGATTTCAGCATTTGAAGCTGGTTCTTATTTGTTGGACATTAAGACATGATTTTAAATGGTAGATCAAAGGAGATGTGCCAGCACTGAACCTTTACCAGAAGAAGCTGGATCTCAAACTGGAAGTTCATATATTCCAAATTGGGACTACTTCTAAGCCCTTTATGATTAAAAAGGATATTTTGGTAACATTTGTGGTTTCCTATCACATCTTCTATCATCTACTTAAGGGCTGAGTTTTCCCTCACTGGAATGGAATGAAACATGGCCAGATGGGTTATATTTTTATTTCTTTAAATTGCAAAGCCAATAAAAACAAGCTTTTTTCATGTTAATTGAAGAAGTCTGTTATTTATCTGTATTCAAATTTCTTCTGAATATAGATTGCATGCAGCATCATACATTATTATTAGCAATAATACTTAGGAGTTGATTTTTTTCCAGAAAGAAAGCAATCAAAACATCTTACAAAACATACATCCAGATGTACCTTTCCTGGCAACCCCCATAAGCTATTGTGGGACCATAGGTTGAAGTGTAGGTAATCATAATAGTGATAATAATAGTTTTTAGAAGGCTACTGGGAGCATGCTTAGGGATGTCAAAGTTGGAAGCAGTCAAGGGGGTTGTGGTTTTCATTAAATACCCCTTTTCTATGGTCCCAATAATCTTGAATGCTGATGCTGGCTGCCCAGAAGCATTTCTTTGAGGAATATTGGAACTGAGGTCCCCAAAAAGTTGGTAAAATTGTTTTTGTATGCCACCACAGCAGCCAGAGTACTCTGTGCACAAAAATGGAAAACACCAGAGATCCCAACAAAGGAGGAATGGGTACTCAAGCTACTGGAGTACTCAGAAATGGTGGAACTCACAGCTAAAAGAAGGAATCGAAAGAGAAAATATATGTGGAAGAATGGAGACTCCTGTCAATCTATATAAGAACACAATACAGCCAAATAAAACTTCAAACAAATTTTGACTTATGAGCAATGGCAAAAAAGTAGAAAAGATTGTAATACAGGACTTAGGTAAATAGATAAAGATAAGAAGTTAGACAGGCAGCAGGAGGGAGGGAGAATTAGACCATTGCAGATGTAAGGATGGAAAGTTGCCAAAATAATTAAATAAATTTTGATGTAAATTGTATGTTATATACTGTATTTTTCCGTCTATAAGATGTCCCCATGTATAAGACGCCCCCTATTTTTGAGGACTCAGATTTAAGAAAAGGCGGGGAGATGGCCCCATGTATAAGACACCCCCTAATTTTTGACACTACTTTTTAGGAAAAAAGCCTAGTCTTATACATGTAAAAATATGGTAATCTTAATGTAAATCAATGTAAAAAATCCAATAAAAATGAGTATTATAGGTTAAAATACATTTAGAAATTTGCATTGGAAAATTCCTTTCAAATAAAACAAACATTTAAATGCATATTTTATACTAATTTTTGTTCTGATTTTTTAAATCAGAAAGCAAGACTATTGTGGAAATGGCACAGGAGAGACTGAACGCATGCTAAATTTACATGGACCACAAGCAACCAGCGCAATTGTTTAAGCAATGGGAGGATGTGTTCCCTATTAGCCAGAAGCTCAGAGTAGGAGGTTATCTAATAACATTCTTGAGGAGGTGGCACCACAATGAATATGATACAGAATCTGTGTTTTGCAATCTAAACTGAAGAACAATTTGCTAGATAAACACTTCCTTGGAAACCATTTGAATTCCTCACCTGGCAATAACTTACTTGACCAGTTTTCTTTTGTATACAGTGAGTGCTTCAAATGAAAAGCAAAGGAGTGCCAGCATTATTTTTTAGGGAGTGGGCTGTATAATTCAGTTTCTGTCTGGGGTTAAACTACCAAGGATAATGCAGTCATACCTTGGTTTTCAAACAGCTTAGTTCTCAAACATTTTGGCTCCCGAAAGCTGCAAACGTAGAAGTGACTGTTCCAGTTTGTGAACTATTTCTGGAAGCCAAACGTCTGGTGGGGCTTCTGTGGCCAATCAGAAGCCGCACTTTGGTTTCCGAATGTTTTGGAAGCGGAACGAACTTCCGGAATGGACTCTGTTTGACTTCCGGGGTACAATTGTACCTAGGTCTGAAATTTTACACTAAAATAGCTCCAAACCTGCAATTGGAGTACATTGTGCTACCTTTTTAAAATTGTTTCATTTTACTTACAGTATTTCTGTAGCACCATTCACAAATATCTCTCAAAGCTGCTCACAATGAAGTATGAAAAATACAAGAACTGCAGCAGCAACAAAGTGCAGACAAAGTCAACACGCTGGTGTAAATGCCCAAGCCTGAGAGAAAATAAGCCAGTCAGAAGGCTGGCATAACAACAACAACAATTTCCTGTTTGTCATAAGATAGACCTCCAGGAGAGTCATTTTGGAGTATCTTATTGACCAAGTGTTTGTATACCACAGAACGTTTTCTCTAAGACAACTCAGTCCCAAGTTTTTCAGGGGTTTATAAGTAATTACCTAAAGCCTAAAACCTAGCTAGGACACGGGTGGTGCTGTGGTTTAAACCACTGAGCCTAGGGCTTGCTGATTGGAAGGTCAGCGGTTTGAATCCCCGCAATGGGGTGAGCTCCCATTGCTTGGTTCCAGTTCCTGCCAACCTAGCAGTTTGAAAGCACATCAAAGTGCAAGTAGATAAATAGGTACCACTCTGGCAGGAAGGTAAAGGGCGTTCACATGCGCTGCTCTGGTTCGCCAGAAGTGGCTTAGTCATGCTGGCCACATGACCCGGGAAAACTGTCTGCGGACAAATGTCGGCTCCCTCAGCCAGTAAAGTGAGATGAGCGCCATAACCCCAGAGTCGGACTTAACTGTCAGGTGTCCTTTACCTTTGCCTTTTAAAAACCTAACCTTGTAACATATTGGCAGCTAGCACACTTACTTTTGGTATGCTATATTACATGACTAAAGTGAACTGTCCCACTCAGCAGCCTAGCTGCTTAGTATGCAAATAAATTATTTGAGAGGATAGAATTTTCAATTGCTCAGGGGATGGCGGATGATAGCAACCAACAAGAATAGAAATGAATTGCTCAATGCTATGAAGGAACTGTTTGCACGCTGGAGGAACATAATGCAGAACAACTGGTTTTGGTTGTCTGAAGTGGATTCAACTGAATGCAAGAAGGAGTGTCAAGTAAGAAGGGTAAATTCTCTTTGTAAAAGAAACAATAGAGTTTGCGTTGTGAAGGTCAAACACTGAATGGCTTCCAAAAATGTATTTGTAGTGCTTTCTTTGAAGAACCCTGCCCTTTAGAACTTTCTATTAAGCCAAATACCTTCTGTGTTGTATCAGAACAATAACAACTAGATTTTCTTCTTCGTTTTTTTTTTTTTTAAATCTGTAGCACTTATTGCTTCTTTCCGTTTTTAGCAATGCTAGTCTTAGTTAGAGCTTTTTAGATGCTGTTGAAGACTGTTGTGAAAACTGCAACTTTGGCACATGGCAGGACATATTTTCATGCTATGAAAACTGATTTTCAAAAGCTGCGATGTTAGAAAAACCCAATGTAGTCTGGCTATTCAGATTACGGTAGTACTGTGCCAGTGAAGCTTCCTCGTTTATGAAAGAGGATTCTATTATTCTTCCTCAGTCTCAAGGTGCTTTAGAATTTCTTTAGAATTCTGATAGGTGTGAACTGACCTTCTGCTATGAGGTGGACATAGGTTCTATGTTTCCCCCCACCTATTCAGTGAATATTATTTTAATTGCTCAGCAACTTCTCAGTCTGTCCACACTTCCTGCTCTGAAAAACTCCTGTGGAGGGCATACCTAATGACATCTTCCTCCCTGTATGATTTAATAGATCTTTTCTGCATCAATATTGTTTTAATTCTAGTCAGTGTCGAATTGTGCTGCTTTGAACTTATGCCTTATATTCAACTTTCATAGGTAAAGGTAAAGGGACCCCTGACCATTAGGTCCAGTCGTGGCTGACTCTGGGGTTGTGGCGCTCATCTCGCTTTATTAGCCAAGGGAGCTGGCGTACAGCTTCCGGGTCATGTGGCCAGCATGACTGAGCCGCTTCTGGCGAACCAGAGCAGCGCACAGAAACACCGTTTACCTTCCCACCGGAGTGGTACCTATTTATCTACTTGCACGCTGATGTGCTTTCAAACTGCTAGGTTGGCAGGAACAGGGACCGAGCAACGGGAGCTCACCCCGACCTGGGGATTCAAACTGCCGACCTTCTGATCAGCAAGTCCTAGGCTCTGTGGTTTAACCCACAGTGCCACTCGCATCCCTTCTCAACTTTCATAGGTAATGTTTAATTCTGGGTTGTTTTACATGATGTTTTAAGGTGTTGCAAACCGTTTTTCTTAAAAATATAAAGTGGTATGGAAATGAGATAAATAATAACAAATAATAACTTTAGCTGAAGTGTTGGAAGCTGAGGAGACCGGCTACTAAGTGCTTGAGACCCATGAACTCACTGATTTTGTTTTCAAGGGAAGTTCTTCCTTATACCTTTAAAAAAAAGCTCCCCGCACTGGTTAAAAAGACATCACCTTTTTTAAAAAAACGAACACATGCCAATAGCATGGTAAATAACCTCCCTGGCTTCTTGTGCTTGCAAAAAACTCCTGCCAAGGATATGGTGGGATTTTCCAGCAGGTTTGAGCATCTGGGATCTAGGAAAGGGCAAATCTGTCAATTTTGTTTCCTCCAGTTTCTCATCTTTCAAAATCTAGTTCTTCTTAAGTTCAAAATCTCACATCAGTTTATGAAAATTCACCAGCATTGTAGTGCAGATTGTTGTGTGCAATTCAATCTAATATAAACATTTTTGCAATCCAATTTTCCCTAATATAACACACCTTTTCAATAATATATGTATTCCTATGCACATTTTATTCCAGTATATGCATTTTTTGTACACAAAACTTCACTGCAAAGCTCAGAGAAGTGCAAAATTTTAAATCTTAAAAGATGGCTTTGTTCTTGTTTGCAGGTTGCTTCAGAAAGTGTGAATTGTGTAGATTCACTTCTAAGTGTGAACTGAGTTTGATTCACCCCCCATCCTTATCAGCTGCAGAACAATTTGTAGAATGAAAGGCACCCACAAAGTCTTTCAGATGCTTCAAACTTGATAATTGCTAATTTTCAAGTTCAATTTCATTTCTCATGAATTGGTGGAGAACCATCAGGGGGAAATGCAGAATTTTTCAGTACAGTACTAATTCAAATTTGAAAAAAAAGATAAACATTCAAACACAATGCCTGCAGTTTAAGGTTGATAGGTGGTTGACGGTTTAAAACAAAAACTTGCTTCAGCATGCCTTTGTTGTCTCACTGTAAAATGCCTTTCATGTTAATAATGTTGTATAAACAATAATAAACATAATAAACATTATATATATATATATATATATATATATATGCAGGTTTTGGTGTCCTCGGGTGTCTTCCCGTGTAAAAGTTGGGGTGTCTAGGCGACGTTTCGACGAGGTCTCACTCGTCTCACTCGTGAGACCTCGTCGAAACGTCGCCTAGACACCCCAACTTTTACACGGGAAGACACCCGAGGACACCAAAACCTGCATTCCTGTACCCGTGAAAATCTACGAAAGCAAATATATATATATATATATATATATATATATATATATATATATATATGCCAATGCCAAAGGCAAAGGGCTAAGCATAGAGGAACAGGGACAAGGCTGCAGCCTAATAGGCATAAACTGCAGTCACATTTTAAATACTGGTAACCTTTTTAAACTCAAAAATAAATTTGTCCCAGTAATAGCAGGACTTACTCCCTTATCACCAATGATTACAGTGAAATAAAGCCACAATGCTTGTTTAATCTGAATGGAGTCATACCGCGATATCTATAGCAATGCTAAACAGGTGTTGAGCTAGCCAAGTGCCAATGGGTGTATATTTGAGAACACATCTAGACAAGAAGAACACAAGTCCACCCCCCTTCCCCGACACCTTCTAAGCTCAATATTGCTTAATAGGCACCCATGGAGGGAACCACGAAACTGAAACTGTGAGAACCTAGCATTTGAGAGCTTCCTTTAGTTCCCTAAATTATTATTATTATTATTTATTGAATCTATAAAAGGTTAAAAAAGGTAAAGGATCCCTTGACGGTTAAGTCCAGTCAAAGGCAACTATGGGGTTGTGGTGTTCATCTCGCTTCAGGCCGAGGGAGCCAATGTGTTTGTCCATAGACAGCTTTCCAGGTCGTGTGGCCAGCATGACTAAACCACTTCTGGTGCAACGGAACACACACAAGAAGAGGGTATAAGCAAGCCATCCAACAGCTTCCTTTTGTTAGTACAGTGATACCTTGGTTTATGAACTTTATCCATTCCGGAAGTCCGTTCTTAAACCAAAGTGTTCTTAAACCAAGGAATTCTTTCCCATTGCAGCAGGGGACTCAATTTACAAATGGAACACACTTAACAGGAAGCAAAACATGTTCTTATTCCAAGGCAAAGTTCACAAACCAAAACACCTACTTCCGGGTTTACAGCATTCCTAATCCAAGTTGTTCATAAACTAAGCTGTTCTTAAACCAAAGTACCACTGTACAGTAATACCTCTGCAGACATCCGCCCCGTTGACCATTCATTTTGGCGAACGTCCGTGGCAAATCCAGAAGTACCAGAACGGGTTACTTCTGGGTTTGCTGCTAGCGCATGCGCATATGCACATACCGCTCCGAGCAGGTGCACAGAGTGGTGCTTTGTCAAGCATCCCTTTTGTCGAGTGTCCAGAGCTCAAGAATGGATCCCGGACTCAAAACAAGGTACCACTGTATTCTCTTCAGTCTTTGATTCCCCAACACACACTCAACCCTATACAATATTCTCAGAGATTTCAGTAATCAGAACTTTTATTCTTTGAGACTACGCATTAGATAACACATGGAACTCTTTATATATCGTTCTTTTGATGTTTCAGGATATTAACAAACAACGGAGGATTCTTTACCAATCTGTGCATCATTAACTAATTTTGCCGTTACGTGATTCTTCCTACATTTCAATTGTATATACAAGGAATGCAGTAATTTTTTTCCTTCCTTCCTTCACTTCTTCTTGTTGCTTATAATTAAAAACAACAAGCCATTACTTTCTGCATGGATTTCCCCCAACTCTGACCCATATTACATATTCTACTGGAAACAATGCTCCACTTTCAAAGAAACTTGGTTAAGCGTTAGCATTTTAAAAGCAAAATAAAAACATAGCTTGGTTCATGACATCTTTACCCCAGTCTTTACTTCCTGATCATTTCCTCCCTGCTTTTCCTCAGTCTTTAAGCTATGATTCCCTCTTCCTATGTAGCTTTCAGAATTGGAAGGGGCAATATTTTATTTGCTAATAGTGAACCATATTTTTTTAAAAAAATCCTCCTTTGTTGTACAGATTGTGGGAAATAGGTTTTCCCTCCAGACATATTAGAACAATTTGATAGGGTTCCACCATGTGTGTGTGTGTGTGTGTGTGTGTGTGTGTGTGTAGTGCACCAAAATCAGAAAGGAATAAATTTAATTTGCTGTGTTGTTCAGTTGTACTAAGAGTAACAGCATCAAAGCTAGTGGGGTTTTACTTATCAGTTTAAGAATTCTAATTTGAGACTGGCTTGGTGAAAATTGAAGCAGTTGGATTGGTTCTTCAAGAGCATGTTTGTCTCTGGCTCTGACTACCCACCAGCATGCAGCCACCGACAGATTACCCCTGAACAAATATGTGCCTTGATTGGTAGGGGAAGAGTTTGCTTGCTAAAGCTCAGGAGAGCAACCAGAAGGATAACACCACTATAAATCAGTCCTATATTGAGGATGTGGAGCCTGTGGCCATCCAGGTATTGGAATTCAGTTCCCATCAGCCCCAGTCAACATGTTCAATGACCAAGGATGGTGGAAATTTTAGTCCAGCAACAATGGGAGCACCACCTATTCCCACACTTGCTGTAAAATGTACATGCATGGAATAGCAAGGAAACTAAATCCAAAGCACACAAGAAGGCAACATTATACACTTATATGTACAATAGTTCTGATTTGACTGGGACATCCCGGATTTAAGGAAGCCATCCTGGCTTCTGATTGGATCCCCGGGTGTCCTGTTTTGGCTTCAGCGCTCTGGCACAAGTTAGTCGGCTTCTACCAGAACACAGGACCGAAAGATACTCATTTTAGCTAATGGGGCCTCCCACTGCTGCCGCGCCGCTGGAGCACAATTTCTGTTCTCATCCTGAAGCAAAGTTCTTAACCCGAGGTACTATTTCTGGGTTAGTGGAGTCTGTAAGCTGAAGTGTATGTAACCTGAAGCGTATGTAACCTGAGGTACCACTGTATGACTGAAAAGGGAGTATTGTGGAGCAATGTAGACTTACTTAAAGGGAGTTCTAAAACACTGGGACCACAGTGCTGTGCACCCAAATGGGTTTTTTTGTTTTTGTTTAAATAGCAGTTGGGTTGTAAATGAAGCATATCTTTGAATCTATGTATCTATGTACATAAATGCACAAACAAACAAACACAGAGAGTGTGGATCCCTGAGGTTCACTGGAAGGTTCTTTTTTTCCCCATAAATTTTTTATTAAAGTTTTTCCATAAAACAACTCCAATCATATCCATTTGCATATCACATATTTTAACTTATTGGACCTCCCTCAACTTCTCTGACAATCATTCGTAGTTCAAATCCTATCTTCACATTCCTTAATTTTAATATTGCCATTAGATATTATATTTCTGTCCTTGTTTGCCTTCTAGCAATATTCCTTATGTTTTCACAAAGCTTCTTTAAAACACACTAGCGTTGTACAATCCTCACATACAGTTTTCAAATACTCTGTAAATTTCCCCCAGTCCTCAAAAAACCTATAATCCTTTTGGTATCTGATTTTCCCAGTTAGTTTATCCAGTTCTGCATAATCTGTTAATTTTATCCTCCATTCTTCCAAAGTCGGAACTTCTTCTTGTTTCCATTTTTGGGCCAACAATGTCCTTGCTGCGGTGATTGCATACTGAAAGAGTTTACAGTCTCTCCTATTTATATCCATTCTTGTTATTCCCAACAAAAAGGTTTCTGGTTTCTTGACAAAGCTATATTTTAGCATTTTCTTTAGTTCATTATATATCATCTCCCAGAACCCCCTTACTTTCTTACAATCCCACCACATATGCATAAATGTACCTTCCTTCTCCTTACATCTCCAACATTTATTACAAGTTTTATACATTTTTGCTAATTTTACTGGTGTCATATACCACCTATACACCATCTTCATTACATTTTCTTTTAATGTGACACATGCTGTAAACTTCAGATTTTCATTCCATATTTTTTGCCAATCATCCATTTCTATGTTATATCCTAAATCTTTGGCCCACTGAATCATAACTACTTTTACCTCCTCATCCATTGTATGCCATTCCAACAAAATTTTATACATTTTAGAAATTGCTTTGCAATCATTATTCACAATCTCTGTTTGGAATTTTGAATCTTTTTCTTTATACCCTTTTTCTTTCACTTCCTTTTTAAACATTTCATTTATTTGATAGTAGTGCAACCAATCATAGACATATTCTTTTACTTGTTCGTATGGTTTTAATCTCCACTTTCCTCCTTCCTTCACCACCAAATCTCCATAGGTAATCCAGTCACTTCTCATGTTAACTTTTTTAACACCTATGACCTCTAATGGGGATAACCAATGTGGGACCCCTACTTACAATATATTTTTGTATCTGTCCCAGACTTCCAGTAACGATCTCCGGAAGATGTGGTTTTCAAATGATTTATAACCCTTCTTCTTTTCTTTCCAAAGATACGCGTGCCATCCAAATCTGTTATCAAATCCTTCCAAATCTAGGAGCTTTGTGTTTTTAAGTTTGATCCATTCTTTTAACCAGCAAAGACATGATGCTTCATAATATAACTTCAAATCTGGCAGGGCAAAGCCTCCTCTTTCTTGAGGTTCACTGGAAGGTTCTTAGGGCTTCCTCAATGAAAAGATCAGTAAGGAAGGACTGAACATGTTCTATAACTGACACTTAGTTCTTGTGAGGTGAAGATGAAGCCGAAGAGGTATAATTGGCATCTCTTATGGAAAGTGTACCTTAAAACACTCCCAGAATCCCCTGCAACATGCAGACATTCTTAGCAGACAAATTTACTTGGGAAGAGTTTCTGGAAAGCACAAAGTTTGAAAACCACCTTTTTAGTGTTATGCAAAATGCTAGACTGGGTATTTTATGAAGCATAATCTGACTATTATGTCAATGAAGAATGCCAGAAAAAAAAATAGAATAGAAAACTTAATATCAGAATAGGAAATGCGGTCATTAATGTCCGATTTACATGCCTTAATCCTTTGTTATAAAAGGCATTCAGTCCTTTCAAACTCACTTGTGTTCCAGCTTCCTTGTCAAAAGTTAGCTAATCTAAACTCGTCTTCTATGAAGCAAACATTATATAGCCATTAGTTTAACAGATGGAAGGAAGCTTCTCCCCTTCTATTTCCCACACAGAGAGCTCAACTTAATAGGTGGGAGGATTCGTTCAGGGAGAGGAGTTAGCAGTTTGATTTTCATATTTAACTATGCAATGTTTATTGCCCTGCATATTTTACATGCTCTTTTTTTTTTGCTAATTAAGAAGGCTTGTTTTTAGTCTGCTTTCCCTAACATTTGGTTATACTCAATTTTATTTTATTTTTTTACAATAAAGGTTAACTGTTACAACGTTCCTTAATACTTTTATGTATTTGCTCTGGTTCTCTTGTTTTTTTAAATGCCATTTAAGCTTTACTAATGGCTGGATTATGGTTTGTTTTGGTTTGCGAGCTTTGTGAGCTGCTTTGAGCATCTCCATTAGAAGGGGGAAAGAGGCAATTAAACAAACCTATTAAAATATTATTGTCCTTTCTCGAATAGCATTTAAGTTCCACTAAGTCATTTCTATGCGATCAGTTCCCAAATAGCTTCTAAGACTGCAATCCGAATGCAAAGTTACCTGGGAGTACATCCCACTGAGATAAATGGGGCTTACTTCCTACATGTATAGCAGGGGTGGCCCATGTGGTGACCTTAAGATGCTGTTGGACTTGTTGTTTAGTTGTTTAGTCGTGTCCGACTCTTCATGACCCCATGGACCAGAGCACGCCAGGCACTTCTGTCTTCCACTGCCTCCTGCAGTTTAGTCAAACTCATGCTGGTAGCTTCAAGAGCACTATCCAGCCATCTCATCCTCTGTCATCCCCTTCTCCTTGTGCCCTCCATCTTTCCCAACATCAGGGTCTTTTCCAGGGAGTCTTCTCTTCTCATGAGGTGGCCAAAGTATTGGAGCCTCAGCTTCACGATCTGTCCTTCCAGTGAGCACTCAGGGCTGATTTCCTTCAGGATGGATAGGTTTGATCTTCTTGCAGTCCATGGGACTCTCAAGAGTCTCCTCCAACACCATAATTCAAAAGCATCAATTCTTCGGCGATCAGCCTTCTTTATGGTCCAGCTCTCAGCTGTTGGACTACAACTCCCCTAACTCCTAACCATTGGCCACAGTTTCGGAGACTGATGGGAGTTGTAGTCCAATGTCAGGAGTGGGTGTCCAGAGCGGGGCAGCATTAAATTACATAGTGTAAGTGAACTTAACTCAATTAGAAGAAATAGATGCATAATGAGCACAGCAACTTTTCATGGTAGATCTTGCCTCTATGAAGAGTGTCAAGTGTCCCAGGGGGATGCCGCGAGTGTCCCAGGGATGACACCCGGGGGGGAACGCACCCACCACACACCCCTTCTTCCCCCAGTGCTCTCCTGGGTGCTTCCCAAGCAATCTGAGACTCTGCTGGTACAGCTATCACTCCTCCTCCATTTTCATACCTTCTCTATTTTCATACCTGGGCCAGGAGTCAGCTTTACCTGCTAAGCAGCAGCCTGAAGGAGCAGAAGGCGAAGTGATTCCACCTGCTCCTGATCAGCCTTCTTGCTCCTGATGAGAACCAACTGGCTCCAGCTTTCTTAAGCGGGGCTTCCATCCTTAGTCAGTTGCTAGAAGCGACATTTGTCATTCCTGGCCAGAGCTTGCTGCTTCTTGTGACCTTGGACCCTCGGCTTTCTTGACCCCCAAATTGCCTGACTACATGTACTGAGATACTCCTGACCTTAGGACTCGACTGAACCTTGCCTACGGACTCTGCCTCCAGGCAAGTACCCCCCCCCCCAAGACTCTGCTGGTTGGCTGGCTTCTCCCTCCACTGAGCTCTGCCATGGCTCCCTCCACTGAGCTCTGCACAGGATTACAACAGACCAGGGGGAAGGGGGAACAGCAGCAGCAGCAGGAGGAGACACCCCATGCCTCTTCAGCAGCCTGACTCATCTCTGCCTCATGGCTTTCCACATACCACTCTCCTGATTCTTCTTCTTCTTCTTCTTCTTCTTCTTCTTCTTCTTCTTCTTCTTCTTCTTCTTCTTCTTCTTCTTCTTCTTAAATAATATTTATTACTTTTAAAAGTTACAAAAAAGGAGAAGAAAGAAAAAGAAAGACAAAAGACAAAAAAACAGAAGACAAAAAAGCAAAAACAATACAATACAGTATATAAACAATACAAAACCCAACCTGAACCCATTAAACTAAACACATAAATGAAGCAAAACAAAAACAATTTAAAAACATCCCTCCTTTTCCATACTCTATATTTCATTCCCTTGTTTCCTCGACTTCCTCACACCTCCCTTTTTGTATCCCACTTCTAGTACTTGTTTCAGCAAATCCTTTCCATCTTTCTCTATTTTCTATCATATTATAAATAACATATTTTTTAACCTTATTTCCCCTTAAGACTAAATTACTTATATATACTTAACTTCTTATGGCATTTCTGCTAAGTCCATAAAGTATCATTCCAGCATTTTTCTAACAGTCATTACTTTTACAATATTTCTAAATATACACTTTAAATTTTCCAATCTTCTTCCACCATCTCCTCTCCCTGGTTTTGGATTCTGCCAGTCCTTTCATTTCAGTTCCATATAGTCCATCAACCTGGAGATCTTATGTCCGAGGCTCTTAAATCTTTTCCAAGTCCCTTCTGCAGATCTTCTTCATATTCTTTAATGCTCAGGAGCAAATCTCAGGAAAACTCCTACCTAACAGTACTTTTATTTCTTCTCGACAGTTCAGCCAAATTTCCATGGTTAAAACTAAAGTCCATAAAGTGTTTCAGGGCGTATTTCAGGATTCCTCCAAATCTAAAGGCCCCCAAAACTTCAGGCTCCTCCAAACCCAAGCCCATGTCCCAAAAGTCAGTCAATCCCTGGATAGAGGGATCTTTCCAACCCCCCTTGGAAGCAGGAGAAGAGGGGGGGAAGTTTTGGACCTAGTGAGCCTGCAGGAGAGAGTAAAAATCAAATTACCAAACTTCTCCCCTCTTCTCCTGCTTCCAAGGGGGGTTTTGTATTTTTGACCGATGGAAATTTAATCCTTTGTCAAAAAACTTTCAGAGACTTTAGCTTGTAGCGTCTTTGCTTCAATCTATTTATAAAAGCGGAAGGCGGACTTCCTGTTTAGAACCTTCCCGCTGGTGCCAAATTAAAGTATCTCAAGATCCAATTTTCCGTTCTACTCACAGGTAGTTGTTTAAAATCCAATTGTCCACAGGAAAAAGTCAACGCTCTCCGGCAGCAGCAATGCGGCTTTACTCCGTTGATTCAAGCAGTTGATTCAAAGCAGTTGATTCAAAGCACCACGCCACTTACCCCACGTCGCTCCGGATCCCCAAAATAGGGTTTCCCCGCGAGTAGGCGAGGCGCAAAGGGTGCCAGCCGAATCCCAAGTTCACAGGCTTCTCCCGCCTGTGATTTCAGTGGGTCTCCACCTTCGCCGTGGCGGTGAGACCCTGCTTTTCACGGAGCTAGTTCCTCCCGATCGGAGGAGCTCCGCTAGTGCCAGAGGCGCCAACCCGAAAGTCCACCACTCTCCTGATTCTTGACTTATTTCTGCCACAGTCTCTCCCAGCTCACTAAGTCCTGTTACTTCTTCAGCTTCCAGCACCCCCTCTGTAATGATCTCAGGCAGTCTCTTGTAGTTTTATGGTACATTTATTTACAATTAACAGCCAGAGCGTGGCTCTGAGTCTCCATCCCCTTTCGCAGCCTCTTGTATTTCCATTGCAGTTTAACCCTTTCAGCTCTTCTGGTTCAGGGATAAGATGGGTAGACTCCCCCCCCACACTCTAAAATGAAGAGCCCTCTAAACGCTGCCTTCCTTCTGGTTGCATAGCAACCCCCTCAATGCCATCTATTCCCCCCACCATCTGCGAGCTTTCCGAGTCTGCTGTTCTATCTGAGTCTGAGAACTCTTGATGAAGGGGGGCCAAACTAACCCACTCCTGCTCTGTCTGTGACAGCATTCCCTCGTCTCCAGAGTTAGACTCTGGCTCCCTCTGTAATGGCATTCTATCATCTCGAGTCAGATGTTTGATTCAGCCATGTCTCTGACATCCTCCCTCCAGTCTTCTCCTCCTTCTCCCTCTGACCACTCATCATCATCCCACCACCAATCCCTGGGCTTTGAGCCTCCTTTCCTTGGATGTTTCCCACCTGGTTCCTCCCACTATTCCTCTGCATCCATCTAATTCATGACATCCAGCAGCAATGTCTACTGTATAAGATGACACTGTTCTTGTCTTAACCATAGGTAACATGACAAGCTCAACTCCAAGTGTTGTGTTACTTTCAGCTAGTGAACTTCATTGTAACTCAAAATGCGTAGGAGCTCGGAAGAACTCTATGATGTAATGTTTTCCATTTGGTTAACAGCTGTCCTTTGTATGACATTCTTTCATTTCCAGATGACTTGTTTGGCCACTGGTACATGCACTTCATTACAGTTATTACCCTAAAAGTGAGAAGACCATGTTCACTTTTACATGCAGATCACCTGGGGAAAGGTGTATTTGCTCCTGTCACCAGGTGATTCATGGAACACAGAAATAAATGGAAACTGGAATCCACAAGTGAGGATAAGATAAATAACCCAAGAACCATGAGAGTCAGCAGCCAGCAAACATTTAAAAGAAATGACAAAGGAACATACGAGGCATGTGAAAATTGATATTTGGGAGAAAGACATTTTTAATTAATTAAATGTATCCCCTGCCCTTCCTCTTGGAGAAGTCAGGAATGGTGAACACATCAATAAAATAATAGTTAATTTTTTTACAAACTATTTTAAAACAGTGTTCTAAAAACAGTTGAAGGCCAACAGTTTAAAATTCTAAAAATAAATAAATCACCTATTATCACTGCTAATAATTTCAGGGATTGCCGAGGACAGACCAAATGCCTGACTAAACAGGGTTGCTTTTTCATACTTTTAAAAGGTTAATAATGAGAGAAAATGATGGATATGCATGTAATAAAGCTAACAGAAAATTAATATTAATTTATTGAGCTTTTTATCACAACAGTGTTTCTACATTGTGTGATTTGAGAGTTCCTATGGAGTTAAAGATTTGCATTTCCATATTCCTACTATAGGTTTGAAAATGCATAAATTGGAATTGGGGGCAAACATAGACCACAAAGTGGCAGAATGACTTTGATGACACTTTCGAATTATGAGATAATTATGAGCCAGGACCAATGCAGACTAAGGAAAGGAAGGATTTGGGAACACACCCAGACTGTGATAATTCAGACCATTACAATTAGTAGCCCATCACTCATGTCTGGCAGCTCAATGAGGCCTTGATAAATCTGGTGCTTCTGAGAGGAAAAGGTGGGAGAAGAAAGCACATGGAAGTTTATATATATATATTCTCCTTTGTAAGTTATACACCATACATACACACACCCCAAAAAGGGGGGGAATGCACAATAATTTGGAAGATAATCCAAAAAAGTGACATTTTTTATTTCCTCTAGTTATTGCTTCTTCCTGATTCGTGCTCCTGATTCGTGCCAAACAAGGCTCCTGAAGCAAACAGGATGATGTCACAACATGGCATAACCAATCAGGTTCAGCTATTTGCCCAAGTCCCTGAAAATAAAAGAGGAGGAGGAAGAGGATGGAAGAGTCAATTGAATAGAGATACCAGTGAATAGGTAGGTAAAAGATAAATTAACAAGTGGCTTTGCCCCTTATGAAATGGAGAGGGAGAGATGGTTGGGCTGCTGGAGACAGGGGCAGCGGGGCAGGGAACATTGGTTGCTTTTGAGAAGGGAATGGGGAGATGAGGTAGTACCCGCAGCTTGGTTTGTGCCAACATTCTAATACTATAAACGTACCAATTTCTCCCTTTCTCCTTCTAACGCAAAGGGGAAAATTATTTCATAAAATAATTTTATGTGCTATTGCAAAGAAATTAGTTAACTCGGAGCAGCACAGGCAGCAAGTCCCACACGTGAAATGGGACTTCATTATGTAAATTACATACTTTTGCCACAGCAGACAGTGAGACAAATAATGTAGTTTTTGGTGGAACACAAGCTGCAGCAGAACGGAAACAGTGCTGCTTGTGAAGAACAGAAAACGATCCCTTATCACATCCCTACTTGAAACATGGTCTTTTGGGTACTAGAAACTTTCTTTGACAAGGTAAATTCAGTCTGCTTTGTGCCTTTAAAGCAGACCTTGCTATGTTTTAGTCTGCAGTTTACTAATGTGTTTCATACTGGCTCTAACCAATACTGTAGTTATCCTTTTTGCATGGATGGGTAGGAGTTCTATATGTCCCATTCTGGGCCCAATAAGCACAAGACATCTTTGCCCAGTGGCGCTGTGGCCCATGAATTACAAGGTTTTGCCCAGTATCCTCCATGTGTGATGGGCTCATGGGAAAAAAGCTGTCCCATGAGCCCTTGCTGCAGAAAGGAGGGGAAAGCTTATATTAGGCTGCTTCCCCTGGAGCTCACAGCCATTTTGCTCTGAGAGCTTCCTGCCCGCCCACCCGCCCTTGGGTTAGAGCCTTCACTGAGTAATTTTGGGTTGCTGGTTAAGAGGGCCAGAAAGGATTTTTTCTCTCTCAACCTGATTGGGTTGTGTGTCCCCCCTTCCCTCACTGGCTTTCCTTTTAGGCGGAAAAACAGTGTTTGTATGAGGGCAGAAATGGCATTGGTCAGGATTGACATAGTATGGGGGGGGCATAAGGGGCTTGAGGGGAGGATTGACCGCAGCAAACCCAAGCGTGGGTTCGGTATCTGCCTGGTTGGAATCTGAACCCTGGTTCCCCAGTGAGACCTTGCTTGCTTAGCTTGCACCACGGCAAAGTTCAACACTGGCCAACTCCCGTCGTACAGGTTTGGAGCGATCCAAACCCAGAGGATCCATTCCATCAAACATGGGGCTTGTGGGATGATGAACTGACCCAGGGACCCCATGCCATGCCAACCCTTGCCCTGCCTGCTGCTGTCAATAAAGAATTGGCCTGATTTCATCCCACCACCATTGCACAGTCTGGTTATTTTACTGCTCTCATGGGTCACACAATACGCCTGCTTGGGAAAACTTTATATATTAATAGTGTTGTTCTGTTGTTGGTGGTTTTTTTGTGTGCTGTCTAGCTGCTGAAAGACAGAGAAGGGTAGGTAAAAGATAAATTAACAAATGGCTTTGCCCCTTATGGAATGGGAGAGGGAGAGATGGTTGGCCTGCTGGAGATGGGGGCGGGGAGCATTGGTTGTTTTTGAGAGGGGAATAGGGAGTTGAGGTAGTGCAGGCAGCTTGGTTCGTGCCTACATTCTAATAATATAAACGTACCAATTTCCCCCCTTCTCCTTCTAACTCAAAGGGGGAAATTATTCCATAAAACATGAAAGAGAGATATTCTATACCATTTGTAATGCATATGCTTCATCTGGAGAACTCCACACTTCATTTCCAGGAGTCATGGTTGCCATATGCTTTAGGCCTTCTGATGTTCAAGACACAAAAGGATTTCTGAAATGTGAAACTAATGAAAAACTAATAGGACAAAGAAAGACTCAGCCTCAGATAACTTCTTTTTACCTTTAACACTATATGCATGAGTTAAAAGCCTAGGGATCTTATAGAATACCTGTTAATTAACTTTTAAAAAACCCTCTTCATCCCATAAGCTCAAAATCTAGTCCTAAGAGTTATCAACCCACCACACCAATAGATTTTATTAAAATTGTAGCTAATGGCTCTCAAGTGAAAGCAAACAAAAATAGTTCTATTTGCTTCCTTGATAGGCAGCTATCCTAGAAGGGGAACACAAATGTATCCCTTCTCCCCTTGACCTTATAATGCATTGGCTTTTTCATGATGATCTACAAAAAGGAAGCATGTTCAGGCCTATAATTGCCTAGAAATGAAATTGTCATTGAAAAGGGTGTGTGTAAGTGTGTGGACAGATTTAGCAAGCTTTTAAAATGCCTTGCAATCCAGGCCGGTAAGCACTGATGTGAAATAAAAAAAGATATGGAAAAGCAAATTTCACTCTTTCTCTCCCTATAAAATGCATTTGACCTTTTTGCAGAGATGCTACATCAGAACCATATGTAGCACTCTGCCTCTGTGGAGTGTTTCTGAAAGAAATGGAATTATTAAAGTTCAAATAAGCACTCTAGGCTTAACACTGAAAAAAATGTTGAATTTGTGATACTGCTTTTCAGCTTTCGATTCAAAGGACAATACCAAGTTTTTCAGGCAAAGTAGGTTGTTGTTAACATGTTTCAAGGGCCACTTCAATGGAGATGAAACATTCATTGTCATATCAGCTCAGAAGCTGACACTAAAAAATCTCAAATACTAGGACAATGGAAACAATAGAATATTGTTTTGCATTGCATTGTGACAACTAAGAAATCAAACACTAGGTGTGAATTTTTGCATGACAGTACACAGATATGCTAAACAAGTCCACTGGTGGATCTCATTATTCAGAATACTGCATGTGAGAGGAAGACACAGAGAAAGGAACTTTCTGCTTATCTTACATTACTCGTGGACATTTCCGAATGTTCTCCACCCCCACCCCTAAAACCACCTTCTTGCACTTTTTAGTGGTTGTATTGAGATAATGCCACTTCCGACATCAGGAGGAGGGGGTTTTGCGGTTCTCACGACCCATTCACATTCTCGCGGGGCTGACTACAGCCCCGCGAGAACAGGGGAATCCCGGGATCATCAGTATGCATTATTCATCGCGCCAGCCAATCGGCTGGCGGCAGGGGCGGGGCGAGTAAGGGGCATTTAACTTTACCTGTAGATTCTACAGCAGGGATGGGAAACATGATACTCTAGGTACTTTTGGACTTCAAGTACCATCAGTCCCAGGTAGCACGGCCAATGGTAAGAGTTTATGTGAGTTGTAGTGATACAAGATCTAGAAGCTGCCTGGCTCTCCATCTCCACTTGAAAGGTGGGGAGAGTCAAAAAGGAACTCATTGGAATAGAATCCTGAAATCTTATATGTGTCTACTGAAAACATAAATCTCACTGAATGCAACTGACCTTACTCCCCGGTAGGAGGGCTGGGGAATCTCCCACCTGCAAGTTTAATTAGGCCCAGAGCAGGTCCCAACTGGGTCTGTAAGTCCATTTTGCCAAAACCACACCCACTTGCCACACGCCTGATGTCACATCAGCAGGTAGAGATGTGGCTGCTATTGCACACTGGGAGCCTTAAAGTGCTCCCCTAAGTCTTTAATGTCACAGGCTTGCTGTTGGTGATGATCCATTGGGATTGTCTATGCCAGGCATAGGCAACCTCGGCCCTCCAGATGTTTTGGGACTGCAACTCCCATGATCTGTAGCTAACAGGACCAATGGTCAAGGATGATGGGAATTGTAGTCCCAAAACATCTGGAGGGCCGAAGTTGAGGAAGCCTGGTCTATGCTTTAGAGCTCTCCATGGAGAACTCCACAGTGCAGCTGACCTCTGCCCCAAGCTAGTCTTGAAGACATAGCTGAACAGTTGATAGGTGATGACTTTGAGCCCTGTAGATACCAACCCTGCCTCTGCGTGGTGGTGACTTCAAGCCTGCTGGATTGGCTGCACCAAGTTACATAGGGAACTTGGTATTCAAGTAGACCCCTGCAGAAACTGGAGTTTGAAGTCAATGACTATTCAAGTCCTGCTTTCGACAGGAAAAACTGGTCAACAGATGCTATGGAGATACAGTGGTACCTCAGGTTAAGTACTTAATTCGTTCCGGAGGTCCGTTCTTAACCTGAAACTGTTCTTAACCTTAAGCACCACTTTAGCTAATGGGGTCTCCCTCTGCTGCCATGCCTCTGGAGCATGATTTCAGTTCACATCCTGAAGCAAAGTTCTTAACCCGAGGTACTATTTCTGGGTTAGCGGAGTCTGTAACCTGAAGCGTATGTAACCCGAGGTACCACTGTATCAGGATGTCAACAAGTGGACAGGGCTCCACACTTCTGTCCAAGTGACCGGCTGATCTAGTGCCCTATCTTGAGGGTAGAAGGTTGCAGCCTAAAAGTTATGTCCATTGATACGAAAACTTTGGGAGGAAAACTTTTCATTTTAGTAGACTTGCTTCCTGTAGCTATTTTCCTTCAGGAAGTCAGAGCAACATCACATTTGACAGAAGCCTGAATTTTGCTCTGGTTAAATTCCTATGCTTGCCATGCCAAGACATCTGTGTACATAATTATGTCTGTGATGCTGTAAGAAAAGGAACTTTTGTTTCCTTTTTTTAGTGTATGCAAAACCAACACCTTCCAACAGGAAAAGCAATATAAAATTCAGGAACAGCAGTATAAAATTCAGTTAGTGAAAGAAAGAAAAATACCCTGAGGCAGAGAGAACACTAAAAGTTGAGGCTGATTCACTACAGGGCTACTAATAGTGGTGGTGGTGATGATGATGATGATGATGATGCAGAGAATTTCAGTTTCTTAACCCACAATCTAGATCAGGCTTCCGTAACCTGGTGCCCTCCAAATATTTAGGTCAACAACTCCAATCAGCTGCAGCCACCACAGTGAGAGCTGCAGTCTAGAACATCTGGATGGCATGAAGTTGAAGGAGGCTGATCAGTACGTTGTCTCTAACTATATACCCAATGGCTGGAAGGCAGCAGCTGTCACATTGTAAGCAATCATGCAGATACACCCTCATACAGTCTACATGCTTTAATCTAACACAGACAGCTCATCCTAAATTGTATTCATATTCCAGTGCAGGGATTTCTGTATTCTCTGTTGCCATTCTAGTCTATGGACTACAGATAACTGCCCCCCCCCCCATGATTACATTTTGGTAGGACCACAAACTTGACCCGTGAATCATGGAATACCCACATGCAGTGCTTTTTTTCTTTAAAAGTGTTTAGGGTACTCTCATTTTCTTACTCATATCAAAATTCTGCCCCTCAATGAGGCCAAACTTAGATTCACAAAATGTTTAGGGGTATGTGTAACCTTGCGTACCCCCAGGAAAAAAAGCACTGCCCACATGAGCAGGTTTATTCATGGACTACAATTTATTCATTACTGCAAGGTGTACAAAAGCAACTTGTGATTCAAGGACCCACCACCCGCTTGGGGATAAGAAAGACACATGGACACAGTATATTAGGTTAATGGGCTAAAAAAGGCCACAACTTTATTGATTACAGCATGTGAGAGGTATTGGCTTAGGCATTGGATAAAACAACAGAGTGTGACTCCAGCCCCTCAGGAAGGGGTGAGTCTATCAAGGGTTAACCACCAATGGGAGGAGCCTGTTGGTGCAAATACAACTGAAAGCTCCCCCTGATGTCACCGGGGGTGACAAGTTTCCTGGATTTTTCAATGGCCATGGGGCTATGGGAACCACGCCAGACCCCTCTTTTCAGAAGGTTGGACCAAAACAACATTGTCCCAGGGGATAGATCATCGGAGTCAATTGGCTTCCTTAACTGGGAGATTCAGAAGAACATTTCCTTTTCACCATGGTTTCCCAAGCCCCTTCTTTGCAAAGGCATGACATGCTGTTTTCCAAAGACGGGATCACAGCTTGCAAAGAATAAGTAACACTGCGCCACAATATCTGTTGTTGGCATCCATCTGTCTCAGGACACAATGGAGGAGTGCATCTTTGGGGGTGAAATCAAGCTGTTGGAAGGTTACTGCTGTGACTGTAAAGGCCTATATGTGAGATACATGTTCTGTTGCAGCTGGGGCAGGTGTCTGGTTCTGCTGCTGCAGGGACGCGGGTGGCGCTGTGGGTTAAACCACAGAGCCTAGGACTTGCCGATCAGAAGGTCGGCGGTTCAAATCCCCATGACGGGGTGAGCTCCCGTTGCTCGGTCCCTGCGCCTGCCAACCAAGCAGTTCAAAAGCACGTCAAAGTGCAAGTAGATAAATAGGTACCGCTCTGGTGGGAAGGTAAACGGCATTTCCATGCGCTGCTCTGGTTCGCCAGAAGTGGCTTAGTCATGCTGGCCACATGACCTGGAAGCTGTACGCTGGCTCCCTCAGCCAATAAAGCGAGATGAGCGCCGCAACCCCAGAATCGGCCACGACTGGACCTAATGGTCAGGGGTCCCTTTATCTTTACCTTGTGCTGCTGCAGATGCATCAAGGTGTTTCTTCTCTCTCTCCATCTCTGTAATATTAAAACTTATGCATGGTGTAGTAGAGAAAGTGGGGAGAGTGGTTAGGGATCTTAAGCCAAGGAGTGACCTTGACCACATTGGTCTAATTTCTGGACTTCCCATATACATCTGGTTAACTACTGTAAGAACAGGATGCTGGACTTGGTGGGGCTTTGGCCTGATCCAACAAGGTTCTTATCTACTGCCCCCAGTATCAAATCCAGCAGACCTCTGAATGTTATGGAACAGCAGTGTGGGACGGTTGATACCCTCCTGTCCTGCTTGCGGGCTTCACAGAGACATCTGCTTCACCGCATGGGGAAGAGGATATTGCCTTAGGCACAAAGATACTTTGAGAGAAGAACCCATTTCCTCCTGTTTACTGACTTTCTGAATTACTGTACAATATAACTATTTACCGTATGTCACGGCCACCCAGGACGGGTCCCAGCTCACAAGAGACCTCACTCCGTTGCAGTTTATTTACAGGAAAAGTTTATTGAAGATTTCTGCTTCTCGTACAGTTCAGCATCGTGGCCGTACGTCTGTCACGTTAGACCGCTGAAGTCCCCTCTGACTCCTCCCCTCTTCCACACCAACTTAATAGCCTGGCTCTAGACCACCTCTTCCTCTCCTTTCTTTTCCGCAGGGTCTTCCTGCCCCCCTGGGTTCCCTCTCTCCGTGACTCGCCTGAGGCTGAATCCTCTGCCGCCTCTTCCCCCCTCCTTCTGGCTTTAGGGCCGGGCTCCTCCCCTGAGCTCTCTCCACTTCCGCGCGCCTCTACGTTTGAACTTGGCGCGCGTACGTTGCTGCTGACCTTTCTTTCGACCGCTACACCACCCCTTGTTCTGCTCTCCACCCTTTCCGGCTGAACACCTTGCTCCAACCCCCTTTCTCTGTTCTCTCCTAATCCTGCTCCCTCCGAGAGGCTGACGACTCCACCCCCTTTACTCCGTTCCGGCTGAGACGCCTCTTGCTGCGTCTGTCTTCCACTCGGCTCCTCTCCGCTTCTCCCTTCTCCTCCCTTTTGCTTGATTAAGGTAACCCCCTTTTGAGAATCCTCTGACTCGCTGCTCAGACTCGTGGATTCCCTCAGAATTCCGTCATCTTCTTCCTCATCCTTCTGCCCCTCCTCCCACTCGCTCTCCGTCTCCTCTGTCATCTCCTCCTCTCTCCCAGAAACCCTGACATCCATCCCCCCCTCGAAGCCCCCCCTTCCCCCCTCCCGCTCGCCGGGTGCAGGTTGAGGAAAACGTGGTTCTTCCGGGGTCGGTTCAGGATACAAGTTGTCCACTTCAACGTTCTCCTCTGTCATCTCCGTATATGTGTGTTCGAACTCGGGTTCCCCACCCACAGACATCACAGTCTCTTCCTCCATCACTGCTTCTCCTGGCGCTGCCTGCCAAGGACCTACCATCCATCTCTGACTCCATGCCTCCCTTGTCTGATCCACCCACCAACAAGGGCCTGTCTCCTCCCCCCCCAGTCTCGGATCCCTGGTCGGGCTTGTTTCGGGCGTATGGCCCTCGGGTGAGGAGAAACCCTCGAACGTGCTGTCTGACAAAGTGGGCGTGAAAAGCCAATCATCAAAATACTCCTCGGGCATGGGCTTGTGCGGAAAAAGTGCATGGAACTCCTCCTTCAACAGGGGTTCGTCCAACGCGTAACCCGGCACCCAGCTATTGGCAGAGGCCGGAGTGCCTTCCCTGGCTAGAAAATATTCAACTCCCTCCTCCCCCCATCTCGAGTCCAGTATCTCTGTGACCTCGTTAAGAGGTTCTGGCCTTGGCGATTCCCCCCCCTCAGGCGCCCTCCTACGTGGCTCTGGGAGTGCTCCTGACTCTTGAAACCTGTGTGGGGTTTTGTAGGGAGTGAGCACCGACCTATGAAAGACCGGGTGCACCCTGGAACCCTCCGGAAGGGCTAGACGAAAAGCCACCGGATTGATCTTAGCCTCAACTTGATATGGCCCTAGCTGCCTGTGTCCTAACTTCTTCTTGGCCAATGACCTGGCCGGCATCGCGTGGGCTGCTAACCACACCCAGTCCCCAATCTGGATGTCCTCTCCCGCCCTCCTGTGCTTATCGGCCTGCACCTTATACGCCTGTTTTGCCAGCTCCAAATGTCTCCGCAGCTCCTCGTGCACCTCTTGCAACTCCGCTGCAAACTGGTCGGCATCTTGAGGCCCCCCCCCTCCTGGTGCCGCAAATCTCGGGAAGGTTCTGGGATGACGGCCATTGTTCGCGAAGAAAGGCGTCACCCCGGTGGATGCGTGTTTCGTGTTGTTGTAGGCGAATTCAGCCATCGGCAGATAGTCCACCCACGCCGCAGGTCGCTGGTTGGCGTAGCACCGCAGGTACTGCTGCATGATCGCGTTGACCCTCTCCGCTTGACCGTTGGTTTGTGGATGTCTCGCCGATGTCAGGTTGATTTTGACGTGCAAGATGCCCAGAAGCTTTCGCCAGAAAGTGGAAACAAACTGGCGCCCCCTGTCGGACAAGACGGACTGCGGAAGTCCATGCACTCTGAAGACGTGATCGATGAAGAGCTTTGCGGTCTGTTCTGCCGTCGCCACCTTGGCACAAGGGATGAAATGCGCCATCTTGGTGAACAAGTCCACCACCACTAACACCGCCGTCTTACCTCTGGAGCTGGGCAGGTCCGTAACAAAGTCCAACGCTACCCTCTCCCACGGTTGCTGCGGTGTCTCCAGCGGTTCTAGCAATCCCGCCTGCTTCTGGTGCACTGGTTTGGACCTCTGGCAGATATCACACCTGGCGACGTAGTCCGCCACCTCTCCTCTCATCTGGGGCCACCAAAAGTCTCTAGCCACCAACTCCATCGTCTTCTCTTTGCCGAAATGGCCTGCACTAGGGGCGTCATGCAATTGTTGCAGAACCTTGGCTCGAAGATCGTCGGTGGGCACGTAAAGGGCACCCTTACGAGTCAAAAGTCCATCTTGCAATTGGAACTCATCGTTGTCTCGCGACCCTCCGCGTAGCTCCTCCATCTTGGACTGTGCAAACTGATCCCTTTGCAACGCGCGTCGCACCGCGTCTAGGTCGACTGCGATGGTAGCGCACGTCCACGCCTGCGGTGCGAAAATGTGCTTTGCTGCGATTGGAGCTGCTTCCTCCAAGTATTGCGGCTTTCGGGACAGCGCGTCTGCAATAACATTGGAGTCTCCTGGGATGTATTCTATTTTGAAGTCGAAATCCGCAAAGAACTCCGCCCAGCGCATGTGTCGCTGGGTCTGTAACTTAGCCGTCCGCCAATACTCTAAGTTCTTGTGATCCGTGCGGACTTGCACCGTGTGCTTGGCTCCTATTAAGAAGTGTCGCCACGCTTTGAAAGCTGCATGAATGGCCAACAACTCCCTGTCCCATATGGTATAATTGCGCTCCGTCTTGCTGAGCTTCCGGGAGTAGAACGCACCCGGTCTCCAGTTGCCTTGTGAATCCTCTTGCAAAAGAACGGCCCCAACCGCTCTGTCTGACGCATCGGTCTCTACCCGCATGGGTCTGCCGGGATTCACGTGGAGCAGCTGCTCTTCGGAGGCGAAAAGACCTTTAAGCGTCCGGAAGGACCGCTCCGCTTGTTCGGTCCAGACGAACTTCTTCTTCTTGGAACTGAGGGTGTCAGTGATAGCCGCCGTCGCGTTCGCAAAACCTTTAATAAACTTGCGGTAAAAATTGGCAAAGCCGATGAACCTCTGGACCTCTTTCCGATTTCGAGGGCTTTTCCAGTCCAACAGCGCTTGAACCTTAGCCCTGTCCATGGCCAGTCCCTCGTCGGACAACTTGTAGCCAAGGAAATCAACCTCTCTGACATCAAACTGGCATTTTTCCAACTTGGCGTACAGCCTGTGGTCCTTCAGCCTCTGCAGGACCTCCCTCACGTCCTTATCGTGATCCTCCGGCGATTCCGAGAAAATCAGGATATCGTCGAGAAAGCAGACACACTTCTTGTAGAGGAGACCTGCTAGCACGTGGTGCATAAATGCTTGAAAAACGTGGCTGCCATTTTGGAGACCGAAAGGCATGACTCTGTATTCGTATGTGCCCAGAGGGGTGAACATGGCGGTCTTCCACTCATCTCCTTTCCGGATGCGGATGAGATTGTAAGCTCCACGTAGGTCCAGCTTGGTGAAAATCTTGCCCCTCCTGACGGTCGCTAAAAGGTCGTCAATCTTGGGCATGGGGAAAGCTTTGGGCTTAGTCAAGCTGTTTATGAACCTGTAATCCACTATAAGCCTTTTTTGGGGCGTGTTTTTCTTCTTCACAAAGAACACAGGGCTGCCACCCGCTGCTTTAGATTCCTGGATGAAACCTCGCTTGAGGTTATGGTCTATGAACTCCCGAAGCTCTTGCATCTCGTCTTCCGACATGGAGTACAGCTTGGCAGCAGGCAGTTGCGCCCCTGGCACCAAATCAATCGCGCAGTCGTAAGGTCTGTGAGGCGGCAACTTGTCAGCTTCCTTCTCACAGAAAACCTCCAAGAAGTCCTGGTACTTGTGAGGCACTGTTTGCACCATACCCAGATGCAACTGCTGCTCGGCTTCTCCTCCCTGATCGGTCTGAAAGCAATGCTGAGCACAATACGATGAACAAAAGGTGATCTGCCGCTGGTACCACGCAACCGCGGGACTGTGCCTCTCCAGCCAACTCATGCCTAACACGATGGGTGTGTCCGATAAGTGGGTGACATTGAAACTAATAAGTTCTCGATGGTTGCCAATCTGCATCATCATGGGAGGGGTTTGCTGCACCACTTGCCCCCCCAGCAACTTCCTGCCGTCTACCGTGACCACGTTTAGAGGCGTCGTTGCAGGCAGGAGCGCCATGTTGTGCTGCTTAACGAACTGCAGTCCCACGAAGTCGGCGTTGCTTCCCGAATCGATCGTTATTGGAACCTCGAGGAGTCTCCCATCAGGCAACTGGAGTGTTGCTGTGAGCAGAACTGCCGGTCTGGGAGGCAAAGGGTCCACGCTCTGCAGTGATGCTGGGGGCTTGTCTACAGATCCGCCTGGCTGAGCCCCAGTAGCTCTGCTTCCAGCCAGGCGCTGTCGTTTCCCTGAAGCTGCTCCCCTGGTTTCACCTCTGCTGTTACAGTTGCCAGTGCTGCAGTGTGCTTCTGGAGCCTCTGGGGGCACTCTTTCGCCATATGGTGCGCACTGTCACAGATGTAACACTTCCTGGTTCCTCTAGGAGGCTTCGCTTTGGCTGCACCAGGGACAGGGCTCTGGGATGGCTTCTGAGCCCTAGCACCACCAATCTCCATTGGCTCCTCGCTGTCCTTCCCCATTGGCGAGGGGTGCGCACGGCTGAAATCCCTGTGCACAAAAGGGAGAGTCCTCGCTTGCGCACGCGCTTGGGGCCCGTCCTCCTCGTGCCACGGACGTCCCTCATGTCGAATTCCAATAGCTAAAGCCCGTTGCACCACGTCTTCTAGGGTCTGGGGTCTGTCCCCCCTAGCGATCTCATCCTTGATGGGGGGGCTCAATCCCTCCCAAAAAAGATCTCTGACCGGCTTACTGTCCTTTGGCCAATCTAAGGCGGTGAGCAATGCAAAAAATTTAGAGTGGTATTGGCGCACAGTCGCTTTCCCCTGCCTCAGCCCGTGCATTTGACGGCGCGCAATGTCCACATCCACAGAGGATTGAAAACAAGAATCCATCGCTTTGATGAACGCAGTTGAATTGCGACGGGCCGGTCCATCTTCGCGCCACAGATTGCGTAGCCAAGCCCTGGCCTCCCCATGCAGGTGCGAAACAATGAACCCCACTTTCTCCTCCTCATCTTTAAAATCGTGACGGAGTAAATGCAGTGCATATACGACGTCCGCTCTGAAATTGGGATAGTCTTGCAAGTTGCCATTAAAATGCGGAACCAGGGCACCCCCCCTCCGTCCAAGCGCAATGCCCTCCGCTCTGGAACCTGGGGCCCCCGCCCTGTCCGCGTGTTCCCACCTTGCCTGCAAATCCTGGCACGTCTTCTCCAAGTCGTCATTCTTCTTCTGCGAAGCAATGACTGCCGATGTGAGAGCGGTAACCTGATCCCGCAGTGCAACCAGCTGCTCCTCAGCGCTCATGGCTGCTCCCGTTCGTGAGCTTCGCAAAAAAAAATTTTTTGCTTTCAGAGAGGGGACTTACTGTCACGGCCACCCAGGACGGGTCCCAGCTCACAAGAGACCTCACTCCGTTGCAGTTTATTTACAGGAAAAGTTTATTGAAGATTTCTGCTTCTCGTACAGTTCAGCATCGTGGCCGTACGTCTGTCACGTTAGACCGCTGAAGTCCCCTCTGACTCCTCCCCTCTTCCACACCAACTTAATAGCCTGGCTCTAGACCACCTCTTCCTCTCCTTTCTTTTCCGCAGGGTCTTCCTGCCCCCCTGGGTTCCCTCTCTCCGTGACTCGCCTGAGGCTGAATCCTCTGCCGCCTCTTCCCCCCTCCTTCTGGCTTTAGGGCCGGGCTCCTCCCCTGAGCTCTCTCCACTTCCGCGCGCCTCTACGTTTGAACTTGGCGCGCGTACGTTGCTGCTGACCTTTCTTTCGACCGCTACACCACCCCTTGTTCTGCTCTCCACCCTTTCCGGCTGAACACCTTGCTCCAACCCCCTTTCTCTGTTCTCTCCTAATCCTGCTCCCTCCGAGAGGCTGACGACTCCACCCCCTTTACTCCGTTCCGGCTGAGACGCCTCTTGCTGCGTCTGTCTTCCACTCGGCTCCTCTCCGCTTCTCCCTTCTCCTCCCTTTTGCTTGATTAAGGTAACCCCCTTTTGAGAATCCTCTGACTCGCTGCTCAGACTCGTGGATTCCCTCAGAATTCCGTCATCTTCTTCCTCATCCTTCTGCCCCTCCTCCCACTCGCTCTCCGTCTCCTCTGTCATCTCCTCCTCTCTCCCAGAAACCCTGACACCGTACAATACTTTGGTTTATATACAAATGGTTTTACGGTGCAATCATTGAGCATGCCACTCTGTAGAATTTGAAAGGAGTAGTAAATGTGAAATGGTAGCATTTGATTCTTGGGCTGTTTACATCGATTGCTGGTTTAGCTCTTTGGTACATGAAAAAAAACCTGTAATGCTTTTGTAATATTTTGTCGGGAAAGTCACCCTTTCTTTTCAGTGCTGTTGACTTTAAGGGTATTACATATTCTGTGGGCATAGTGTTAAAAGTTTAGGTGGTATTATTAAAGATATGTTATAAGCAGTATCTATTCTGTGGCTGCTTTTAGGGGCTCTGTGTAAACTGTGCTAAAAAAAGTACCAACATTTCCCAATTTTAATGATCATTAAAGCTGGATTTTAAAACCTCCATGAACTATGAAAATTTGCACATTTTCTTCTAGTTTGCATAATTTTTTGTGCTTCTGCTAGTTATGGGGAGGAAACCAAACAGTTTCTTCTTTAAAATTTATTTTAAAAGAACATAAGAAAACATGTTAAAATAGCAGGCACTTCTTTAGTAAGTTACAAGCAAGAAAATAAGAACATTGTGAAATCTGACTTACATAATCACAACTAAGTCACAGATAGAATAGTTAAAGTCCTTTCAATGTTCCGCATTCAGAGGCTTTCGCAATTCTCCATCACAAAGGACGAAAGGACGGCTACTTAGTTGGGAGAATTGATTGGTATTCTTTAACTTCCCATCTGATTGCTTCAATTTCTTATGATTCTGGCTTTCATAACATGATATGATGTATGTCTATTAAAGGTCCTCTATCCCTGGAATCAGTGCCAGTTTTCTTATCTGCTTTGCAGACCAGAAACTTAATTTGTCTACTCGTGTGAATGTAGGTTTGAAATTCTATAGGACACATTGATTCCCACAGGGATGTCAGTGTGCTGTGTCCAATGATTCCATTTTGCTCACATAACAGACTTTCATTTGTGCAACAAAAAACCCTCTCCTTTCCCCTATACCATCCCACACCCTCAAAATGTTGGGGTACCAGGGGGAAGAGAGAAAGTAAAAGCCCCTCTGTGAAAGTCCAAGCCAGTCGGAGTAGCATGGCAATTTGTTGAGGCATTTTTCCCCAGCTTCCATCTAGTCTTGGACCTCTGGATGCTGTTGTTGAACTTGCTAGCCATGCCTTTGGTGATCTGCACCTGTAGACAATGGCGGAATCTAAACTAGGCTTGCTCAACTTTGGCCCTCCAGAAGTTTTTGGCCTACAACTCCCATGATCCCTAGCTAGCAGGACCAGTGGTCAGGGATGCTGGGAATTGTAGTCTCAAAACATTTGGAGGGCCGAGGTTGAGGAAGGCTGATCTAAACACTTCAAAGAAGCATTTCACTTAAACACATTGTAAACTTTGTATGAGAAATCAGGTTGGGAAAAACAGCCACGTGGTGTCACAGTGTTATAATGCATATAGAACGCATGTATGTCTTTACCAATCTAGCCAAGTCCTAACTTGTATCATTGCAAGCTTTGAAAATAGCTTTCTTTTCTGCTGCCTCAGTATTTGAGCCAGAAGCCAAGCTATTACCTGAGATTTTTGACAGAAGCCACCAAGAAAAGTGTATTTCCCCAACTCTCAATTCTACTTAGGAATCTTGCCTTTCGGAGCAGGGGGACATAACAAGTTTAGGTTTCCCATCCATTTTTTTAAAAAAATTTGTTAGTAAATGCCATAATTGAAGTCTGCTTTAGAACTGGTGTTGGTTCCATTTTGTCTCGTTGGGAGAAAGTCTCCTAGCTAAATGCCCAACATTTTTGCTTAACACAAAGGGAGAAAGCGCCATTCCAAAGATCTTTAGATAGAAAGTGCCTTTTTGCAAGCAAGTACTACTGTAAACTATTGTGAATGACCTAGTTACCTCCTGTCTCCTCAATATTGTGTGGGTATCAGATCCAGCAAAGTTGCCAAGAAGGTCAATAATTTCCTATTTAGAAAACAGCCATATCCCCAAGGGGGAGAAAAAACTGTGGATCCACTTGCCTTCTCCACTTGCATGATGGGAGATAACTGGGACAGCAGCATTGTAGAAGGCGTCAAAATGAACACATATTTTGTAGCAAGAACAGAATGCTAAACTAATGCATTGATTCCACCCCCAGCTCCCAACTAAGTGTTCTACTACAAATCCCGGAGATTTACAAACCTCACCAACAGAAATCACAGACTATGAAATGTAATACAAAGGACCGTACAAACGAACAGCTTGCTTTTTTTTATTTTGAAAAGTTCTTTTTAAAAATGAGCAAGACAGGTTGGCCATTTCTGCTCTTATTTGTAGGGCTCCTGAGTTTTCCTGTTTCAGCATTTTGGTCCCAAGTGGAAATTTAATCCTGTGGGCAGTGATCCATAAATTGACATGTGGAGTGAGTTTTATGTTCAAGGTTCTGCAGTTGCTACTATTTTAACATTTATTTCAGCACCATATTGTGTACAGACTATACCTGGACCTAGTCTATTGATAAACCTAATGGGAACAAGAAATGGTGCTTTTGTAAATTCCTTTGCTTTCTTTATACTTTGTTGTTGTTGTTTTGTAGGGTGTGTGTGTTTCTGTGTAAGAAAATGACTTAAAAGCAATGACAGAAAGCAGACTGTGAGAGCGTGAATTGCTTATGATAGAAAAGTTGAGGCCATGTTGCTCAAATAATTGGGGTAGTTTTACAAAGGAAAATTCTTTAAAAGGGGACATCATTTATTTATGCATACTATTATTGCCTAGCCCACTTATAAGTTTTCAAAGTGGCTCACATATCAGGAAATATAAAATTAGGTCTTCTTGTTCCGTATCACAAAATATGATTGTTTTCTTGAGATCAGGGTGCTGTTCTGCAATTGGCCCTCTCACTCCCCAATAATGCCTAGAAATTATGTGGACCTGGAATTTTAAATAGTTAATTCTACACACTTTATACAGTATTAGTTTCACATGGTCAGTTATTTGTTGAGATTGCACTGTTTCACGGGGTTTATCTTGAAGATAAGGCTTTAGCTGGCATCTGAAATACGGAATAGAGAGTCATTGGAAGTTATCTGTGTTGATGCCCTGCCAAGTTTACTTAGTCTTTCATTCTGTTGGGAAACTGATGTGTCAACCAAACACCAGCTGTGGCTTATGTAGCCCCAACAGTCACTTTGGTGGAAACAGATACAGGCAGCTCAAAGAGAATACTTTTGTTAGTGAGAATCTCCATGCAGGATAGATCATGCCAACTCAATCTCCATCGTCAGGGGTCACAGACATTTCTTACAGTTCTCAGCAACCAAAGACAGAAGGTGTGCAAGATAATGACAGAGCTTTGTAGCTTTCTTTTGGCTATTTAATAAAATCTTTAGCTTTTGTCTCATTTGTGTGTTCATTGAGTTCCAAATCCTAAAAGAACCATTGCCCCTTTGGCAATACATTTTCAAAGTGAATATATATATATATATATATATATATATATATATATATATATATTTGCTTTCGTAGATTTTCACGGGTACAGGAATGCAGGTTTTGGTGTCCTCGGGTGTCTTCCCGTGTAAAAGTTGGGGTGTCTAGGCGACGTTTCGACGAGGTCTCACTCGTCATCTTCAGGCTGGTGCTTTCGGCTTCTTGTTACTGGAACAGAGCAGGATCTCAGTGTTTGAGTTCCTATAAATACTGTTGAGGGGGTGTGGTGTATAGCCTCCAATGTTCTGGGCAGAGAGGAAGTTCCCAGGCTAGTGTGCCTTTTCTTCTTTTGTTCCTTAATTACTTGAGGGATATCTTGAGTGATTTCTTGAGTGATATCCTGAGTACCACTTAGGTGGGTCATTAGGTGTGGATTGGTTGCTAAAGTCTTTGTGTCTTGACCTCTTGAACTTTGTGAAGAGTTTTTCTGAGAAGATGGCTGTACTGCACTTAGTTGTGCTCTGGCTTGGCTTCGTGTATAGGGGCGAGCTGTGGTTTTGTGGCCTGTGTCAGCCAGATCTGTGTAGGGATTGCAGGGGGGTGCAGCATCCGGAGGTGCCACCATGGTTTGGCTACTGGATGGTGTCTGTAATTTATCTGTGGAGAGGGTCTGGGTTTGGGTCTGGTGTGGTTGATTGGTGATGGCGTTCTGTGTGCCTCTGGATCTGGTGTCAGTTTTTGTGGGGAGGGCTAATTTCCAGATGTCTGGCAAGCGGGATGTGTCGTCACGCTTGTTCATGTTGTGAGGGTGTTTCTCTATCTCGATGGCTTCCATGATTATTCTCTTGTGGTGATGTTCCATGTTAAAGAGCAATTTGGAATCTGCAAAATTAATTTCGTGTCCTGTTTCTTTCATGTGTTGGAAAAGAGAGGAAGTTTTTTCTTCTTTTTTGACGGCATTCTTGTGTTCTGCGATACGTGCATTTATTCGTCTGTTTGTTTGTCCAATGTACGTGGCTGGGCAGACTTTGCAGGGTATTTCATAGACCCCTTGGTTTTCCAACTGGATTTTATCCTTGGGGTTTCTGAGGATATTGGCTATTTTTTGGTTGGTGCAAAAGGCTGTTTTGATATTGTGTTTATGGAGGATTTTGCTAATTTTATCTGTAGTGCCCTTGATATAAGGAAGGAGGGCCATGCCATTGTTTTCTTCTGTGTCTTGGTTTTTGGGGGGTGTTTCTTTTTGGATTAGCTTCGTAACCCTGTTTTGCTGGTATCCATTGGCAATTAACACATTTGAGAGATTCTGTAACTCAGTTGTCAAGTGGTCTTTGTCAGCCAGGCGTTTGGTTCTGGAGATGAGAGTCTTGGCTACGGAGTTTATTTGTGCAGGGTGGTGGTGTGATTGTGCATGTAAGTAGCGGTTGGTGTGTGTTTTTTTCCGGTAGATAGTGTGTCCTAGGGAGCCATCCGGTTTTTTGTAGATTAGGACGTCAAGGAAGGGAAGTTGGTTGTTGGCTTCTATTTCCATAGTGAATTGTATTTTGGGGTGTAGGCTGTTGAGATGTGTGAGGAAGCTATCCAGTTTTTCCTTCCCGTGTGGCCAAATTACAAAGGTGTCGTCAACATATCTGAGCCAAAGTTTGGGTTTGTGTTCTGACTTGTCTAAAGCATTGGTTTCAAAGTGTTCCATGTACAGGTTTGCGATGACCGGTGAGAGGGGTGATCCCATAGGTGCTCCTTCTATCTGTTTGTATCTTTGTCCATTGTGGATGAAGTACGTGTTGGTTAGGCAGTGGTTGGTCAGGTCCAAGATGTATTCGGGGGGATTGTATTTGTTTTGAATGGCTGTCAAGGCTTCATTAATGGGCACTTGTGTGAAGAGAGATACAACATCGAAGCTCACAAGTAGGTCATTAGGATGTAGGTTTTGCTTCTTTATTGTTTCTATGAACTGGAAGGAGTTTGGAACGTGTGAAGAGATGGATTCTGCATAGGGCTGAAGTTGCTTGGCGAGAAATTTAGCGAGATTTTGTAGAGGTGAGCCTATGGAGCTGACTATTGGTCTGAGTGGTGTTCCTTCTTTGTGTATCTTGGGGAGGCCGTAGAGTTTGGGGCATCTGGATGATTTTTCTCTGGGGATGATTCTTAGCTGGATAAGATAAGATAAATTACAGACACCATCCAGTAGCCAAACCATGGAGGCACCTCCGGATGCTGCACCCCCCTGCAATCCCTGCACAGATCTGGCTGACACAAGCCACAAAACCACAGCTCGCCCCTATACACGAAGCCAAGCCAGAGCACAACTAAGTGCAGTACAGCCATCTTCTCAGAAAAACTCTTCACAAAGTTCAAGAGGTCAAGACACAAAGACTTTAGCAACTAATCCACACCTAATGACCCACCTAAGTGGTACTCAGGATATCACTCAAGAAATCACTCAGGATATCCCTCAAGTAATTAAGGAACAAAAGAAGAAAAGGCACACTAGCCTGGGAACTTCCTCTCTGCCCAGAACATTGGAGGCTATACACCACACCCCCTCAACAGTATTTATAGGAACTCAAACACTGAGATCCTGCTCTGTTCCAGTAACAAGAAGCCGAAAGCACCAGCCTGAAGATGACGAGTGAGACCTCGTCGAAACGTCGCCTAGACACCCCAACTTTTACACGGGAAGACACCCGAGGACACCAAAACCTGCATTCCTGTACCCGTGAAAATCTACGAAAGCAAATATATATATATATATATATATATATACACACACACACACTGGGACACAGGTGGTGCTGTGGGTTAAACCATAGTGCCTAGGGCTTACTGATCAGAAGGTTGGTGGTTCGAATCCCCGCGACGGGGTGAGCTCCTGTTGCTCGGTCCCTACTCCTGCCAACCTAGTAGTTCGAAAGCACTTCAAAGTGCAAGTAGATAAATAGGTACTGCTCTGGTGGGAAGGTAAACAGTGTTTCCGTGCACTGCTCTGGTTCGCCAGAAGTGGCTTAGTCATGCTGGCCACATGACCCAGAAGCTGTACGCAGGCTCCCCCGGGCCAATAAAGCGAGATGAGCGCCGCAACCCCAGAGTCGGCCACGACTGGACCTAATGGTCAGGGATCCCTTTACACACACACACACACACACACACACACACACACACACACACACACTTTTCCTCCACAGAACTTGTGGATTTTCAGGTACCATCCAAACAATGGCAATATTGAGACCTGGAAGGCTTCACTCCCATCCACTGTCATGACATCAGAAGCAGCAAGAGCCATATATGAAACAGGTTCCCTAAACTGCAAATTTGATAATTCAGAAAGAATGTGACATAATCAAGAGCAGCTGTTCCTAGATCAGCCAGATCAGCCACCAATCTTTACTAGACTGAGTTTCAGTTTACAGAAGAAGGAGGAGGAGGAGGAAGAGGAGGAGGAGGAGGAAGAGGAGGAGGAGGAGGAAGAGGAGGAGGAGGAGGAAGAGGAGGAGGAGGTTTCCAGAAAATTACTCATGGACCTCGGTACCACCCTATAATGGAAGGGGAAAGGCCAGTGTGATCGAACAACTGGGAACCCACAAATTCCCCACCCAACTCAAAACCTCCCAACATTCCCTATTATAACAATTTAGATACTGAAAAGTGTGGGAGAAAGCAAGGAATATTGTAGTACCAATAGGCTGAAGTAATCATTTCCCAGTACTACCACCGGCCTGCCAGGTGAACTGAAATTATTGCTAAGCCATGCCACCAATTCCTGACCTTAACATGCTACACAGGAGGATTTCATAATCAGTGGTGTCATATGTCACCAAGAGGTCCAGGAAAATCAACAGGATCATACTCTCCCTATTTATCTCCTGGTGAAGCTTGTCCATAGGGCCTCCATGGCAGTTTCTGACCCACGTCCAAGCCAGACACCGATGGGGATAAACACAGGTAATCAGCTTCACCTGATACACCCTGGAGCTGGGGGGGGGGGGCTTTTTGATTCCGAGGGCCACATTTCAGTGTGGACAATTCTCTGTAGGTCACATGCCAATGGGGAGAGGGGCAGAGGCAAAAGTTAGTGGGTTTATAAATGTGCATTTTACTAATGCACCCTTGTCCTCCATCTGGGAATGTAAAAAGTATTATAAGAGTACAAGGACGATTTCTAGGCAAGCAAAAACTTTGAAAATGGGTATGAAACCATACTAGCAGGAGTTATGGCTGGGAGCGGGTTTGGCTGTGGACAGTCCTGAGTCTCGGAACAGAGGCTTGGGGGTACACTGGTACCTTGGTTCTCAAACTTAATCCATTCCAGGGGCCTGTTCAACTCCTGAAACCATTCGAAAATCAAGAGAAGAAGAAGAAGAAGAAGAAGAAGAAGAAGAAGAAGAAGAAGAAGAAGAAGAAGAAGAAGAAGAAGAAGAGGAGGAGGAGGAGGAAGAAGAATTTGGATTTGATATCCCGCTTTATCACTACCCGAAGGAGTCTCAAAGCGGCTAACATTCTCCTTTCCCTTCCTCCCCCACAACAAACACTCTGTGAAATGTGTGGGGCTGAGAGACTTCAGAAAAGTGTGACTAGCCCAAGGTCACCCAGCAGCTGCATGTGGAGGAGCGGAGACGCGAACCCGGTTCCCCAGATTACGAGTCTACCGCTCTTAACCACTACACCACACTGGCTCTCTGAACCACCCTATGGTAACACACTGATACCAATATTGTATTTAAAATAAGAAAGTGTGTGTGTGTGTGTGTGTGTGTGTGTGTGTGTGTGAATCTTCAGTTATAATTTGCCCCTACTTTTTTGTATCCCACCAATTAATCAAGTAAAATCAACTAGTTAAAGTGATTAAACCTTGCAGTTTACATACGTGTTATATGTAGACAAGAAGAAGAAGAGGAGTTTGGATTGATATCCTGTTTATCACTACCTGAAGGAGTCTCAAAGCGGCTAACATTCTCCTTTCCCTTCCTCCAGATTACGAGTCTACTGCTCTTAACCACTACACCACACTGGCTCTCAATTGGAAGAGATGGCTTCTGATTGGCTGCAGGAACTTCCTGCACTCAAGCAGAAGCCACGTAGGGCATTCAGCTTCTGAAAAACATTAACAAACCGGAACACTTACTTCTAGGTTTGCGGTGTTCGGGAGCCAATTTGTTCAGTAACTAAGCCATTTGAGAACCAAGGTACGTATATATAAGTATTTTAGTAGAAGGACTAATATGGGAGTAATACAGAAATAGAGAGGCCAATGCAAGAATATTAGCATATGCATTTCTTGGGACAGATTTTAGAGAAAAGGAAAACCTTGCCACTTCTTTTCTATGTGCAGAATTATAAATATCATGCACCGTAAATGATAATACAAAAGGTTATGATCTAAAATTGTTCCTACTGATTATGAGGCTTTTTTTCTGATTTCACTATTCTTTGGGGAGCAATTAGCTCCCACTCTTGACTAGAAGTAAATGGAATAGGAGTTTACTTCATATTGTGATGGGGGGGGGAAACCTAGGGAAGTATTACTTCAATCATATCATTCAATACACAGTGGAGTTCTATAAAATGCTTGGCTGAATCTAATCACCTTCTGAAATAGAAAACATTCAGTGTGTCATGCATTCTGGTAACCCAAGAGGTCACAGCATCAGGTCTTGTTTGATAGACCGTGGAAACAGGACAGGTACATTTACAAAATTGCTCTATAAGCACCAAAGATATCATTTGATCAAAGCATCATTAAATCAAGTTATCCTCCTACTTGGATATTTGATGTAGCTTCCCTTCCCTCCTTTATCATCTCTCTTGAAAAGAAACTCTTCTGGGAGGGAAGGGACTGTTCCTCCCACCAATGTTGATAGAGCCATAATAAATCTACTTCCTCAGAATTCTCTTAAACCTTTCCGACTGCAAATGTTGATGTTAAATATTTCCCATTAAGCGATTAGCTGGATATTCCCCTCTCCATGATACTTCCACCCTATCTGATAACAACTTGATTGTTTAGAAGGAACTTGGGGTGATGGGTAGGTAATAAATTTTGATGGAGATGATAGTGTAATGCAGCCGAATATATGTATGTCATGAATTAACTTCTAGAACTTCCTTTTAGGTCAAGGATGGGAAACTTGTGATGTACAAGATGTTGCTTGTAGGGATTTTGATGAAAATGGAAAACAAAAATGAAATTGCTGCAGTTTATGTGTTTGTTTCTGGTCAGGAACAAAAACCAGTCAAGTAAATACAACTGGCCAAAAAATAATGCAAAAATAATGCCTTCCCACCCCCAAATTGGATTGACGTTTCCTTTTCACTGTAATGAATTTAAAGTCCATCTGTAAGTTATGTATACGGGAGATGCAAATAGAAATGTAAGTTGAGTTCATTAGAAGACAGTGAGACAAATAACATACTGTGTTTGCAGAACCCAAACTGCAGCAGAATGGAAACAGCACTGATTGCAATGAATGCAGGCAGGAATGGAAACTGCTGCCTTCGTGCAACCCTTCAACTCCCATCATGCCTGACCATTGGCTCTGCTGGCTGAGAGTGATGGAAATTCGAATCCAACAGTAACTTGAGGGCCATAGGCTCCCCAGCCCTGCTGTAGATAGTATGGTATAGTAGTTGTCAGTGTTTGATGAATGGAAGCTTGTGAGATTTCATTTGGTTGCATGTCAAAATAATAATAATGATGATGATGATGATGATGATGATGATGATAATATTATTAATAATAATAATAATTAAGAAAGCAAATTGAAGGGATCAAAATTTCAGATTATGAGGGTTCTCTCTCTCTCTCTCTCTCTCCCCGTGTGTGTGTGTGTGTGTGTGTGTGTGTGTGTGTGAGAGAGAGAGAGAGAGAGAGAGAGAGAGAGAGAGAGAGAGAGAATTTGAAGGTTGCCATATTTCAAGAAGTGAAAATCATCAACAAAAATTGATGAGCTTTTTTGAGGGTGGGTTTTTTTTAGCTTTTCTTTGCAAAATCTTTTTTTTAAAAAAGTTTTTGAGCTATTTTTAAGGGAGTTCTGACATGTATTGCGATACGTCAGGATTTTCCCAGACATTTCAGCGATTTCCAACTGGGCACTGTTTCCGACTGTCGCATTCCAGTTATGTTCAGGAAATTCTGGACATATGGCAGCCCTCGGAGAATTGGACACAAATCAAATTTAGAATGTTATTTTCAGTTTGAGTTGGGTAATACTGTTATGAAAGAGGAACGGCTTAAATGAAACAATCTATTTGAAGTTTGTTAAGGCAACATTTGCCTTAAAATGCACACTAATAGTAACTAGTGTGCATTTTACGGCAAATGTTGCCATGTTCTTATTTGAGGCTTTTAAAATATACTAATTGCTGGATGAACCTGCAAGGTGCCTGTTGCAATCAAAGCCATGTTGCTTTTAATTTTACTTCAAGAAGGACTTTCCCCCTTGATGCTTCCCCAAAATTAGCATACCTGCTCGAACACAAACCAGGATCAAAAGTTGTGAAATATACTACCCTTATTCTGCAAAGCCATTACTTCACAGAATTAGTCACTTCAGCAAACTTAAGCCAAATAATTATTCACTTCAACTTTTCTACTAAATTGCTGACTTCACCAGTTTGGGAGAGAGAGAGAGAGAGAGAAATGAAGATTCAGCACAGAACATAACAATCCCTCAAGACATGAACTTTATTTACTAGTGCCTTGGCTCCCACCCAACTCAATACAGACAGACTCTTACTTGGAAGTAAGGAAGAGATGTGTATTCAGGCAAGTCACAGTACAGACTTGGCAGCAGACACAGTGCTCAGGAGTCATGATGCAGAAGCAGGGCAAGAACTTCATTTGGATCGAAGAGATGAAGATGTCCCAATGAATTCTCCCACCAAGCTCACTTGCTAGGTTGTCTCACCCTGTGGGAATATCGGGATTTCAAGTGTGCGCTTTCTTGGGTCAAAAGTGTCTCTTCCCATCTTTGAAGGCAGTGCCCCTGAGGGGCTTCTGGCAGTTCTCTCACTGTGTAAAGTGAAGTTACAGAGAACCAGGCAGAGGGCCTTCTCAGCAGTGGCACCCTCCCTGTGGAACTCCCTCCCATCAGACATCAAGGAGATAAAGAACTACACAACTTTTAGAAGGCATCTGAAGGCAGAACTGTTTTGGGAAACTTTTAATGTTTGATGCTTTGATGTTTTATATGTGCTGTAAAAGCTGCCCAGAGTAGCTGGGGAAACCCAGCTAGATGGGCAGGATATTATTATTATTATTATTATTATTATTATTATTATTATTATTATTATTATAGGCAACAAGTCTGTACCCTACTGCTCAGGCTCATGTTCCACCTTTGTGACATTATTATTATTATTATTATTATTATTATTATTATTATTATTTATTAAAATTTATATACCACCCCATTCCCACAGGTCTCAGAGCAGTTCATAAGATAAAATTACCTTTCAGGTGTAGAGGATCCTCTCCTCCCCCGGTAGCATCAGAGGCAAGAAGAACAAGCAGTTCATATTTTATGGTTTTTATTCAGTCATTTGGTTGCAAGACAAAGAATCCATGTCTCCACGCAAAGGAGACATTGCCTATTCCAGGCTTCCTCAACCTCAGCCCTCCAGAGGTTTTGAGATGACAATTCCCATCATCCCTGACCACTGGTCCTGCTAGCTAGGGATCGTGGGAGTTGTAGGCCAAAAACATCTGGAAGGCCGTGGCTGAGAAAGCCTGGCCCACTCTGAGTCCCTCCTCTTCTGTCCCCAACAACACCAAGTACCTATGGGAAGTCCCAGGAGGCACACTCCTCTGCAGTCTCTGTTCTTGAATGCGGAGTGACTGATGAGCCCTTGGAGGAGGAGGATCTCCCAGACTCTCCAGGGAGATCTCTGTTGGCTGCTCTCTCCCTCCCTCCCCCATTATCTCATAACTAGTCATTTCTTCATTCAGCTGTAATTCAGCCCTGACTCCTTTTCCTCTTGAAACTGCTGGAGACAAGGGCGGGGCCAGTGGTGGAGCTTCATGCTCCGCCACTGGGGGGCGGAGAGCAGGTGGGGCGGGGCTGTTGCATGTCCCAGGGGTGGGGCATGCCACCCGCAGGGGCATGGCATGCATCCTGGGGGCGTGGTGTGCCACCTGCAGGGGCGTGACACCCAGCCCGGGCAGGGAGGCAGCTGCAATGGCACCCTACTGGGATCGTGCTTCCAGGGGCGGTGTGCTCCCCCCGTACTCCTCTTCCTCCGCCAGTGGGGGGGTAACCTTCCCCTCCTGTTCAGTACAATCCCTGACAATGACCATATAAAAACACAAAATACAGAATCAATATATAAACAAAAAGAGCTGAGTAAAAAAAAAACCAATACATAAAAACAGTTTGTTTGTTGTTGTTTTTAAAAATAAAAGACACAATTAAAAAGCAGTTTTTTTAAAAATGCAAACAGTACTCTCTGCTGTGGTTTCCTCTTCAACCTCCCCCCACCGACTGATCAAAGCCCCCAGCCTCAACCCAAGCTGGGAAGAGCCAGCATCCCTACTCTCCTTTCCAATGACCCCCTTCCTCCAACCCAGTTTTTTTCCAGTTCAGCCCCCCCACCCCATTCCCTCCTCCTCCTCCTTAACCTCCACCAGAGCTTGCCAATCAAAGCCTGATCCTGACAGCACTGAAGGGCTCGTAGAAATTGGACAGAGTTCAGGATGTTCTTTTCTCTTGTCATATTTTAAAGTAGATAATTGCGATCCAGCCAAATTTCACCATTTTTATGTCTTCAATAGTACCATGCACGACAGCCTCCCTTTCCCCTCTTTCAAACATGTGATTAGCACAGTGAGTCATCATCATTGTGCTGATTGCTGTTGCCCGGGTGGATGGAGGATGAGAGATCCTAACTCAGTGATGGAGAGCAACTACAGCGATTTCATCTGTAGTTCAGACTCGGAATTGCACATTCAGAAATGGAATCAGATGAAGAATGTCCCAGGTACAATCCCTGGAACAGTCCCTTAAAAGGAATCTGGGTGACAAGCGATGGGAAAGATCTTCATGTGAGGCCCTGAGAGCAATCACCAGTCAGAGCATACAGTACAATACTAGGCTGCATTCCCTTCGAAGCAAACTTCTGAGGGTCATAGGACAGTGGTGGGTGGGACCACAGGGCCAAAAGTGGGAGGAGCATCAAATGTAAATGTTACTGTGGCAATCACACAGGGTCCCCGGACGTTTGACGGTCTATTGATCCCTGGGCCACCACTGTGATTGCTTCCCCACTGCCACCAACCCGTTTCTCTCGGGTACACACGGAGTCCAGACAGTTGTTAACATTAAACCAAATAAACAAGTTTATTTTATAAGCCTTAACAAGTTTATGGTTTCAGATATTTTTTTCTTGTCAGTTTCTTATTCTTAGTTTCCTTACCGGCCTATACCTTCCTAATAACTTCTAACTAATTATCCCAACTGTCTATCTGACTCCTCGTAACAGATTCTCTCACTCCCTCACATCAAACTATCCCAACCCACAGATGTATCCTCACTCTTGCTAACACCCGACTGACTCTCAACAAGTCTAACTCTAACTCCTCCCCTTGGGTTCCCATTTGCCAATCACGTCACACTCATTTAACCCTTTCCTTATGACCCAGCATGATGTCACCTAGGAGGGCAAATGCCACAGTTACCTTTCTGCCCTGGGCTTGTTTCTACGCACACTTATGGACTCCTCTCTTTTCTCCACCAAGACAAGCAAGTGGTGTTATCAGAGTTCAAGGATATGTTCCGGACCTGCAAAATTATTTGAATCAGGGCCAGTGAGTGCTGTGGCTGGACAAAATCCCAGAATTCAAATAGGAAGTCTTGGAGGACCTTGTTTAGTTTCCAGGCTTGAGGTTCTTCATCCGTAGGCTGGGATCTCACCTGATATGAGGCAGCTTTCCTGTGCACCTATGAAGAGGGAAGGGATGTTGGCTTTGATTCTCTTACCATAAAATGAATAAAATGCTTTTAGCACTGGCTATTCCTTTCTTGGGCGGGACGCAGGTGGCGCTGTGGGTTAAAGCCTCAGTGCCTAGGACTTGCTGATCGAAAGGTCGGCGGTTCGAATCCCTGCGGCGGGGTGCGCTCCTGCTGCTCGGTCCCAGCGCCTGCCAACCTAGCAGTTCGAAAGCACCTCCGGGTGCAAGTAGATAAATAGGGACCGCTTACCAGCGGGAAGGTAAACGGCGTTTCCGTGTGCGGCTCTGGCTCGCCAGATGCAGCTTTGTCACGCTGGCCACGTGACCCGGAAGTGTCTCCGGGCAGCGCTGGCCCCTGGCCTCTTAAGTGAGATGGGCGCACAACCCCAGAGTCTGTCAAGACTGGCCCGTACGGGCAGGGGTGCCTTTACCTTTACCTATTCCTTTCTTGCCTTGTATTTAGATCCTGCCCTTGAAAACACAGAGTGGTTAACAATATGACACGAGTTTCAAAAAATGTAGTTAACAGCAACATGGGATCATATTCACAGTAACAGTATCAGCAAGAATATAGATTACATTCCAAACAAAAATGAAGCCAACATAAGGGACATACCAATGTCTTTGGGGAATCTCATTGATACATTTAGCTGAGCGAATGTAGTTCTGGACCCAGGAACAGATCAAACTATCCGTTTCAGTTCTTCTCAGTTTCTCTTATCTAAACTTCAGTTCACCACATATTTGAAGCAATTTACCTTTTTTTTTAAAAAAAAAAAAAATCCTCATGAAAATTCAGCAAGAATCAATACAGAATTGTCCTAATAATTTCACTGAAATGCATATACTGTACTTGCAAGTCATTTCCCCTAATATGAAGCATGTTGTGTATTTTCATGGATGAAATGATGATTTTTTATCCACTCTCCTCCCTAATATATGCATTTCTCAGCTGTAGAGCAACACCACAACATTCGGAGAAGTACAAATTTCAAAGGATAGCTGTGTTTCAGTTTGAGTATTGGTTTGAGAACTGCAAATTATGTAGCTTCACATTTCCTCATCCCTATTGGAGTTCATTATTCAGTTCTAGCTGACAGCTGATGGTTTCCTCCCATAGTTTTTTGTTTGTTTGTTTTTTGTTTGCAATGTGCATGCTTCAATCCAAAAGGGTGATCCACGCAAAGAAGGAATCCTGGTTTTGTGCACACACAATAACCTTGGCAGTATCCAGACCTTGTGCTAAAGATCCAAAAACCAATGTTTTTTCATTAACTGGTAATTGAGTCTCTTTTCCCAATCACTATAATACTCATAGCGCTAAATCTAATTTAACCTTCCCACACTCATAAAAAGAACTTTACTAATATGATATTGGAGTTAAATAAACTCCAATCAAGTAATATTTTTTCCTGTGGAACGCCCTTCCAGCAGATGTCAAAGCGATAAACAACTACCTGACATTCAGAAGACATCTTAAGGCAGCCCTGTTCAGGGAAGTTTTTAACGTGTGATATTTTACTGTATTTTTGGTTTTTATGGAAGCCGCCCAGAGTGGCTGGGGAGGCCCAGCCAGATGGCCGGGGTATAAATAATAAATTATTATTATTATATTATTATTATTGTTGAGACACGTATGCACTTGCATAAAACACAACGGAGAAGAGGAGCGGGAGGAGATTTAAGCATTTCTGTTTTTGGATATGTTTGACAGTTTGATCCTATGCATGCCAACCCCATTGAGTTTAATGGAATTTGCTCCCAGATAATTAGGTATAGCGTTGTAGCCTTATAGATGCATACATTCCTTGCTAATGTGCATTGGTACAGTGCTGGCTAGGGACAATAACAACTCTTCTGCATCCTGCAGACATCAATTCCTGCCTTGTTCTTTTCACCACTTCCTTCATAGTGCTGTTCAAAGTTTAACCCTGTTGCATGGGCCATTGGTAAAACGTTAGGGGTGGAATTAAATGTCATGCCAATAAGATCATTCCATCTTATTCCATCTGCGCAGGTATTTCTGCTTGCCAGTTGGACTTATCTCCTCTTTCCTCCCACAATGTGCTTTTCAAGGGATTTCCCCAACACTCCAGACTAGATTTAGGGCAAGTGTTGAGGACATGTGATTGGGGTGGAAAGCCCTACTGCACTAGCAAATATCCTTCTGCTGGTGTCCACTGGAGAACTGGATTAGCTGAATCCAGCCCTCAAAATGAATCCTGATAGAACTGTGTATACAGTTCCATGAAGATTGCTTTTCATCGCTCTTTCAGTTTGCAGGTTGGTGATTCTGAAAGGGAGAAGGCTATGAAGAGACTGAAGGAACAAAAATCTGCAGCAAGCTGTGTGTGTGTGTGTGTGTGTGTGTGTGTGTGATGCACCATACAAAGTTTGAAAATCCTAAAACTGGAACAAGTTGGAATCCCTAAGGCAGTGGATCTACATTGGAAACATCATTATTTTGAGTCAATTTGGATACCTTTTATGCACCTTTGGGAAAGCTTACATCGAAGGGTTAAATCCTTATTTTCAAATATTTCTTTGCCCAGGGAGCATGCAGTGTGGTGATATCACAACACAAAAAAAGTTTTACTTTTCATTATGCAGAAAAATCTCCACATCAGACGCCATTTTTATAGCTCTGTTATTCAAGCAGTAGGTTAAATCTCTACCTGTGCCTCTTCCTGTGTTCACAGGACCCAGTAACTGTAATAAGTTATAACTGTAGTAGAAACTCCCATCTCTTGCGGGGGTGCAATTAGTGCCAGCACCATCCGTTAAGAGTTTGGGTGTAATCTTCGATACCACCCTCTCCATGGAGGCGCAGATTGCAGCTATAACAAAGGTGGCATTTTTTCATCTCTGCCAAGCTAAGCAGTTGGCTCCTTACCTCTCTCGCCCTGACCTAGCCACTGTGATCCACGCGATGGTCACCTCCAGACTGGATTATTGTAACTCGCTCTACGTGGGGCTGGCCTTGAGACTGACCCAGAAACTCTAGCGGGTGCAGAATGCCGCAGTGAGACTCCTTACAGGGTCTTCGCTGCGAGATCACATTCATCCGGTGCTATACCACCTACACTGGCTCCCGGTGGAGTACAGGATCAGATTTAAGGTGCTGGTTTTAACCTTCAAAGCCCTATACGGCCTAGGACCCTCGTACCTACGGGACCGCCTCTCCTGGTATGCCCCACAGAGGAACTTACGGTCTTCAAATAAAAACATCTTGAAGGTCCCAGGCCACAGAGAGGTTAGGCTGGCCTCAACTAGAGCCAGGGCATTTTCGGCTGTAGCTCCGATCTGGTGGAAGGCTCTGTCACAAGAGACCAGGGCCCTGCGGGACTTGACATCTTTCCGCAGGGCCTGCAAGACAGAGCTGTTCCACCAAGCCTTTGGTCAGGGCACAGCCTGACTCCCTCCTTTGGCAATCTTTACAAAACTTTAGTTTATGGTTGCCATCAATTTTGATTTTAATTAATTTTTATAATGTTTTTTATAATGTTGCACTGTTTTAGTGTTGTTAGCTGCCCTGAGCCCGGCTTCGGCTGAGGAGGGCGGGATATAAATAAAATCTATTATTATTATAAAGATGGGTCCGGATAATCCTTTTCCTCCAACCACATCTGAAGTTTACCACCGGTCACCACTGACTCAACAAGCTTGCCCATCCACTCCAAATTGTTTTGTAAATGTATAGTTCCATGTAGGTGTCTATTGTTCACGTACAGTAAATGAGACTTCCAGCCACTGAAGTGTTGCAAACCAATACATTTGATAACCACCAGCAGGGTGCACCTGATCCATTTTTTCTTGTTCTGGAGTAAGATTTCATGTGATTAGGAAGTATTCTGGCAACACTATGAGTTACTATGACTTTATTGAAATGTATAAATTCTTTTGATGAATATGTCACTATTGTTTGCTTTATTTATATGCCATTGTGTTTGATATTAAAACGATTGCAATCTTCGGATTCTTAAAAATGCTGTCGTGATTATTGTGAGCCGCTGTGAGCTCAACATCCGTTATTGGAAAAGCGGAATGCAAATAACTAAACCATCCCTTAAAAGGTAAAGGTACCCCTGCCCGTACGGGCCAGTCTTGACAGACTCTAGGGTTGTGCGCTCATCTCACTCTAGAGGCCGGGAGCCAGCGCTGTCCACAGACACTTCCAGGTCACGTGGCCAGTGTGACGAAGCTGCTCTGGCGAGCCAGCGCAGCGCACGGAAATGCCGTTTACCTTCCCGCTAGTAAGCGGTCCCTATTTATCTACTTGCACTCGGGGGTGCTTTCGAACTGTTAGGTTGGCAGGCGATGGGACCGAGCAATGGGAGCGCACCCCGCCGTGGGGATTCAAACTGCCGACCATGCGATCGGCAAGTCCTAGGCGCTGAGGTTTTACCCACAGTGCCACCCGCATCCCAAAAAACCATCCCTTAAATGGCTTCAATTCGGCAACACAAATTAGATGACAGTTCTCCCATCAGATACTGTATTTTAAACTGTTTTCCTTGAGATATGTGTAAGTTAGTTTCCCTGGGGTAATTCATTATGCTTGATGGAGATTCTTTTTAGTTAAAAAAAGGAGGGGGGAGAAAGAAAAGATTGCTGTTTGTATTTGTCTCTGAAAACATGTTTTCCTCGTCAGCAGCAACTTGAAGGTGATGACAGCCCGTTTTACCAGAAAAGGTTTTGAAGTAAGTAGATCCTGCACTACAACCTAATTGTTTTCAGATACTCATAGTTTGCATTCTAATGAAAGTATGACAAATAAAGGATTGTTAATGAGGGACTAGCCATTTATTTCCTCATACCAGTCAGAGCACATAGATCAGTTACGTAAGATCTATGTGACTGTCATACAACAGAGCAAGTGCCATTTGCCAAATGCCTCCCAGTAATTTGGCAAATTGGGCTGTTAGTTTAAATTAGTCTCATGTTGGTTTCATATATTTCAAAAATGGCATTGCAGGATGGCTGCCATCTTCCACTTAGCAACGGCATGCTGTGACAATAGCCCTCTTCATGTGCAAATTCAATGAAGTGAGCTCTAGGCAACGATCAGAGATTGGAAGTGTACCATTGGCTTTGAGGATAACACAGAGCATCTCGCTAGTTGCACTGGAGGTCTGCAGTGAAGCACAGTGTATTTTGATACATGGCTGTCCAGGGAGTAGGACCATCAGCATTCACAAAGCTAACAATACGGGCAGAGCCACACTCCCCATTCACCATGGGACAACTTCAGAGAGAGAAAAAGGAAAGGTTCTAAATTGTGTGGGGAGCCTGCATGGGTAGAAAATGATCCCCACTTCAGAAATTATTCTTTTTTTTTGTATATAATTTTTTATTAGTTTTTAACATATCATTTTCAACAGTAATTAAACACACTTTTACATCTTATTCAAAATTTTTGACTTCCATCAATCCTGTCTGAAAATTTTCCAGTCTAATCTCTTAGTATGCATTTCTTATCTTCCCTATTACATTTCAAACTCATAACCAATATCTCTATCTTTTTCTACTTTGTAACACTTTGTATATTTCTCCTTACAAAACTTCTTGTAGTCCTACTAGCATAATTTGTTGAATACAGTTGCTCTTCAAATAATTCATATACTTCTTCCAATCTTCTGTAAATCTCTGGTCCCACAGATTTCGAATCCTTCCTTTCATTTTGTGCAATTCTGCATAGTCCATTAATTTCATCTGCCATTCTTTTTTTGTCGGAATTTCTCACTTCAGAAATTATTTCTGAACATGTACGATACAATACGATAATACAATAATTTTTATTGACATTGTCCCATACAGAACAATAAAATTGAAAAAAAATCTACATCAGACATTCAAAAACCAACAAGCCTACTATCCCAGCTATTCCAGCCTGGTTAACCCCCTAAAAACTCTGATACCCCATAATTAAATACAATATACTCCACAGACCAAACTGCGGAAGGCAGTGGAAGACAGAAGTGCCTGGCGTGCTCTGGTCCATGAGGTCACGAAGAGTTGGACATGACTAATCGACTAAACAACAACTCCCACAGAGAGTACTTTACACTGCGTTTAAAACCAAAATTGCATTTGGATGAAAACTGTGAGGGAACCTTGAGTGTGGGAAGCTCCAATTAAATCAAACTCAAAGTTGACCCATTAAAATCAATGAACTTACATTAACCAAGTGCATTTATAGCAATAAATCTGCTCTACGACACAGGGAAAAATCCAAACCCAAGGTCCACTGAGCTAGGCAGAGTTTGGAAGAGGTGGGTCTCTGGCTGAGCTTGGGCTTAACTGGGGCTGCATCCTGCCTTAGTCAGAGATATGCCATCTTAAGTCCTCCACCCTGGCTCAGCTGAAGAACATAAGAAGAACATAGGGGTGGTTGCTGGATCAGGCCAATGGCCCATCTAGTTCAACATCCTGCTCTCATAGTGGCCAACCAGATGCCTGTCAGAAATCACCAAACAGGATAAGAGCACAACAACACTTTTTTCCTTCTGTGAGCATAGCCATGATACAGTGGTACCTCTAGTTATGGACTCAATCCATTCTGGGGTGCCGTTTGCACACCCTGAAAAGTCCGCAACTAGAGCACCGCTTCTGTGCATGTGTGAGGTGCTTCTGTGCATGCGTGAGGTACGCAGAGCACTTCTGCGCATTTTCAAGACACACAGAGCGCTTCTGCACATGCACGTGCAGCAAAACCTAGGAGTCTACACTTCTGGGTTTGCCGCGTTCGTATCCTGAAAAATGCAACCGATGTAATAAGAAGTACGACTGTAACTAGTAACCATTGGTAGTCCTCTTCTCCAAGAATTTGTCTAATCCTCTTTTAAAGCCATCAGTGGGAGTGGGAGTTCTGCCAGTGGGAGTAAGTTCCATAATTAAACTTTGGGAAGAAGTACTTCCTTCACAAAGGCAATGTTCCTGTGATGTGACAGGGCAGGGAGAGACTCTTTTTCGAACTCTGCTCAGCTCAGGTACATGAACTAGCAATCCATTAGTAGTCACACTGACAAAAAAATAAAATAAAAGGTGCTGTGAGCCTCTATTTTAAAAGCTTGTTTTTCCTTGACCAGGCTTAGGGCAGCTCAACTGGTGATAACCCTGCTCCTGAACAAATCTGGAATAGGGGTAAATTTTGTTGTTGTTGTTTAGTCGTTTAGTTGTGTCCGACTCTTCGTGACCCCATGGACCAGAGCACGCCAGGCACTTCTGTCTTCCACTGCCTCCCGCAGTTTAGTCAAACTCATGCTGGAAGCTTCGAGAACACTGTCCAACCATCTCGTCCTCTGTCGTCCCCTTCTCCTTGTGCCCTCCATCTTTCGCAACATCAGGGTCTTTTTCAGGGAGTCTTCTCTTATGAGGTGTCCAAAGTTTTGGAGCCTCAGCTTCAGGATCTGTCCTTCCAGTGAGCACTCAGGGCTGGTTTCCTTAAGGATGGATAGGTCTGATCTTCTTGCAGTCCATGGGACTCTCAAGAGTCTCCTCCAGCACCATAATTCAAAAGCATCAATTCTTCGGCGATCAGCCTTCTTTATGGTCCAGCTCTCACTTCCATACATCACTACTGGGAAAACCATGGCTTTAACTATACAGACCTTTGTTGGCAAAGGGGTAAATTACACCAATGTAAACTACGCCTGGCATGAACTGAGCTGGCTCCCTATAGTTTGGATTACTCTAACCAATGGATGCAACCCTTGTGCTTAGTTTTTTGGCACAAGAGGCTGCAGAAAAGAAAACAAAATATCCAAGTTTCCATTGGATAAACAATTGTGCCTAGACTGTCTGTCTCATGGATAATGAGACAGGACTTCTAACTGAAGCTTTCTGCAAAGTCTAATGATTGTATGCATAAAACAACAACAGCGGGCAGTGATGAGAGGCATCAAGTGGATAAATTGATGGAGCTGGTGGAACAGGGTACTATCTATTAGTCTGGATTATGGCTATCTGCATTGTCAGAACAATGTCCTTGTTGCCAAAACAAATGCTGACATCATATTTTAGTTCACAGAAGGGACAGAGAGCAAAGGAGAAATGAGGATTCGTAGATTTATTTATTTATTTATTTATTTATTTAAAAATCACTCCTTATAAAAGTAAAAACAATACCAAAAAGAGAATTTTTAGTTATGATGACAATTATTAAAGACTAACATTTCTCTTTAAAAGTCATATCAAAAAGCCTGTAAAAGAAAAGGACTCAGATTTTCTAAGTTTAGTAGGAAAGGAAGGAAGGAGAAAGTCAGCAAACCAGAATAGTCCTGGTAGTGCCTTAGAATTCGTACCCAATTCTTTAACACAGAAGTTGCGGACCAGCATCTTTTGACTCTCCAGAAAGTTCTATGATGTCAGTCACAGGTGGCTACCATGTAGGGCAGCCTTTCTCAACCTGTGGGTCCTCAGATGTTGTTGGACTACAACTCCCATCATCCCTAGCTAGCAAGGCCAGAGCTCAGGGATGATGTGAGTTGTAGTCCAACAACATCTGAGGACCCACAGGTTGAGAACCACTGAAGGGTGTGGCATCACACAACATGGGAGGCATGACATGACACGACACAAGACATTGCTCTTCCCTACACAGACAACCTCATGCCTACCATAGGAAGCACCTGTCTGGCAGGGCCCGATTTTGATGATCACACCAGATTGATTTCCTTTACAAACATACACAAGGATGCTGTTGTTTTCTAACAACAACAGGGGACATTCGCTAGTACCGGTAAACAATACATACACTCTGCCTTGCACACATCACGTGTGTATGTGTGTGTGTGTGTGTGTGTCCGCACACATGTACATGGACATGCAGTCATTGCACACCTACAGATCATAGAATACGGCTGCCATATGTTTGGATTTTCCCTGACATAGCTGGGATTCGTCTTTTGGAAATAGCATCCGGGCGGAATTTTTGGAAATCGGCTAAAGTGTCTGGGGAAACCCAGGCGTATGGCAACTAATCCTGGACGTGTTGATTTGTTGGCTAATTTCTGTTAAAAAATATTTCAAAAACTTCATTTTCTTGGAGATTTTGGCCCACAAAAAGCTCAACAACTCGCCCTCCCTGAAAGCAGCTCAACAAGTTTGCCCCCTCCCCACAAAAAAAAGCTCCGGAATTTTGCTTTTTGAAATATAGCAACCCTACCATAGAAACATTTTTTCTATCTCTCTGTCTCCAGTACATCTCTCTTAATCACACACAATCACACACACTCACATAGGCATTCAGAAAAAAACTCTTGCATAGTTGAAGGAAGTGCCTGTATTTTTTATAATAAAAAAGACACACAGAGAGAATGTTTTTGTTTAGTTTTTAAAAAATCATTAAACTAAATAAATAAATACATGAGGGTCATCTACCTGGGGTGCTGGGTTGGCGATCTCTGCTGTAACAGAGGCTCTGAAACAGAATGAAACAGATCAACACTACTATTAAACAAAAACAGGCATAATACAGAAGGACTCTAATGTGGCGGGTCAAACAAATGGCATGCACTATCTGAGGGATGGAGAGATCAGAGGAGATTAGATGTAGCAACCTGGATTTAGCTCTTTCTGATCTTATGAGCATGTACAGCTCTGGCAGATGTGCTGGGCATAGAATTACATATCTGGTACCCATCTGCACCTGCCATTCCTTGGCTAGGGATGCACATGTGGAAGTTTGCTTCCTGGACATATATGCATCTTTGACATTTTTAAATGTGACTAAATTTAATGAGCTTGTTAACCAGGGCCGGGTGTTGTGCCTGCTCTCTAATTGTGCCTCCATCATTGGCTAGAAGCTACATATTCAGTAACAAAAATAATAACCTCCAAAGTTGAATACTTTAAATAATTTAAAGATTAGTGTGTGCCAAGCCCTCGTGATTTCCTGGAGGCTGCCTTTACCCATCAGAATTAACATTTACTGCATTTTGTTATAGCTTCTTTCTTTTTTCAGGGTGTGTGTTGTTGTTTGCTTAGGAAATAATATGTACTTTCACATTTCAGGGAAGAAAATTTTAAAGGAAGGCAAAACACCTACGATTAAGCCCTTGTCCTATTCTGGTATTTGAGAGAGTAACAGCATTAAAATGTGCACATGTGTAATTATAATTATTTAATTAAAAGTTGGTTGCCATTTACACCCATTTCTGTTTTGCCACAGGCTGCCAGTCAAAGGAGTTATTGTCTTAATTAGGAACTCAGCAAAATCTCAGTAGAAAAAAGTTTGGAGGACACCACCCACCCACACGCCTCTTTGCAAATTTTGAGATTTCCAGCTCAGTTCACAAATTAAATGCTTTGTTATGTCTGAATAGAGATTTGCATTTTCAAATAAATTTCTGTGCCTTGTAAGATCGGGGGGAGAGTTTCCTTCCATCACAGATCTGTTCCTTGCAGTGCAGTTCTGCACATGTCTACTCAGAAAAAGGTATCATAGACTTCAGTGGGGTTTGCTCCCAAGAAAGAAGGTATAAAATCATAACCTAAGGCTATGATACTTTCTTAGACGTCATCTCTGCTAAACTCAGTGAGAATGATTTTCAAGTAAATATGTTCAGATGGTGACTTTTTTAAAAAAAATAACCAGTTCTCATTCTGTCTCTCCCTCTCTCTAGGGATCACAGTTTCCCCCAAACATTCTTTGCAGATCTGACACAGAAACAACAGCTCCCCTCACCCAAAGTCTTAACTATGCAATAGATAATGCTAATTGAACCATACAACAGATGTGTTCCTTTGGTGAGTGCCCAAGGATCACAGAATCAGCAGGAAAGCTGTATAAAGCAAAATACAAAGGAAGATCTTCACTTGAATGTATTCCTCCTTAGTTATTGCCAACTGCTCTTCATCTAGGGTATGCAAATTTAGCATCCTCCTGTGCAAAACTGGATATGCATTTTAAAATAGTTGTTGTTTTAATATACCATGCATAGAGGGGGGGAAGGAAATTGGGGGGAATTTTTATAAGGTTTTACCCACACATTTTTAGATATATAAATAATAATTGAATTTTAACTAAATATATGGAATGGCTTCTTAAGGCACATGAAACAAATAGAGTTATTCTGGAAGGTATCTTGAAAATAATAAGATGATGTCCCCCTTGTGATAATGGTAGTGAATAAGCAAGCCCTTATTGCGTGTTGAGGTCCCCAAGACACCCCTCAAATAACCCACAACACACACATAAATTTTGTTTAAGGTTTTTGGCATTATTTTGGCCACACCTTTATTGAAATACATAAATGTGAGTGGTTGTTTAGGCATTGGTTAAGACTATCTGTCCCCCCGCCTGGGGACAGAACTGACTTCTGGGTACCACCAAAAGCCAGTAAGGGAAAACAATATTGGGGAGTGCTCCCCGGGGCTTGCCGGCCTAGCCCCATTCCAGGGATTCGGATGAAAAGATGGCAAGCCCCTGGATTTCTTTAACAGAATTCCCTTTCCGCGGCAACCTTAGAGAGGCAGGCCCAGCCAATCGTAACCCCTCCTCCAACCAACTGCCTAACCACAACCTTACAAGTTGTGACAATTTGCTACGCAGTAGGCAAAAACCAAATGGCACCAGCCAATCAGCCAGATGGACAAAATTCCTACCAGGCCCCTGCCCCAACTTCAGACGACCCCATGACAGGCATAGCAAGGTCAACGCAAAACCCCAAAATTAGGGTGGGTGGGTGATCGGTTGCACACAGCGAAAGAGAAAGCTCCAAGCTGCGTTCACGGAATTGGAAGAAAAGATTGAGGCATGTACCAGAAGAAAAACCCACTTCCACCCCTTTCTGAGAGGGTCAACCTTGATGTTCAGCTTGACTAGAAATTAAAAAAAAATGTGAGCTGTCATCTCGTTGAGATTTGATTACATCTGCAAGTTGCACTTTGGAAATCCAAGGGAAAGAAACATTTAAAGAAGGTCAGTGGAGCCGTGTGGCATTGACAGTTCCTAAGTGAGCTTTTTCACTTGCTATGTGCCTATTGTGCCTGCTGAGCGTAGATAAAACAGTTCTATTTGACAATTAATGCACAAAACATCTCATTCTGTGCTACTTTAAAGGAATGATTTTTCTAAGAAGGTAGGACTGAGGGCATGTACTGGCAAACCCTGCATTAAGAATATCTACAGTCAGCCAGGCTTGGGAATGCAGGTTAGAAACTGCTCATTTCTTTGTCATCAGAACAAATGAAGGAGACGGAGACTTGATTCTATGTGTTTATTTTTAGATCAGACTAAACAGGACACCTGTTCAGAATGTAAAGCCAAAGTAAAGCTTCTTTCTTTCTTTCTTTCTTTCTTTCTTTCTTTCTTTCTTTCTTTCTTTCTTTCTTTCTTTCTTTCTCTCTCTCTCTCTCTCTCTCTCTCTCTCTCTCTCTCTCTCTCTCTCTCTGTGTGTGTGTGTGTGTAAGGAAATATCTAGAATGTGCAGTGATCTAGCTTCCATAGCATTGCTTCAGAGCTTCTTAATGTTATTATAATGGTGTATTTTTTCCTTGCTAAACAGAAGATTCATACAGTTGGGAAAGAATGCACAAGGAGTCATGTAAAAATGCCTCAAATCTGCTTGGAATTTTGTATCTAAATGCATATTTTGTATCTAAATGCATATTTCAATACTTGCCTCTCATGTGCCTCTCATGTGCAGGAAGTTTCCTGCCCCTTCCCTGCTGCCTCTTCTCCATCTGCTTCGGAGGGTGGGGGGGCAATAACAGCAGGGGGGCATGCAGTGGAAGGAAAAGGAGATGCAACAATTTCTGTGTCCCCCTACATTTCCACTTTTGTTTATTACTATTACTATTATATTTATACTCTGCTTTTTTCCTGGGCTGAGACTCAAGTCAGCTTACACAAGACAGATAAAATGCAAAAAGCTAAAAATATATTGAAGATAATTGCATAACAGTAAAGGCATTGAAACAACAAACAAAACAAATTAAATGCAGATAATAAAAATGGCATGGCACTATTAAAAGCATTTCCCCAAAGTTTCTAAAGCCCTGCAAGGATAAAACACCCTCTACCTGCTGGCGGAAGGACAAAGAGGAAGCCAGTCTAGCTTCTCTAGGGTGGGAGTTGCAAAGTTGTCTGGGGGCTGCTGCCAAGATCATGCATAGCTAAGAAAACTTGACAACAACCAAGCATCTCCTCCTCAAAGTGGGGAACAAAAATGGCACAGTGTTCTACAAAGTAGTCAACTTAACTGCCAAAATGTTTGGTTTTTACTATATCCAATAATTAGAAATTGTTTATGCCTCTATACTCAGCTTATTCTGATCTCTCTGTTAGTGCCTGGGTACTGGGTACCTCGCTGGGCACCAACTTGGAAAATGCCAGACAGGAGCGTTCTCCCCCACAAGCGACCCTCAGGATGACCCATCACTCTTCTTTCCCAATGCGCTTCTGCAACATATATCCAAAGATATATGCACGCAATACAAAAGCAGAGTCCAAGCAGAAGCTAGGTATTGGAGGTGTGGATTTCTAAGCTACTTTACTATGTACAAAGCAGAACAAAAGAAATCATGGCTCCTCTCTCCTTCTTCATCTCTGAGAGAGCAGAAAAGCAAAAGTACAACATAACGGAACAGTGTATCTGAACTTCCGTTCTCATGACTCCAACAGTATGGAATGTCAACACAGACATGTGATGAAAACAATCACACATCCTGCAATGGGAGGAATGAAATCCCAACACTCTCACCCATGGGTATGGGTTTGGCCTAGATGCCCAACGCAGTATATCTGGTATCTTGGAGTAGCTCCTTCATGCTTTTGTCATGCAAGCACAAAACTGGAAGTTGGATAGAGCCTCCCACATCTATGATCTGAAGAAATCCACAGGGAAATTGATCACAGGCATTTGTCATCCATACTTGACAGCCCTGGTTTCACATAACTAGGGCTACATGAAAGGAAATAGTTCCGTGAGTCTAGTATATACAGACAACTAGCATTTACAGCCCATAAAGATTTGATTTAATCTGTCCCTTTTCAGAATCGCAACATGTCTCTGTCATGTAACAACTCGACAGTTCATCATAACACCCTGTCACTCCTGCATATTATCTTTGATATATTGTGCTATCCAGATGCTGGCATCATAAGGATCCTGGGGAGAGCTATTTGCCAATTCCAGGTCAAAACACTATAATCTGGATCAAGCAAATCCATACTTCTTTAAAAAAAACCTTCATTTTTTTTTTAAAAAAGTCACATTTCCTCCAAGGACTTCATGGTGGCAGTCATAGTTTTTTGCCTTTCCTCATTTTATCCCCAAAACAACCCTGCAAGATAAGATAGACTGTGAGAAAGTGACCAGCCCAAGCTCACTCAATGAGTTTTATGGCTGAGTGAGGATTTGAGTCCTGGAAGAAGCAAAGATCACCAGTGTCAAAGCAATGATTCTTCAACCTCAACTTTGTTGGACTAGTCTTGTTGTGCGGATACCTGAATATCGTCTTCCAAAGAAACTACTCTATTCCCAACTTAAAAAATGAAAGCATAATGCTGGTAGAGTCAACAAAAGAGGTTTAAAGACTCTCTCAAGACAAATCTTTTAAAAAAATGAAGTATAAACACTGACAACTGGGAAGCACTGGCCTGCAAGTGCTCCAGTTGGAGAACAGTCTTTACCAAAGGTGCCACGGGTTTTGAAGATGCTCGAACTCAGGATGAAAGGGGAAAGGGTGCTAAAAGGAAGGCACGCTTGGCAAACCCTCACCATAATCATTTCCCATTTAGAAACCTATGTCCCCACTGTGGAAGGACGTGTGGATTCAGAATTGGCCTCCACAGTTACTTACTGACTCACTGTTGAAACTCACTCAGCTATGAGTGATCGTCAAGGAAGACGAAGAAGACTCTGGCCACACTGGCTGTGATGTATATGAATGTGTGCTGAAACTGGCAACTAGCTGGTCTTCTCATCTGTCTCTTGTCTAATGATAATGTGACATTTTAACCTTGAGGATGTACACAGATGCCAACATAGAATTATATAAACACCCATGAAGTGGGGAGTAACTACTTCCTGGGAGGAAGGGCCAGATGACATGGTTCAAAGGCCATCAGGAGCACAAGGTTGGATCTATCAGGGCATTTGCACTGTACTGCAGTCTCACACTTCCAACTACCTATGCTATAAGAGGTGATTTGTCCATGGGTAGGGCCAGAGCCATGGAAGTTGCAGTGGCCAGGAGGGATCAAACACTGAATTTCCCTCTCCAAGAGAAGAAGATCCAAGGCATTCTGTAGCCACTGGGACACTATCTCAGTGGACTGCATCATTCATTGTCCTGTTGATTTCTGCATCAGAAAATTCAGGGACAGTGTCTCCACATACAGACACCCTCCCTTTAGTGGTTTGTCTCCAGTTGTACGTCAGATGTACACTTAATGTAACATACTTATGTAAGCTTTCACACAGTAACTCCTAAGGCAGCCTTTCTCAACCTTGGGTCCCCAGATGTTCTTGAACTACAACTCCCATCATCCCTGACCACTGGTCATACTGGCTAGGAATGATGGGAGTTGTAGTCCAGCAACATCTGGGGACCCAAGGTTGAGAAAGGCTGTCCTAAGGTTTTTTGACCAGGTAGTGCTGGATGGGTTTATGCAAAAGTGGATACTGCCAATTGGTGTAGTTTGTGCTGGTGTTTTTTTGTGGTTTTTTTTTTTTGGGGGGGGGGGGAGATTGTCCACCACGGCAAGCTTTTGAGAAAGGCATGGCATATATATCTGAGTTAATTAAAATTGCAAATTGCAAGTAGCTTGGCATGATGCACCTAACAAGTTAGGTCATGTAATGAAGAGCCGCTCACATCTGTGGGAAATACTGGAAGTAAGTGAAATAGAATGAGAACCCTTTCTTTTGCAGATTTTTAAAATAATAAATGACTAATAGGTGGTCCTTATTAGAACTAAAATGACAGTCTTCTCTGATTGGTCTAGGTGCAAAAAACAAAAACCAGATTATTAAAGTACATCTTAATAATGCATATAAGCTATGAAAAATGTTTTTGTTTAATAAGACTTTATTTTCGCCTGATGCTGTTGTGCTTCATTCAGATTATTTTCAAGCAGCTGATTTCTTTTGAGCAAGGCCAGGTTTCTCTTGAATTATACTTCAAACAGAGAACAGCTGAAAACTAAAGTGGTGTTTTCCATTGAAAGTGTATGCAACTTTGAGGCTATGGGTGAGTGAAGTTCCTTTAAAAAGCCATTAAAATGAATTTTTAAAATGAGGGTAGGGCATCACCTTTATTTCCTTGATGCTGTGGCTTTCGGGAACTTGAAATGCTTAAGTAGCATTAATCTCCAAGGAAAGTAACGTTTGGCCAAAACCACAACAGGCAATCTGTTCTGCTATGATTCCTAGTGGAAGATTGGAAAAGAAGATTGGGTCAGGAAAAGGAACCATCTTTTGAAGAAATAAATTCAGTATTCTCTAGGGACAGAGGGGAATTTGATTCAGTTCACATATAAATGCAAAATAAAAGACAGATATCCATAAAAATTCACAGTTACTTGAATTTTGCAGTGCAGTTCTCCAGCTGTGAAATGTCTATAAAATGCATATGCAAGGGTAAAGTGTGCATATTGGGGGGGGGGTACACTGTATTATGGAAAGTATAAATAACAGTGAAAATATGCTTTGCAAAATGTGCATTTTGAGCAAAGCAACATTTAAAAAAATGTAATTGGGAGATGAGAGATTATACTTTCTTGGGTTCCATGATCACTGCAGATGGTGACAGCAGTCATGAAACTAAAAGACGCCTCCTTCCTGGGAGAAGAGCAATGACAAACCTAGACAGCATCTTAAAAGGCAGAGACATCACCTTACCAACAAAGGCCCATATAGTTAAAGCTATGGTTTTCCCAGTAGTGATGTATGGAAGTGACAGCTGGACCATCAAGAAGGCTGATCGCCAAAGAATTGATGCTTTTGAATTATGGTGCTGGAGGAGACTCTTGAGAGTCCCATGGACTGTAATAAGATCAAACTTATCCATTCTGAAGGAAATCAACCCTGAGTGCTCACTGGAAGGACAGATCCTGAAGCTTTGGCTCCAATACTTTGGCCACCTCATGAGAAGAGAAGACTCCTTGGAAAAGACCCTGATGCTGGGAAAGATTGAGGGCACAAGGAGAAGGGGATGGCAGAGGATGAGATGGTTGGACAGTGTTCTTGAAGCTACCAACATGAGTTTAACCAAACTGGAGGAGGCAGTGGAAGACAGGGGTGCCTGGCGTGCTCTGGTCAATTGGGGTCATGAAGAGTCGGACACGACTAAACAACAATTGGGAGAAATCTGCACAGAAATGCACGAGCACTTAAAAAAAACACCACAAATTAATCACAAACTGATGTGGGAATTTGGAGAACTGAGCTTAAGGTTAGAAAAGGAGACACTGAGTGATAGCAAAGTTGACAGATTCACCCATCCCTAGTCTTCACTAATTTAAGAGCAATACCACAGAAGTAGTTGTCTGTGAGGGATCTTTTTGTTTGATTTTTTTTAATAGCTTGGAATAAAATGCTGCCACATGTATTTATGGTCCTTCACAGTGTTTCCTGTTCCCTTCACAAAGCAGCTGTGGCATGATGTATGGATTGGGCCTGTTCTAACTGGCCATGTTAAAAAATAATAATGATGATGCAAACACGTCCAGCTTTTGTTCATGATAAATTATGTATTCTTGCAATCGCTGTAGTCATTTTTCATTGCACAAATCCATCTTTTTTCAGCATAACTGCCCTTCATTGTTTGTTTTCTTTATTATTTACAGTAGAAGCAGGACCAGTTCTACCATTAGTCAGAGTGAAGCAACTACTTCAGGAAGCAATGCAGGGGCAGGCAACAGCAGTTGAGTGTTGGTGAACAGAACTGTGTGTGTTCTACAGCCCATCCTGCAAATCACTAAGCTAGTGTGCTGTCATTAGGCATGTGGAAATTGCTGTGCCACCACTTGTGAAGATTTGACTACTTTCCAGTTGGCTTCTGTACTCAAAATGGGAGGAACAGCCATCTTGCCCTTGGCCCCAGGCAAGCGAAATGTCTTGGGTCAGCTCTAAACAAAAAGCATTAAAAGCTGTCAGCTTTAAAATTGGTGAGGGGAAAAACAGCAGTCCGAAAGGATTCCTGTTTTAAAGAGTAATTTCTATGAACAAATCGAAAGCCTGAACCACTGAATCGGGGGAAAAATACCAACTTTCCCCAGTTATCTTGTAATTATATGAAGTGCTCAAAACTAGTAGTAAGCAAAAGTATGCTTGCCCTCAGAGAACCGAGCATTATATAACCGTTATAAACACACACCGCACCATTAAGTGGTTTCATTTGCAAATAAAATTGTTTCCACATCTTTAATAATGACATTAAATTATCTGTAGCTGACCTTTCTCCACACCTCCTTCACTTCATATCCCTATAGCTCAGTAATTGAGTTTAAATTCTCATGTTCACATAAACACAATTTTATGTTCCAGTAATTATGAATATCTGTTTAAGCTGAAAGAGAATCTTTTTTTTTTTTTAAGATGATGTGTGCTCAATATTAGAAAGCAAGTGTGATGAAGTAGGGAGGGGGCTCAACTTGGAACAAAGAAACCCAGGTTTGAACTTTTCATCCATGGTGCTGACCAGGTGACCTTCAGCACATCACTCTCTCTCAGCCTTATTAACCTCTGACTCACACGGTTGTTAGGTTGTTTGGAGTGAGGAGGAAAACACATCCAAAATATTATTGGAATAAAGGATTTAAAAAAAAATTTTTTTTGAAGAAAACACTAGCACTTAGGCTGCCTTATTTTTTACTGAGAATCATGGACCCAGCTCAAATAATAAAATAAATGTTGCTACTATCTTCTTCTGGTTGCTGGTGATGGTTCATTTCTTGATACTTTCAACTGTAAGCTAAATTGATAGGAATATGGTATGTGTGTGTGTTTTTTCAGGCTTTTGACTAAGGTAGCCAAACACAGCCACCCTCCTCCAGATATGTATTGTGAAATGCATGCCAGGTGTCTGACAGTCTCCTTTTGGGGGTTTCAAAGGAAGGTTCAGCTCCAGGAACTACAATGGCAATTGTATGCATCCCTATGAAATCATTCCCAGCTGTAACAAGGCTGGAACCAAGCATTAGAATGTCCCTGAGACTCATCTTCCTGAGCTAAGAAATATAATTGTCAGGTGTTCGTAATGTTCACCTCAAATGCAAATTTCAACCCCAATTTCTTCCATGACTCATACTGAAAAAAGCTGCTTCTCACCCATTCTTTGACCCTTCCTGCTTCCTTGTAGCATCAGCCAAATAAGTTAAACCAGACAAGTCTTCTTCTTCTTTGGCGATCACTTGTAGCCAAGTAAGATTGTCTTCCATAAACACAGTTTTAACAATGAGTCCGTAAGTGACTGTGGAGGCCAATTATGGATCCACACATCCTTCCACAGTGGGGACATTGGTTTCCAGGTGGGGGTTGATCACGGTGTGGATTTGTCAAGCGTGCCTTCCTCTTAGCACGTCTCTCCCTTGTGTCCTGAGTTCGAGTGTCTTCAAACCCCATGACACCTTTGGTAAAGGCTGTTCTCCAACTGGAGCTCTCACAGGCTAGTGTTTCCCAGTTGTCAGTGTTTATACTACATTTTTGTAGATTTGCCTTTGTCTTTAAACCTCTTTTGTTGACCACCAGCAATACGCTTTCCATTTGTAAGTTCAGAATAGAGTAGTTGCTTTGGAAGACGATCATCAGGCATCGGCACAACATGACCAGTTCAACGAAGCTGATGCTGAAGAATCATTGCTTCAACACTGGTGATCTTTGCTTCTTCCATTACACTGATATTAGTTTGCCTGTCTTCCCAAGTAAGCACATAGCTGAGCTATGGTATTCAGCCCCACAATATGTAATGATAGCCATAAACTTGGATGGCTTCAAAATGTCATTTGAAAAATTCAAGGATAGCAAGACTATCCATGGCTACTAGGCATGAGGACTATGCTTCTCCTGCTTTGGAGATAATATGCCTTCACAGTTGCTGGGAATCACAATTAAATATGATGCTCTTAAACATGCAGTTGTACTTTTAGAGAAACAACCAATGCATATTGTTTTCAACAAGTGGCTGAGTGGCTAAACAAGTGGCTGAGCAGCTAAACTTAAAGGGAAAAGGCCCTATTTTCAACCTATCATGTGAAATGCATCCCTCCAGCCATGTAGCACAACCAATCAGGAATCACACAAACTTTCTCTCTCTCTCTCTCTCTCTCTCTCTCTCTCTCTCTCTCTCTCTCTTTCCTATTTGGAACTTCAGAAACACAGAGCATCCAGCAGGGCACAACATATGGCTATTGGGATCTCTTTAGGTTGGTGTTTCACTAATTCTACAGTCCAGCTTTATCAAATGTTCCACAAATGCCCTGGAGACTATTACGTCCTTACCTTTGAATGTGTAGAAAGAAAAAAATGGATAAAATGACAAAAAGGCAAGTGGCACAGCTTTCCCATAATATTTGAAATGCATAACAGAGCATGCTCAGAGGTTTGCGCCTGCTGCTCCTCTTTTCTCAAGGCACAGCCAGGAGGAAAATAATTGCATCTGTGGCTACACCAGAAAGCCAATTTTGTTGAAATAATCTTTTGGGGGACAAAGATGTTTTCCTAAATTTAGGGATTAAAAAAGTGTTACTTGATATGTTGTTGATGTGAGATTGTCGTGCCACACAGCCTGCCACAGCAGGTTTAAACTGAAACAGGACCCAAAATACTGGAGGTTAGATCAAGAGCCCCATTTGTTTAAAGGCTACTAATGTTTCACACACTGAGCTTCACAACCTTCCTAATGTTCAAAAAAGGACACCAACATTTTGATCTGTCATGCACTTGGACTACTGTAATTCTCTCTTGAATGCACCAGTGATCAATCTGCAGCCAGAGATATTCATATATGGCTAGCTTTACAACTGCCTCCAATTATTCTTATTTTATAATAAAAAAAAAAATTGGTTTTACAATTTTTTAATACATTTTAACTTTAACCATTTCAAACATTAAAACAAAAGGTTCTTTTGAACCTTTGGACCTCCTTCCCTCCCACCATGGGTTCCATATTCAAGATAACATGTTCTGCATCTTTTTCCTTTAAATATCTATAGTTACCGTACTTAATTCCACATTACAAGTGTCATTACATCCCTGCCAATGATTTTAACTGTTTACAATGTTCTTTTACGTAAGTTAAGAATTTACTCCAGGCTTTTAAAAATACTTGATCTTCCTGGTTTCTGATCCTCCCTGTCAGTTTCACCATCTCTGCATAGTCCATCAGTTTAGTCTGCCATTCTTCCTTCCATTTCTGGGCTAGAAGCATTCTCGCTGCTGTTGTTGCATACATAAAAAGTATTTTGTCCTCTTTTGGCATCTCTTTACCTATTATACCTAACAGAAAAGCTGCTGGTTTTTTAACAAATGTATTCTTTTCTTTAATTCATTATATATCTTTTCCCAGAATGCTTTTGCGTGGACAGACGGAGTCCCCAGATCCTGCGCGGTCCCCCCGTCATGTGGAATAACGACTCAAGACAACGTGCTATGGGATTAAATTGGCCACAACTTTATTAAATTTCAAATGTGGGTAGACCTTGGCTCAGGCATTGGGCGTTCTCCCTCCCCAGTCCCCAGCCGGGGACCTAGGGAGCATCAGGGTTATCCAGTGTGTGTGGGGGGGATGGGCCGGCTCTGGAGAAAATATGCCGCAGGGGAGAGCAATGACGACCTTCCGGCGTATGGTCAAAGCCTCCCTTCAGAAACCCCTTTAACGGGGAACCCTGGTATCGCCGCTGCAAAGAGGAAGATGGACAAAAGGATTCCGCCCAAGGCCTGATACTGCCAAAGTTGTGACGTTTTGCTACGGGAAAGGCGAAACCTGCCAATGCAGGGAAATTCCTTTCCGGCCCTTTAACAGCGACCTTAACGTAGCAGCGCCCGTATACCTGTGAAGAAAATTAACCTGCCAAACATGTGAGGAAAATTAACCTGCAACATAAGACATTGACTGAGGGTGGGTAGGGTGGGAGAAGCTCTGGAGCCAAGTGAGAATTCCCAGGTAAGATCCTCCCTCCTTTGTGTGGGCAAGTAATCCCTCCCCTACCTGGCCTGGTCTCCTTGGCAACTCTTCCCCCAGGTGGGATTGGACAACTGACTGAGGTAGGCGGAGACCTCCAGGTATCCCACCTGAGGGAAGGCAAAGCCTAGCCTATGCTGTTGGAGCCGCTCCAGATCTAGGGGCTGCACGCGTCCACGCAAAGGGCGCCCCCCGTTTTAAGCGGGGAGCGGTCATTACCAGTGCACAAGTCACATTTTTAAACTAGTCTACATTACCCTAGCTAGAAAGCTTAATAGTTAATATAATGCACATTATATTTCAATAGCATATCACAAATCACAAGGGTTGCATTTCTCATTTGTTACATTCATGTGATAAGCATAAGGATCTTGTCTTGTTGTATCAGCATTAAGATTCTGGACAAGAATAAGAGTTTCAGTTCTTGGGGGAAGTGCTGGGTGGAGGAGAAATTGATTGCATATCTAATTCAGTAATTGCTATACCTCTGACAAAAACCACCCACAGGCTTTTCTTCACCTCTGCCTCCATAAGACACACAAGTCAGAAAACATTTCTATAAAGTGTTGCAGTGGGGTCTGCTGAGCCACCCCTCTGTTACCAGGCAGGGTCTCTAAAGATGGCCTGGGGCAGTGATTGGTTCACTGGGTTGCTGGGGTAAAAGTTATGTTGCAATTTTGGTGGGAGGGGTAAAATGTTTAAATACTTTGCATGCAGCCTGGAGCTTTCTCTTTGCTGCGTGCAACGGATCACCCGCCCACCCGCCCTTGAGTAAGGGGTTGTTGCTTTGACCTTGCTATGCCTGTCATGGGGTCGTCTGCTTTGGAGTGGGGGCCTGGTAGGAATTTTGTCCATCTGGCTGATTGGCTGGGCCATTTGGTTTTTGCCTACTGCGTAGCAAATCGTCACAACTTGTAAGGTTGCGGTTAGGCATTGGTTATAAATTGGTGGAGGAGGGGTTAGGATAGGCTGGGCCTGCCCCTCCATGGTTGCTGCGGAAAGGGAATTCCGTTAAAGAAATCCTGGGGCTTGCCATCTTTTCGTCCAATCCCTGGAATGGGACTAGGGCCGGCAAGCCTTCGGGGAGCATGCGGATGAGAATTGAGGGTCTGTGACTCAGCTCCATTTCTCCCCAACTTGCTTTCCCCCACACTGTCTTTCGGTGGTGCCCGGAAGTCAGTTCTGTCCCCAGGCGGAAGGACAGATAGTCTTAACCAATGCCTAAACAACCACTCACGGTTTTGTATTTAAATAAAGTTGTGGCCAAAATTATGCCAAAAACCTTAAACAAAAATTAAGTGTGCGTTGTGAGTTATTTGGGGGTGGCTTGGGGACCTTGACACGCAATGCAAAAAACAAAACACCAATATAAGATTTCGAGAAATAGCACTGGATTGTGATCATTCATCAGCATGATGCACTATTAAAATAAATGAGGCCTGGCCCTCTTGTTACCCTGAAGTTGTGGGTTGTAACTAGGGATGCAGGAGAAAGACAATTCACATGTAAAGGAGAAGCTAGCTAATTTGCATTGTGCAAATAAAAACACAGCCATCTCTGAATTTTGCAATGCCAAGTAATGTGTACAAAAATTCATATATTATGGGAAAGTGTGCATAAAATGCCTCTTTTAATGAACATAACAAAAATGTGTTATTGCTTTGTAAACATGTTTATAGTAGGCAAAATTGCAATGAAAAAAGTGTATATTAGGAAGAATTCACACTAAAAGGCTGAAAAACTCTCATGTGGATTTTTTAAAAAAAATATTCAGAAATTAATGAGGAAATGTGGAAAAATGTAAAATGAGAAATAAAGAGAAAACAAAATTGGCAGGTTGATGCTTCCCTAGAGGCAACTTCTTCCCCATGTCCAAGGGGTTGTGTGACAATAAACCATGGATGACCTAGGAGGAGCCTGTAGTGTGACCCCTGCTCACATCAGTATGAACCCTCAAGAAACTGTGTGTTGTGTTAAGGGCTTCTCATATTATCTGGCAGCATTGCAAAGAGCAAGAACGTGACTCTCGTGCCACCAGAATAATGTCAAAACCAACCCTTTGTCTTTCAGCTCCCAAATGTTCTACAGTGGTACATCACAAGACGAATGCCTCGCAAGACGAAAAACGTGCAAGACGAAAGGGTTTTCCGTTTTTTGAGTCGTTCCGCAAGACGAATTTCCCTATGGGCTTGCTTCACAAGACGAAACGTCTTGCGAGTTCTTGCGAGTTTGTTTCCTTTTTCTTAAAGCCGCTAAGCCGTTAATAGCCGCTAAGCTGCTAAGCTGTTAATAGCTGCTAAGCCGCTAATAGCCGTGCTTCGCAAGACGAAAAAACCACAAGACAAAGAGACTCACGGAACGGATTAATTTTGTCTTGCGAGGCACCACTGTACATTGTTTTGTCACTCCTTGACACCCAGAAGTGAGAGTTAGAGCTGCACCACCACAGAGTAACACAGATGCCACCTCTGGAATGGGAAAGACCAGGGGTCAGCAAACTTTTCCAGCCGTGGGCTGGTCCACCATCCCTCAGACCTTGTGGGGGGCCGGACTATATTTTGAAGGGGGGGAATGAACGAATTCCTATGCCCCACAAATAACCCAGAGATGCATTTTAAATAAAAGCACACATTCTACTCATGTAAAAACATGCTGATTCCCGGACCGTTCACAGGCCAGATTTAGAAGGTGATTGGGCTGGATCCGGCCCTGGGGCCTTAGTTTGCCTGTTCATGGGAAAGACTCAGTCCTGTGGTAGAGCATGTGCTTCATACACAAAATGTCCTGGGCTCAATCCCAGTACAGGTAGGTCTTGCGAGGACTGCCTAACTCCTGGAGAAATGCTGTTGATCACTGTATACCATACTGAGCTAAAAGGTAAAGGGAATCAGATGGCACTGTGGTCTAAACCACTGAACCTCTTGGTGTTGGCAGTTTGAATCTGTATGATGGGGTGAGCTCCCATTGCTTTGTCCCAGCTTCTGCCAACCTAGCAGTTCAAAAGCATACCAGTGCAAGTAGATAGCTAGGTACCACTGTGGCGGTGTTTCCGTGTGCTCTGGCACTTATCACGGTCCTCCGTGCACCAGAAGCAGTTTAGTCATGCTGGCCACATGACCCAGAAAGCTGTCTGTGGACAAACGCCAGCTTCCTCGGCCTGAAAAGCGAGATGAGTGCTGCAACCCCAGAGTCGCCTTTGACTGGACTTAACTGTCCAGCTGTCCTTTACCTTTGCCCTTTTTAGCTTTACCATACTGAGCTAAATGATTGTCTGAATTTGTATGAGGCTGCTACCTATGTCGTGCATAGGATTGGAAAGCTTATGTACAGAAGGCAACAGCTCCATTTCACAGGAAGTTGATCTCAAGCGCTGCTCGTTTTCTGCTCCTCTAATGTCAGTGCATTTCAGGGGGAAAGGGAGCATCCTAAACCCACTGGTTAATCTGTGTTTAAACAGAAGTCAGTGCTACTAAAATAATGCAACCTGACAAGGAGTAAATCTCTGAACAACCACTACGTGCCTCAGGTGGTGTGATGAAGCATGAGGTGGAAAACTACTAGGCCAGCACAGTGAGAAAAAGTGTACTTTCCTTGAAGTATATGAACATGTTAAGATTCCTTGGGCTTTCACTTTCTAACTAATCCATAACAACTAATCAATATAATAGCACTTTGCTTCCAAAAACCACCTATTGTTGATCATAGTTGTCATTTGAGCCTTATGTTATCATTCTCTTAGTTTTTATAATTTTAAATTCAATTCTCTACATTCCTGCATCCGTTTGCTTTTTTTTTTTAAAAAAAAATCCTTTAGAAAATTCATCAAGATTTTAGTGTGAATTTTCTTAATATACATATTTTTACAAAAGAAACCTATGATATAATGAACTTCTGCAGGTTATTTCACTAATATATTCATTTTCATGCAGGCTTTACCCTAGTATATGGATTTTTGTACGCATCACATAGCTGGAGATCCATACTACAAAAATTTCAGTGGTTTCAGGAAGTGTGAATTTCATGGATCCATTTTCAAATGCAGATTGAATTTCTCCTTCATTGCTCTTAGTTGTGTACCATGTAAATGCAGCCCGCCAGCCATGCAAACTGTCTCCTGTGTCACCTAGCAAAAAATACCTGCGACATCTTGCTGCAACATTCTTCATTTCCCTGCATCCTGTTACTAGCAGCTGAAGAAGAGGACTTGTGAGTAGGGAAACAGAATGTTTTGACATCAAATCATGACACATAGGCAAGTTCTAGTAGATCTTATCAAGAGGAGTAACTCAACAAATACTCATCATTTTTTGTGATAGCCAACGTTATTTATTTAAAAGTTTGCTAAACCATCCACCATTGGAAAATATTCTAGTGGTGCACTACCTAAATATTTTAAATGTTTGTTTTTGTAAGTCACTTTGAGGCCATCAGTTTGAAAAACAAAATACTTGTCAGGGAACTGCCATCGGAGCCAGAGGGAGAGGGAGGGCTCCAGAGGGATTCCGGAGAGCGTACTGGGATGGGGAGAAGCAGCCCATGTTCTGGGGAAGGAAATTAGCGTAGCACCAGTGGTGAAGGGGGGCAGATGGGGGAATCGGCGAGGTGGTCCCATGACTCCTCACCAGGGACCAGCGGGGAGAGCACGGGTCCTCCGCTGCCCACACCCTCCCTGCACAGGAGGCTTCCGCGCAGGGAGAGTAGGCGGAGACTAGGCGTCAAAGAACTTCTTTGCTGGAAGAAGTTCAAGAAACGCCCACTGACGGATTCTGCCAGCGATTGAGACAGCCACGGGCGAGTGGCTGTCCGGACAGAAAAGGTTCACTCAGGCAATACAGCCAGGTGTGGCGCTGGTTTTCGCACGAGCAACCCCTAGAACCACTACAGCACTAATTAATAGTAACAATAAATGCAAAGCTAAACTAATAAAATAAACTAAATCCATCTGTAAAAACATTGTGAATGGCATCAAAGAATGCTACCCTGCAAAAGCCTAGTTTAATGAAATAATTAAGGTGGTGGCTGAAAGAACAAATTGTTGATGCCAACTTAATTTCCAGGAGGAGCATATTATAAAGTGTGGATGCCACCACTCAAATGCTTTGCCACTCAAATTCATTTGTTAAATGAATTTCCTGAGCATGTGGCACCCTGAAGAGGGCTTCACTTGATGTCCAAAGTTCTTCAGCATTTAATTCAGCCTAAAGGGGGAGAAAATAAATCTTTCAAAAAGATGATGGATAAGATCAAAAGTAAAGTTTGCAACAAACAAAGATTGGTTTTTTAATTTGCTTTATGTTGAAAAGTTTTTAGACGGCAATCCTCTGCTGGTCTAGTGAGAAGTAAGCACCCCTGAATGCAGTAGAAGTTATTCCTAGTTGTGGTCATATAGGATTGCAGACATAAGACATGGTGCATTGATGCAATCACTTTATTATGAAAGGCCATCCTTCTATGTGATCTACAAGTACTAAAATCACAATAGGACAGTCGTAATGGAGTCTAACCAGGCTCTAGTCTGAAAACTCACACAAAAGGAGCAACAATGGCACGCTGAATGACCCACAAGTTACAACTTATGAAAATAAAAGGGGATGATGTCAGGGAGAAAGAAAGCTCAGCAGCAAATTCTGAAGTTGGCTGAAGAACAATAATAAAAAAGAAGAATCGACACATAGTTAATCTCCCTTACTTTTTGTAGTTAAAAAATCTTGAAACATATCCATTTGCAATATGCTTCCTTAAAAAGATGTATATTAAAACAAAGCCGAGTTTAACAGTTCACAAATACTATATAAAGCAATGTGGAGCTCATTAGGATTCCAAAACATCCATAGCACTTACACCAAGACTAGATCTATACAGATGAATTCAATTACATATTCTGTGGTGCTTGATGCAGGAAATATGATTGCCTTTTATTCACTACAGAAATGAAAAAAACTTACTGAATGTTTGTCAGGCGTTGTGTGACTGTGACTGTTGTGAGCCACTAAAAAAGTGACTTTTATGGTCTCTTTAATGAAAAGCCAAAAATATTATTAGACCTCAAAGTCTGAGAGAATTTGCCTGACATTTAGGCCTATGTTACATGAAAGGTTTTCAAAGTGAAAGGTTATGAATGGACCCCACTCTTCGTCTACTATTAGCTGTCAAAATGAGCCAAGCGCCAAAAATTCCCTGAGAAGAGAGAAAGAGGGAGCATGATCAAGAGCCCACATTCAGAAAAATACTGACCCCTTCATGGAAAGGCCAGCTAATGAAATGATTTGCCTGACTTCATATTCTGCTGACAAAGACCTCATTTAGAATTTGAAGTGGAAGGCTTCGGAGATTGTATAAACATAGCCTGCAATAATTATTTGGGGGGGGGGGGGACCCGTCATGTTACAAGTATTATGTCTGGCTTTGTAACTAACAATTGCAAGAACTCTGTTTCAAAAAGGTTTATAAAACATATAGTAAGAACATCATATTGATATGTCTGACATGGGTTTCAAACAACAACAACAAACAACAACAACAACCTGGCTTGCAGAAAGTCAGCAAGATGGATTGAGCTGTCCAGAGTAAAACAATCACATTGTGTGGGAGGTGAAATGAAATCGGCAAAGTAAAAATCTAGGAGGAAATGAAGAAAGGGGAAAGGGCTTCATTTGAAATAACCTTTCAGAGGTTCAACAAGAGTCTAACATGCCACTCACCAAGGAAAGAAAGAAAGAAAGAAAGAAAGAAAGAAAGAAAGAAAGAAAGAAAGAAAGAAAGAAAGAAAGAAAAGAAGAGAGTGAACAGTCATGTCTTTGTATCATAGTTTATGAATCCTAGTCTTGTGGCCAAATTATCCTGTTAGAATAAAAGTATCACTGCCATCGAAAGAGCAGCCACTTAGTCCCAGAAAACACAACAGCTTGCATTTTCCTACCTCCTACAGTGGCAGCCAGTTATGTGGGGTAGGGATAGATAGAATATAACAGCAGAATGCAAGGAAGTTATTCCAGATCAGAGGCCCTCCAGATGCTGCTGGTGTATCGCTCCCATCATCCCTGCTGATATGAGTTGGAGTCTAATAGCATAAGGAGGATCGCTTCCACTGTAGCTGCTGGCAGAAACCATACTGAATTAAAGAGAGAAATGTTCCACACACTATAATTGCCTAAGGTCAGGGCTGAATGAAGGCTGGCCTGAGCATTAGCCTCACGGACAAAGTCGCCTCAAGCGGTAGGCTGAGGAGAACTGGGAGGAGTGGCAGATCTGGAAAAGAAAGCCTCCTTTAGCTGTGGATGTAGCGCCATGAGGATCTGATTGCCACCAGCCTGGGTAGGGCTCTGGGGAGCTCCCTATTGCCATCTCAAGTTGCCTCGGGCTGTGGCTTCCCCAGGACTTGTGAGCCAGGGTTGGCAGAGTGCGCCAGAGCATTTGTTCCACTGGAGCATGCATCATGGGGCATCACTATCAAGGCCTTAGCCTTTGCTTCTGATTTTTTTGAGCTTTAATGGGCTGGATGTTTTCATAATTGTATATATTGAATTGGAAGCCTTTTATCTTGGACACACAGGTGAAACTCGGAAAATTAGAATATCTGGCTGATAGCATCCATGCCACGCTGCACTGAGGCAGTAATTGATGCAAAAGGAGCCCAAACCAAGTACTGAGTACATATGCATGCTTCTACTTCTCAGAGGTCCAATATTGCTCTATTTGCAATCCTTGTTTTGCTGATTTCATTTAATATTCTAATTTTCTGAGATTGTTAATTTGGGGTTTTCATCAGCTATACACCATGATCATCACAATTATAACAAATAAAGGCTTGACATATCTCGCTTTGCATGTTATGAGTCTATCTCATATATTAGTTTCACCTTTTAAGCTGAATGACTGAAATAAATGAACTTTTCCATGATATTCTAATTTTCCAAGTTTCACCTGTATAAAAGGCATCCAATTTAATATATATTCAATTCTTCAAAATGTCTGCTGATTTAAGATCACAGTTCGGGATATCTGTCAGTCGCAGAGTATCTTCTCTTCCCCTGCTAGCCTCAGAGGCAAGGAGAACAAACAGATTGTATTTTATGGTTTTTTTATTCAGTCATTTGGTTGCAAGACAAATGATCCATGTCTCCATGCAAAGGAGACGTTGGCTACTCTGAGTCCCTCCTCTTCTGTCCCCAACAAGCCTGAAACCCTACCGGAAGTCACAGGAGGTACATATCTGTTCTTCAATGTGGAGGGACCAGCTAGCCCTTGGGGTCTCCAAGACTCTCCAGGGAGGTCTCTGCTAGCTACTCTCTCACTTCCTCCTCCTCCTCCACTATCTCATAACTAGGCATTTCCTCATTCAGCTGTACATCATCTCTGTCTCCCTCTCCTCCTGAAACTGCTGGAGACAAGGGGGGTGAAACTTACCCTCCTCTTCTGAGAGGAGTTGGACATTTCCCATTCCTCCTGTTCACTCCCTGACACTATCTCATGTTTGCTCAAGCTCAACTAACCTGAGAAGTAGGAATCAAAATCTGATGCTAGACATGCCTTGTGATCAGCAGTGATGTTATGCAATGTTACAAACTGTGCTTGCTTGCAAAGTGTGTTCTCTCTCATGGAGAGCACAGGTTGCGGGGAGGGCTGACGAGACACCTCACTGTTGCTAGACAAATGGTTTGGCTATCCTTTAAGCAGGGGCGGGCTGTTACTGGGGAAATCTAGATGTTGCCATTTGTTGATTGACAGCCCTATTTGTTAAATACAATGCTCGCAGCGACAAACTTCCTCTTTTCGCTGCTTACTTCGGATCACCCGCCCTCCCTTCCCTAATTTTAGGCTGTTTGCTTGACCTTGCTATGCCTGTCATGGGGTCGTCTGCTTTGGGGCAGGGCCCTGGTAGGAATTTTGTCCATTTGGCTGATTAGTGTGTGCCATTTGGTTTTTGCCTACTGTGTAGCAAATCGTCACAACTTGTAAGGTTTGTAGTTAGGCATTGGTTTGGGAATTGGTTGGTGGAGGGGTATGGATTTGGCTGTGCCTGCCCCTCCAAAATGCTGCTGCTGCTTCAAGGGTTTTCCGTTAAAGGAACCCAGGGGCTCCCCATGCTTTTGTCCGAAACCCCCTGGCAAGGGGCTAGGGTCACGCCAGCTCCTGGGAGCATTCTGGGTAGAGGTGAGGCATGGTTCCCAGTCCCGTCTCTCTCCCCAGGTGACGTACCCTTGCTGACTTCGCGGGGGGTGCGAATGTCAGAGCTGTCCCCGTGTGGGGTCAGTTAGTGCTACCAATGCCTAAGCAACCACTCACATTGCTGTAATTCGGATAAAGTTGTGGCCAAAATTATGTCAAAAACCTTAAACAAAAATTAAGTGTCAATTGTGTTTTTCTTTGGGGGGTGTCTTGGGGACCTCGACACGCAACTTACCCTACATGCGAACATATTATCCCAAATCCAGATCAGGAGGAAGGAGTGTCTTGGACCAGCAAAAAGAAAAAGGAAAGGGAAATAAAATAAAATAAAATATGTCGTTTGAGGGACGTCTATGATTCTTTTTGGGGGTTTTATTCCTTTGTTATCAATGATAAGGTTCATGTATTTAATTTTGTGGGGATCACCATCACTTGGTTTATGGTGAAACAAATACTATCCATCAGCATCTTAGTTTGTGTTTGGCTTTTTAGATAGATGGATAGATTTCCCCCCTTCTGCTAGATGAGGATAAATAGGTACCTGTTTAATGAAGAGGGCAAGGAATTTTATTTCTGTTTCTTGTACTTTTAGGAAGAGAGCTGTTTTAGTAGAGAAATTCAGAAAATTCATGATGTCCAATAACTTTTGTACACCATAAACAATCTTTAGAAGCTGCATCATAAACATTCTCTCAATTTTCTTTACTACACATGCTAAGGGTTTTTGCTCCAGGGTTACACTTTTAGGTAAATTAAAAAATTCTCTATACATATTATATGAAAGAATCTCAAGCTGTATAATAAAATAAAGGGAAGTGTGAGAGAAATCAAAACTTCTCCCCAGAATTATTTCTTTTCAAATCAAGTTTCAGCAGTTTGAATAAAAGATCAAAAGCATATCTACATTTCAGTTTCAATAATGTCACACCAAAGACAATTCCCCCCCAAAAAACCTAATGACCAACTGGTTATGTGCAGTATATATAGTCATACCTAAATCATGTAGTATCAATAAAGGCAGTCTAGTTGAATCAGGTTGTAAAATGATGGAATGGGGAAAATGTATAATTTACGTTAAAAATCATTGTAAACAATTAAAATTATTATTACGATTGCAATGATACTTCTTGTTGAACATTGAACTGTGCTTGTAAGGTAAAGGTAAAGGTACCCCTGACCATTAGGTCCAGTCGTGACCGAGTCTGGGGTTGCGGCACTCACCTCGCTTTATTGGCTGAGGGAGCCAGCATACAGCTTCTGGGTCATGTGGCCAGCATGACTAAGCCGCTTCTGGTGAACCAGAGCAGCGCATGGAAACACCGTTTACCTTCCCACTAGACTGGTACCTACTTATCTACTTGCACTTTGATGTGCCTTCAAACTGCTAGGTTGGCAGGAGCAGGGACCGAGCAACGGGAGCTCACCCTGTCGCAGGGATTCGAACTGCCAACCTTCTGATCAGCAAGTCCTAGGCTCTGTGGTTTAACCCACGGTGCCACCTGCGTCCCTATGAACTGTGGTTGTAATGGAGATTTAATAGATTTGGATTAATAGAGAAGATGCACGAGGGAAAAAAGTTAACATAAGAACCCACAAAGGGGAGGAGGGAAATTCAGGGGAATTTATGGAATTCTCTTTTTGTTTTGGTTGTTTTGACACTTGTTTGTAAATTTCAAAATTTGAAAAACTAAATAAATTTATATACAGAAAATGAATCAGGTAGTAAAGTGTTTCCCATGAAACTGGTGTAATGTACCAATGAAAGCTTTAATTTGATGGTGGGTATGTTTTGGGAGGGGCTACAAAATTATGCCAATTCAATATAACCCATTTAAATACTAGTGGACCTGATTCTGCACAGACATAATGGAAACATAAAGAATCTCCATGTATATATACTTCCTTGCTTTCTGTCTGCTGTGGAGCAGGAAATGTTGTTGTTGTTGTTGTTGTTGTATTTATATCCCACCCTTTTCCCTTACAGGGACTCAAGGTGGCTTACTGATAAAACAAAAACAGCTAAAAACATAGGGAAAAACAGTCAATAAAACAATTAAATATTAATAGAATTAAATAGAATTAATAGAATTAAATCTATAAATCTACCACCTATCTATCATCTATCTATCTATCTGTCTATCATCTATCATCTATCTATCTATCTATCTATCTATCTATCTATCTATCTATCTATCATCTATCTATCTATCTATCTATCTATCTATCTATCTATCATCTATCATCATCTATCTCTATCTCTATTTCTATCTCTATCATCTATATCATCTATATCTCTATATCTATATCTATCATCTATCTATCTATCTATCTATCATCTATCTATCTATCTATCTATCATCTATCTATCTATCTACCATCTATCTATCATCTATCTATCTATCATCTATCTATCATCTATCTATCTATCTATCTATCTATCTATCTATCTATCTATCTATCTATCATCTATCTATCTATCTATCTATCAATCATCTATCTATCTATCTATCATCTATCATCATTACAATGAAAAACAACACCAGCCTTTCATTAAAAGCAGTCAGTTCCCCCAAGCCTGTTGGAATGAGAAGGTGTCCCACTGACAACAAGGAGGGAGTGCTCAGCTCTCTTTCAAAATACCAAATGTGCCCATGGGTTCTGGGAATGTTGGCAAGCCCTGTTGTAGTGTCACAGTGGGAATAGTCCCCCCTCCCCTCTTATCATCTGCATCACAATACAAATGGATGGTGCCTGACAAGGAGAACAATGTGTGCAGGACATGCTTGTCATGCTGAGATGGGTAAGTAGGTTTCCTCCTGTCATAGTGGCACTGAATAATTGGAACAGAGTATGTGGTCACTGCAGATGGTGACAGCAGCCACAAAATTAAAAGATGCCTGCTTCTTGGGAGAAAAGCAGTGACAAACCTAGACAGCATCTTAAAAAGCAGAGATATCACCTTGCCGACAAAGGCCCATATAGATAAAGCTATGGTTTTCCTAGTAGTGATGTATGGAAGTGAGAGCTGGACCATAAAGAAGGCTGACCGCCGAAGAATTGATACTTTTGAATTATGGTCTGGAGGAGACTCTTGACAAGAAGATCAAACCTACCCAAATCAGCCCTGAATGCTCACTGGAAGGACAGATCCTGAAGCTGGGGCTCCAATACTTTGGCCACCTCATGAGAAGAGAAGACTCCCTGGAAAAGAACCTGATGTTGGGAAAGATGGAGGGCACAAGGAGAAGGGGATGACAGAGACGAAATGGTTGGACAGTGTTCTCAAAGCTACCAGCATGAGTTTGACTAAACTGCGGGAGGCAGTAGAAGACAGAAGTGCCTGGCGTGCTCTGGTCCATGGGGTCACGAAGAGTCAGACACGACTAAATGACTAAACAACAACAACAACATGTGGTGGTGCTGTTAGACCAGAGATATGCTTTGCCAAAGTCACAAGAGAAGCAAAGAAAGAAATATTGCGTATGTATGTGTCTCCCCCCCCCAAAAAAAAAAATTAAAGGGTTATATACATAGCCATTAGATTTGTATAATGAGCACTCACACTTTACATTGTGGGTGCCCTTTGTGGGATCGCACATGGGGCTACAGTTCCCAGGGAGCTTACTGGCAAAGAGGGGCTGGCTTGCCTCTCAGTGTTATTTTTTGGAGGTTCCCGCCCAGCCTCAGTAATCAAGTTTCTTGCTGGGAGGTGAGGCCAGCCCCAATTATAAAGAGGGGGTGGAGCTGACATTATCCAGGCAGTCAGCTCTGGAGATTCACCCTCCCTCCCCTCCCTTTGTTTAATGTTTCTTGTTTGCAAGTTAATTTTTTCTTCCTGTTTAGCAGGTGCTGCTACGGTCTTTGATTGGTTGTTGTTGAAGGACTGGGAATAAATTTTCCTGCATTGGCAGGTTTCGTTTTCCCCGTAGCAATTCGTCACAACTTTGGTGGTTATGGTATTGGGTGGAATCGTTTAGTCTTTTCTTCCCTATATGGGGGGGGGGCGTGAAGTAGTGACTCACCCCCCTGCGCCAGCGATTCCAGAGACCCCCTCTTAAAGGGGTTATATATATATATATATATATGGGTTTCACTGGCCATACACTGAAAGGTCGTCAGTGAACTACCATGCATGTGGGGATATGGGCTGTACTTCCATCTCAGAGCACCCCTATATCCTATTTGCCCTGATGAGCCCCAGTTCCCCCCGGTTGGGGGGCTGGGAGGGATACACGCCGATGGCCTAAGCCAAGGTCTTCCTACATTCAGAAGTTTAATAAAGTTGTGACCTAATTTTAATTCCATAACACGTTGTCAGAGTCTTTATTCCTTCCTTGTGATTCGTGGGGGCACGGGCTGTCGCCGCCTGGTCACACAAAAAATATTAAGATTATTATATATTAGTTGCTTTTTTCTGAAAGGTGAAGGGAAAGCAATTTACAAAAGCAACATCACAATAGATGGATGGGTGGATAGACACCTTTCAGGTCCATGTAGAACAGAAGGAGCAGCCCCTGCTCCATCATTCTAAAAGATTTGGCCGTTTGCCCAGAAGGTGAGCAGAACGGGGTGGAAGTGATGGAAGAGGAAGGCACTTGAAGAGTGACAACGACAGGATTAGGAGCCAAAAAGACGGAGCAAGAGGCAGCAATATATAAGGAGAGGGTTAGAAGTCTGAAAGATGGGACAAGAGGAAGTGACAGGGCATTAACCTTCATACACAAGGAATAACAGCATTTCCCAAAAATCAGAACATGGGAAGTCATCTGAAATGTTTGATTTGGAATTGGATAATTGACTCTTTTAATTGTATTATGATTTGTTTTAATGTGGTTTATATTGGATTGTTATTAATGAAAAATGAATAAAAGTTATTATTATTATTAAAAGATAATGTGAAGTGCAATCTAGTGCATGTTCACTTGGTAGTAAATTCTGTTATGTTAAATGCAGATTTCTCCCAGATTTGTGTCCCAAGGTTGGAACTTTAGAAAAACTAGCCCTCTGTCTGCAGCTAATGGTCAAGTTTTACCAACATGTTCGGCGATCTCTCATTCTGCCAACAGCATCGCTGTTTTCACTGATCATGTGTGCAGCTGACACACTGAAGAAGTGTGCGTGTGTGATCAGATTCAACATGGGGAAGAACTTTAATATGGATATTGCTGCTTTCACCCTTCATGACATCGCTAGAATGAGAAAATATGTCCAAGTGCTAACAGAGGCACAGAAACCTTGATCCGCTTTGAGAAGGAGCCATGGCTCAGTGGCATAGGACAGAGTCCAACTTCTAGGTAGCAGGAAAGACATCTGCTTGAGATCTTGGAGAGCGTCTCTGCCCATCTGAACAGATGGTACGGGGCTGAGGCAGATCTAACAAGTGCAAGGCAGCTCCTTGTAATTGGTGATGGCACCAAATCCTTTCGGAGGCCGACTTGCTTTAGCGGGTGTTCTCTACTGCAAACAGAATGCATCTTAATTTTCAGTGAAGGATTCTTCATGTAATTTCATGAAACATCAACCATACATACATAGATCAGCCTTCCTAAGGATATGGAATTACAATAGCAGTTCTCAGTATAGCTAACCTAGCTGACAGCATCCGATGAATCATTATGTTTACCACTTGAACAATTTTCTTTAAACAGCTGTAATGGTACCGATTTGTTTTTCTTGGTGGCTTCGGCACACCATTACTGCCCATGTAGTATATCTTCAACAACACGTTTGCCTCATTATTCCAAGATTCACTTTGGAAAATAGATTATCACTGCAATTTATGAGGAATTGCTCTTATATTCTGTGCATTTAAAAAAATAAAAAAGCCCTATTCCATTTGCCTGCTTTCCAGAATGGATTTTTTTTTTTTTGCACGAGGATGCTATCTACTAAGACCTCATGTGATAACGATGATTTATATAGTCCCCATAACTTACATTGCAAATTACAGAGTAAAATAAAGTGGTAATTGCACCCTCCCCCAAGAAATTTATAATCTGAATTTCGGCAGGAGACACAGTAAAGAAGTGGGAAAGGAAACAAGGTATAGGTATGAACGTTTGCAGTTACAAGTAGTTCAGAGTTCCTTTGGGGGTGAAGGACTGAAATACATATAAGGTTTACAGGTCAAATACCTTCATGGTTCTATCTACAAATTGTTAAATACTTGCTTAGTTGCAAAAGTAGTAGGTAAACTAGGCAGAACAATAATTCTGCCTTGGAATATCTGAAATATTAGCACATTGGTGGAGGGGAACCTAATTAGCAAGCTTAGATGATGAGTGTCAGCAGAGTTGGCACCAAAGCAGGTCCACTGAGAAATCACAGGCAAGTATCAGAAATATCGCAGGAAGTTTCTGTTTTACAGTACCCAGCCAAAAGATATTTAAACCAAAACTAACAGAGGAACACTGCCCTTCCCTGCCCCAAAATCCCAAGGTCTAGTGGAACTGAGCATGCTTGGTAGACATAAGCAACAGTGTCAGTTGAAAAAGCCCAGGTTTCCCCCCCCCCAGCCCCAGGGCCCACACATTCGCTCTATAAGACACACTTTTTTCTTCTTAAAATCTAAGGGGGAATGTCTGTGCATCTTATGGAGCAAATGTGTGGTCCCTGGGGCTGGGGGGGGACCCGGGCTTCCCTCACCAGCCCCACAAGCACGGGGAGCAGTGGAATTCTGAAGGATTACTTGCATGGGGGACGTGGGTGGCGATGTGGGTAAAACCTCAGTGCCTAGGACTTGCTGATCGTAAGGTTGGCAGTTCGAATCCCCGCGGCGGGGTGAGCTCCTGTCTTTCGGTCCCAGCTCCTGCTCACCTAGCAGTTCGAAAACACCCCTAAGTGCAAGTAGATAAATAGGTACCACTTTATAGCAGGAAGGTAAACGGCGTTTCTATGTGCGGCGCTGGTGCTGGCTCGCCAGCTGCAGCTTCGTCATGCTGGCCACGTGACCCGGAAGTGTCTTCGGATGACACCGGCTCCCGACCTCTTGAGCGAGATGAGCACGCTACCCTAGAGTCGGACACGACTAGCCCGTACGGGCAGGGCTACCTTACTTGCATTTCAGTTTATGCATCAAGAAGTGTGAAATAGGTAATTCTGCATTAAAATGAGTGTGTAATAAATGAGTGCACCCATCAATACAATAGAAAGGTTTAACTGGAAACTTTGTATGATTGGGGACTAGATCTTAGCCCAATGGTAGCCCTATACATGCTTGCCCAGACATAAATCTCACTGATTTCAATAGGACTTACTCCCAGGTAAGGGTGCACAGGATTGCAGCTGGATAGGATGTTGAAGCAGCCTAAGGCCTGTTACTGAAGCAGCTATATTTCTAACTTGAAAATCCTACAGCAGTGGTACTGCTCAGAATTTCTTTTGCCGCGCACCATCATTCAATCTAGGTCAGGTTTGAAAGCAGCTGAAGCATAAAATGGAAAATAATGATGGGAAAAGTTCTTATACTTTAAAGATGCCTAAAAGTTAGATGACTGATACGAATTACAGAAGTTTTCCCTAAACAATCATAACTACACACCATCCGTTATTTTCTTAAATTGCTCCTGAGCTGCCCCATTCTCAAAGCTCTCCATAGACTGCGGAAACCCTTGGAAGCAAATAGGGCTTCAGATATACAGGGGCAAGCTTCAAGGACCAGGCTCTTCCAAGTTATTCTCCTCTTTTTGTATGAATTTCTTGTACTTTCAATATCTTAGAGAATTCGCTAGGGTGACGTGACCATAAAACTGCCTAGAAATAAATGAATTTGGTTTGGACTTCTGCACACCTCATTTTCTTTAATACATTTCCAAGCTATTGTGTTCTATTAAGTCATGTTCCAGGATGGCATAATGTACCTTCCAGCATCAAGATCTTTAAGGACTTGAGGCAGTAAGCTAAACACCTTAAATGCCAGCATATGAAACAAAATTAGCTCTACTCTACAGTACATCCATTCAAGGAAGAAATTCATGTAAGGCCCTATCCACAGTTTTGATTGTCCTGTGATTTCAAGTCCGAGAGGTGTTGTTTGTTTGGTTTGGTTTTTTTGTTTTTGTTTCCCCCCCTCTACTTTCCCTTCCTTACATAACTTTAGGTTCCAGGCAAAAATATTCCTCTTCTCTCCGGTCTCTTAAATCAGAAAGGTATTGTTTTTATTTGCTATTATGGAATGTGTTTTTTGTATTTCTATGTTTGTACAGTGGTACAAGTGGGTTAAGAACTTAATACGTTCTGGAGGTCCATTCTTAACCTGAAACTGTTCTTAACCCGAGGTACCACTTTAGCTAATGGGGCCTCCTGCTACCGCTGCACCGCCGCCGCACAATTTCTGTTCTCATCCTGAAGCAAAGTTCTTAACCCGAGGTACTATTTCTGGGTTAGCAGAGTCTGTAACCTGAAGCGCCTGTAACCTGAAGCATCTGTAACCCGAGGTACCACTGTATATTGTAAACCACCCTGTTATTTTTGGATGAAGGATGGTAAAAAAATGTCAGAAATATAGTATTATTATTATTATTATTATTATTATTATTGTTGTTGTTGTTGTTGTTGTTATGGTTATGGTTCTTGGTTGCTTAACACCTCCCCATTTTGAGTGGGGAGTGACAGAAACACAGGACATAAATATTACAATAAAAAAGTAAAGAACATGAAAGTTTGTGAACTTTAGATCAGGTCTTCAGAGCTTATAAAAAACTAGAATCTCTTCAGAAAGGAAACCCCTGCTGCCTATCAGCTAAATGATGTTGACATGCCATAACTCATACTCCAATACTGTGAAGCACTGAGCACAAAGTTGGCATCAGCATATTTTTCATTGCATGCTCTTTATGGAACTTCCAATCACCAGTGTCTTCTCCCAGTCTGATGGGAAGTGATGGTGAAAAATTTCAGTCAATTGCATATACAATAAAAATCCTGATAGACTAAGGAAAGTGGTGGTCTTTTTATTGAGGGTTGGCATTAAAAGAAGGTCTCGTTTTCATCATAAAATCCCTCAAGCTGAACCAAGATCAAAATCTTGCTTTTCTTATAATTAGGGATCTGTCAGAGTTCCCAGTATATAAATCCCCATCATCTGGGACTTCTATAAGACAGTAATAAAAAATCTGTTATTGCTCTCTCTGGGCTATGAGGTGCCATTCAAATTCTCAGGCAGCAGCAAAGGAATTTCTTCCTGTTTTGCTGAATGAAAAAGAAGCATCATTTGGCTGACGTAAAATTACAGATGACTGGGGGAGGGGGGACCTCATAGAGATCATTCCTATTAGATGCAGCAAATATATTTTATTTTTATTTCTAGGAGTAAAAACCAAGCATGTGCCGCTGTAAATAAGTAGGCTGGCCATAGCAACAGGTTTCTGAACAGCTCTTGCAGTGTAAGGGACGGAGAGGGGAGGAGAACTCGATATTAGTGCAAAAATGTTGTGTGCATATTTGCTCCCAAGCATGTCACAGTGAAATAAGTGGAGCTTACTTCTCAGTTAACAGTGTTATGGTCACATTGCAAGTCAATCACATGGAAAGGGAAACCATGTGGGAAAGAAGCCAGTCAGCAATTGGGCAGGGAACAAGCAGAACCGCTAATTGCATGTCGAGGTCCCCAGGTCCACCCCAATAACTCACACATAACACACAAATTTTTGTTTAAGATTTTTTGCATAATTTTGGCCACAACTTTATTAAAATACAAATTTGTGAGTGGTTGCGTAGGCATTGGTTGCGACTATCTGCCCCCACCATGGGGGACAGACTGACATTCCGCACGATGCGAAAGTCAGAATGGGGGAATACACTTGGGGGTTATGCGGAGCAGGGATCCTGCCCTCACCCCAAATGCAACCAGGAGCTCATTGCTATGGCCCGAGCCCCCTTGACAGAGTGGACAAGCAATAGTTAGCTCCCAATTCCTTTAACGGAATCCCTTGCAGCAGCAGCATTAGAGGGGCAGGCACAGCCAATCCATGCCCCTCAACCAACCAAACCATAAACCAATGCCTAACCGCAACCTTACAAGTTGTGACAATTTGCTACGCAGTAGGCAAAAACCAAATGGCCCCAGCCAATCAGCCAGATGGACAAAATTCCTACCAGGCCCCCGCTCCAAAGCAGATGACCCCATGACAGGCATAGCAAGGTCAAAGCGAACAACCCTATTCTAGGGAGGGAGGGACGGGCAATCCGATGCACGGGCGAAAAGAGGAAGTCCTAGCCTCGTGCAAGGAGTTTTAGTATTTCTGGCTGTCAATCAATAAATGGCAACATTAACTTCTTCCCAACAACAAGGGAAGCCCCAATCGCATCAGTGGCCAATGATCAATTAGCCCGCCCTCCAACTTTGGAGTGTCCTGGCGGCCCCCACCGCAACACGTGCTCTCCATGAAGGAGAACACGCTTTAGCTGATCTTTGCTTTAAACGGGGAACACTGAGCACAAACTAGACCAAATGCATGCACACAGCTGCTAAACCATCTCTCTGTCTTCCAAGAGAACTGTGAATGATTAATCCAGGTCTCTATACATGGGGATGTTCTCACAGTTGATCAGGGCATGTCATACATGTCTGCAGAGTACCCCTCCATGTTCAGAGAGTAAACTGTTCCAGAACACGAGTGACTGAGAAGAATTCACACCCTCCAACATTTCTCCGATGAAAATAGGGACATCCAATTCCATCATCATCATCATTTTATTATTTATACCCCACACATCTGTCTGGGTTGCCCCAGCCACTTTGGGCTTCCAACATATGAATATAAAAACTTTATTTTTTTTTAAAAAAGAATCCCTATACAGTGGTACCTCTGGTTGTGAACGGGATCCATTTGGAGGCCCGTTCGCAACATGAGCAGAACGCAACCCACGTCTGCACATGCGTGGGTCACGATTCGCCACTTCTGCACATGCACATGACATCATTTTGCGCGTCTGCGCATGCGTGAGCAGCGAAACCCGGAAGTAACCCTTTCCAGTACTTCCGGGTCGCCGTGGGACGCAATCTGAAAATGCTCAACCTGAAGCAAACTTAACATGAGGTATAACTGTATAGTTTCCTTTCAGATGTCTTCTAAAGGTTGTATAATTACTTAATCCCCTTGGCTTGGTGGTCACATAACTCCATGCCCTCCTACATTTCTCCAATGAAAAGAGTGACTTCCTAAGGAAAAGTGGAACATTCTGGAATCAAATCAGAAACTGGGATGGCTTCTGTAAATCAGGGACTGTCCCTGGAAAATAAGGACATCTGGAAGACGTGAGAATTTAGTTTCATGGTGTGAGGGGAGTCATTTCCCACTGTTTTCATGGCTCTGTTCTGCCAGAGGACAGACTGCTGCCTGTCTAGAAGAGTTGCCCCAATTAACTAGCACATTCTCCAAATATGATGAACAATCCTGAATAACTTCGGATCACTGAATCTAGGTAGGAGAAAGTACCTTTGTGTGTTACTTGGGGAAGCAACAGAGAAGAAAGCTTGTCCAGAATTGGGGTACATTGAAAAAGCATAACACAATTGCAGTTTCATAGCAAATTGTGAAAACTGCCCCAGAGATAGGAGGGGAAAAGTAGATGAGATGACTGCAAGACATGAAGGCTGTATTTTGGCTCATGAATGAGAAGAAGGGGATATTTCACTGGGAACTGAGAGTGCAAAGGGGACCTATTCTTGAGAAGGATTTCAGGTACAGAATTGTAAACATTGCATTGAAAAGCTACGATGCAGTTGACTAATTTTTTTAATGCTAAATACATTTGTAAGGCATAATAACTGGCAGAGGCTGGAATTATAAGTCACGGATATATAATTTTTCAAACTACTGCTGAAAATTGTCTCCCAGTTGTGCCCATTAATATAAAATACATGCTGTGTGACTTGGTGCCCCACCTTTGCCAGCTCAGAAGTGAAGTGAGGATAGCAAATTTGGAGCACATATTATTTTATGCACTTGGTAGCACACAGTATATGAGAGAAGGTAGGTTGATGAAACTGCTAATTTTGGAGGTACCCAATATCCTTTATATTGTCTCGATATGATAATCAGAATAATCAGAATGCTGGACCATGGTTCAAATCCGAATTTAAAACCATGATCTGGATCAAATCCAGATTTAGTAACTGGGTAAGGTAAAGGTAAAGGGGCCCCTGACCATTAGGTCCAGTCATGGCCGACTCTGGGGTTGCAGCGCTCATCTCGCTTTATTGGCCAAGGGAGGCAGCATACAGCTTCCAGGTCATTTGGCCAGCATGACTAAGCCACTTCTGGCGAACCAGAGAAGCACACGGAAATGCTGTTTACCTTCCCGCTGAAGTGGTACCTATTTATCTACTTGCACTTTGACGTGCTTTCAAACTGCTAGGTTGGCAGGAGCAGGGACCGAGCAACGGGAGCTCACCCCATCGTGGGGATTCAAACTGCCAACCTTCTGATCGGCAAGTCCTAGGCTCTGTGGTTTAATCCACAGCGCCACCCGCGTCCCTTAGTAACTGGGTACCAGTGCGCAAATCATTATCTCTCAGTTTAACCTACTCCATAAGGTTTCTGTGGAAATTATATGCATGTTACTCTTAAAGGAATGGAAGGTTCCAATGGGATAAATAAAAGACACTCTGTTTAATGACAAAGCTTCACCAATTTTAAAGTGCTCTTTACAAAAGAGGCTTTGCAACAGAAGACAAAAGGCTTCTTCACTATGAAACACTGAAAAGGTGTATCATGTTTTATCTGCATTTTATTGTGGCCAGACCCCGCTTCAAGGGAAGCCTTGGGAAAATTTATGCTAAGGTTTATGTGTGTGCAGTAATCATCTGTAAAACCTGGTTTAGATTTGCCTCATCCTGTGTGAAATTTAAAACAGTTCACTGGGCTTGAAATAGACCAGCAATCTTATCTTCAGTGCTTCATGTAGTTCAAGAACTGCTTAAGGCTCATAAGTTCACATGCACTGTTGACAACAGCAGACAGTTGTCTATGTCCCTTCTCTGCTTTTGTAATGTCACCCACACCTGCATTGTGATATCGTGGTGATTGCAGAACATCCCTGAAGTGTAGGTGGGTTCCCACAAGGCAAGACACAGTGATAACAGCAAGAACCCTTCTTGAACTAACAGAACTGGACAACAGGGGCAAAGCAACTGCTTAAATACATTTCTGAAAGCCTGGGCCACTCCCAGTCCCAACATGATTGGCTGTCTAAACTTCCAAGCTGCGAATCATAAATCTGCTCCACTTCATAGTGGAGAGGAGTTGCCGTGGACCGCGTGGCCACCCACTCCTCCCCAGGGGTGGGGTACAAAGTCCCATGTTGCCCTGCGGATCCTGGCCATGTCAGCACTCAGCCACCCAATCAGCTGGCTGGTGGGGGCGTGGCCGGGACCATTTAAGTGGAGGCGTGAGCCGGAGGGCTTCCTCTTGGCTCGCTTCTTCAATCTCCCACCCTCCCTCCCTCTTTTGCAGGTTTTCATTGGCCTTGCTATGGACCTTGGTTGGTCATCGTTAAAGGGGCTGGTAGGAATTTTTTTCACTTGGCAGAATTGGCATGGGCCATTTGGTTTTTGCCTACCTCGTAGCAATCGTCACAACTTTGTAAGGTTTTGCGGTTAGGCATTGTTTGACCTTTTGATGGGGGAGGGGAGGTGTGGCCATCACCTGCGCCTCCAAGCTTAAGAGTATTCCATTAAAGGAATCCGGGAGTGTGGATCCTGTCCGAAGCCCAGGGTGGGGCTAGGGCCATGACATGACCCCGTCTGGAACCCAGAGGGATCTCGTGTTGGTCTGCATTGATGGGGCTCCCCATTCTGGTGGTTTACCCTTACCGGACTCCCTGCACAAAAGGCAGGAGTCAGATATGGTCGAGTCCATTCAATGCCTAAGCCAATTACCGCTCACATTCTGTAATCAATAAAGTTGTGGCCTAAATTTGCCCAATTAACATTAACCTAATATCTGTGTCCTGGTGTGTTGTATCCTTCTACGAGGGGATGGTTGCGGGGTCTAAACACGCAACTCAGAGTTTAAGGGCCAGAGGCAGAGGTCCAAATCCTGAAATGTTCTGTGATTGGATATCATGTATCGAATCAGAACACAGGGGCTCAGAATCCTTAGTCCAGACTCAAGCTCAGGCAAACACAGACCACTGAATACATAACAATCCCCATGCAGAAGGTCCCCAGATTCATTCTCTAGCACCTTCTGCCACTCATTGCCAACAATACTGAGCAAGATGCACAGATGGTATGGCTTGAGACAAGGGAGCTTCCTATGTCCCGTTTGTCATTTTCATGTCCACAAAGCTGACAGCAAGAGCAAGGAAAGGGAAATGTGGAGCACCATGATGTAACAACAGAACCACATGATGGAATAGCAGAGGGAATTGTACGTGTGGCAACAGGTGTGCATTCAGTACCAGTATGGATTTAGGTGTGGCTGGAAGAATGGGAGGCACAGATCATGTGAGAACCCCCATGTCAGTTCTGCCCAAAGAGATGTAGCAATCATAACTTCCCACCTGGCTTGTTCTTCTGCCATGATTCCCAGAAACCAGGTCTGAACCTGTGGGACTGTAGTGTCTCAAACCATGGTGCAGCATCACCAACTTGGCCCCCACACAACAGAAAAATTGTGGGTGCCCAGGCCCCCAGAGATGGTTCCAGTGCCATGGTGGAATGACAACTGTGTTATAATCCACTCCATTTCTTGGTGTAGTTTGTAGCTTCGAAGGGTAAACATGGCCTTTACTGGCATAGTTAGAAAATTGTGAATTGCAGTGAAGTCATGCCTTTCATAGGAAAGATGTCATGCTTTATACTCTTTTTGAAAAGGGCAGAGATTGCTATGCTTTTAGCATGGTATGCCTACCAAATCCATTTCTGTGCTGCATATATATCTATTTTTCAATTCACAATCCACTTTCCCTGAAGGGCTGTCTTTTGTTTTCGTTTTATTATTATTATTATTATTTGTCCCATGTCATGCATACTTTAGCATTTTCATGCCAATGCATTTAGATGTTTTTGTTCTAAACATGTTTTTTGTTTTAATTTTGAAGACCTCCCATTTTCAACAAGCCTTTTATCCCAATCTGCATTGGATTGTAAAGTGTTTTTACATATGGAATTGTTTGTAATTATTTTAATTGCTGATCCCCCCCCCCATAAATTCACTTTGAGATGATGTATGGGAAGCAATTCATAAGCAGAATCCAATAAATGCAAATTTAATTGCCTTTTTTTGCCACTTTGGTATCTGTTGCCCTGGGTTCCTTTGGGATGAAGGGTGAGATAGAAATGCAATTAACTAATAAACAAAATTTTACAGTGTACTATTCAGGATGTTAACAGTAGCCATTAATAAATGGCTGGGAACAGATGCAGGTATTTTGAAAACTTGGCCTTTGGCCTCTTCTATGTTTGTTTGAACTTGACCTTATCTGACAAGAGCAAAGTCCACCATATACTTTGACCACAGACTTTAGTTATGGGAACATAGACTAACATCTGGCAAATCTTTCCTTTAAATCAAACAAAAAGCTCAAATAAGCAAGTTCATAAGGAAAGGGGGAATGTCTCCCAACTCAGATGTCCCAAGGATGCCCAGGGGAAATATATATTATGGTCTCATCTCAAGACTTCTCAAAACACTAGGTGACCCATTAAACCACACACTAAGTACTGCAATAGTGGAAGCAATAAAATGAAAAATTTAAGCCTTAACCCAGTGTTTACAAGCATTTGTCAATCTAAGACAGATGCTTCTTTAGCTGGGATATATATAATAAATACTCCCGGTGTTGTTACAAAACCGCATAGCTGTTTCTTCGAGTGGATTTCCATCTCAGCTGAGCAAGGATGATGTCTCTGAAAGCAACACAGGGGATGATGTCTCTGAAAACAACACTCTCATTTGTTCTGCATTCACTGCGCTTCCATCACTGACTTGGGAAATGGTGAGTGAACAATCCATATCTACCCCGTTGTTTCTTATGAAATACTGCATTTTGATGCATCTGCTCCCTCCCCACCAAAAAGAAACACCGTATGAGATGCAATGTCTAGACCAGCCTTTTTCAACCTTGGGTCCCCAGATGTTGTTGGACCAGAACTCCCAGTGTTACTGACCATTGGTCCTGCTAGCAAGGGATGATGGGAGTTGTAGTCCAACAACACCTGCAGACCCAAGATTGAGAAAAGCTGGTTTAGACCATCACCACTCACAAGAATTATCTAGCCAATGCTTCTCACATTGTCCAGAACGTCTCTGTTAGCAAAATATTCATGGCTGGGGGGTGGGGGGTGGGGGGAGAAATCTGGAAGAAGGTCTGAAGCAACCCACCAATCCTTACATAGAAACTTGATGCACTGAATTGGGGTGGGGAAAACCAACCTAACAACTAGATAGTATCTATGAAATTCATAATAGATGGTTCTGAAAGTGGATTTATTATACTAGTCATACAAATAAACCAAGGTGGGAAATTGGGTGTTGAACATTAATGGCTGTGCAACTCTTACAAAAGTTTCTTTTAGCTGGGACAGGAGGAAAAGAACTTAGAGGGAGATAGCAGAATATATAAGTTATTTTGCTCCTGAAGAGTTGTGAGTAGCTGTGGACTACACACTTGGTGCCAACTTGCAGATTTGAAAATCAAGGGTGGTTTTTTCTAAATGTGTTTTCATCTCAATGCCTACTTCTATATTCTCCAAATGACTTACCTCAGCCTACAGAATGCTACCCCATTCTGTTTTTGTGATTCCTGGATCCCCAAGCCTTAGATACATTCCACGTTGATCTCATTCAAAAATAATTAGGAAGATGTATGTTGCCACAATTCGTCCAGCCAGAGGAGCTCAGTGTATGGGGAGATAGGTTGCCTCGTTTAGAGAACTCCAGGCATCACGAGAACAAACATAGTGCCTTTGTAGTCCCCATGTTAATATTCTAGTTCCCCGCATGCTGCCACAATGCTGCTTGAGGCCACTGAAAAGGATCTATATAAATCATAATAGTATTTACTTAGCTATCCCCATAGGGGTATTCTGACATTCAATTAGTGAAAAGACAGAGCAGTCTGAAAAGAAAGAGCTTCAAAAAATGTTATGTATTACTTTTCTAATTGCTGCTGTGTATACAGTTCCACACATAAACACCCAATTTCAGTCAAAATTTAGGCTTCCAAATGAATAATGAATAAATTAGCCCTAATCCTATAATGCAGCTTAAGAGTTGCACCCACGTAGAAATACAACTCTGTTTTATCAATTCCCCAATATCCTATTCTGTAGAGCTTTAGAAGGTTTATTTCATACAGAAATTTACACATTCCTCTTCGGCAGTTTCTCGCTGTTTGCAAGCAAAGTTGATATGGAATAGAAGTGGGCCAATCTGCCCATTACTGAGTGACACTTGAGGAGCAGGAAGACATGTGTCCAGCCTGGTCCTTCCTCTCTGCCTCCTCCAGATTGCAGGAAATCCATCTTCCTGACCAGCACTGCTCCTCCTGGGGCAATGAGTGACACAGGCCTGCAACCTTCCTGTCAGTATTTATTTGCCAATCCTGAGATGGCATTTGTTCAAGAGTCGATGTTGACCTTTGACATTCTCATTTCCATTGAGTGCCCTTGTACTTAGTTTCCATGCCCTTTCCTGGGTGGTGAACCCCAAGCCCGGTATGGAAACTTCGAGCAGGTCAAATGCTGTCAATCACCATGATTTTCATGCATTTTCCTCTCAAGTCAATAGTTTAGGTTTTCCAAAAGTCCAATTCACACCAGTCCCATTTAAATAGGAGTGAGGAAAGTGTTCAGTGTAAGTCATAATGAACCATGTACCCATGGCTTTTTCAGCTTCTAATGGTCTTACGTTCCTTCTTTGCATACGGCACGCAGAACTAAGGAGTTCTCGACTTAAAATATTCACATCTGCAATGCAGTATCTAGACAGCTGACATCACATTGACAATTCCCTATCATTAAAAGTGAGTGATAAGGTAGAGAATGAGGAAAGGGATTATTTTCTTCCCTCGTCTGCCAGTCATCATTTCAGGACAAGGTAGGTAAGGCAGAGTAAGAGACTCATCCAAGCATGCAGCACTTTTTAAATACCCCCCCCCCCCAGATCTCAAGATATCAGTTCAATATGCTTTACATGGAGGGAAACCTTAGTAAGAAGACAAATTTTGCATTTTCAGGATCTGTTGTTAAGATACTTGGAATCAAATGCAGAGGCGATACCCCCACAAATGAACGTCCATATGTGCTCTTGAATCCTGAATGCAATGCAAGCTATGGGGGATTGTGACATAACCAGGGACAGAGACAGAAGTCCCATTAGTAAATTTAAGCAGATTCAGGCTCTACTCTGGTTTGGTTTTGGTTTTTTTGGTTTGGTTTTTTTGCATGAGCCCCGTATCCCATTCCATGCATATCCATCGTGAAGTTTGGGAATCAACTGAAGATTTCCTATGCTGTGCCAAACATAATCTAGGTTCTTCTAAATCACTTCCGCATAAACATTGTGTTGTCCCTAGGCTCATGCCTTCTGAACTAAACCAACTGATGCTGCAGAAAACACATTTGTTAATATGGGAATGAAGAGCAGTATCAAACAGGGTTATGCTAAAATGGAATAAGAAGAACAGGACAAAGCAGAGAATGAAGACCCATGTAATGACTACACCACCATTTCCAATAACAATATATTGAAGACTTCTGAAGGAAATCCAACATGAATTTAATCGTATTGCATACCAGAATAAAAATAATTGTTTTGGTGTAGCAACAACAGGCAAGTTCAAAGCCTTAACATAATTGCTTACTGCAAAAAATAAAAATAAGTGGTTGCTTATTAACAAGTGTGTCAAAATTTATGCAAAGAGGGTTTTCTTTTTGTTTCGGGCACTGCATTCAAAATGTGTTGCCCTATTTAACATCTCTTCAATTATTATAGGTGTTTTCCACTATACCCTAGAAATTACTTTGTATTGATTTTTAACCCTCACGCTTGAGGCATACTGATTCATATCGTGCTAGCATGATTAAACCATTGTAAATTGCACGATCGCTCACATTTTATTCCATTGTTTTGCTCTCCTGCTGATTTCAACAGATGCTGAAAACACTGCTGAAATAAAGGAGGAGGGGAAAGGAATTTACTGACCAATTTATAACAAAACTGCTCACAGCCACTAGTGTTGGGTACAAATAGCTCATGCAACAACTCTTTGGTGCCATCAATGCTTCTCATGTCTATAATAATAACAGTTGGGGAACAGCTTGGAGAATCGCTTCCAGCGACTGCAACACAAGTTGGTGCGTTCCTGACAAGCGCTGCAGACCAGTTTCTTGCCAGTGCTATGAACTTCTTTTTCTTGCTGGTTGCTCCTGGCCCCAGTGGGAAGCAGGGAAGCTGTTTCTGCACATATGGTGTCAATTCGGCTCCTGAGACACTCAGTCAGGGCTGAGTTACATGGCTCCCATTTGAGACTGAAGCTGGGATATTATGCAGATGATCAGCACTAAAAGATGCTCCCAATAGAGGCTTAAATGTCTGAGCCATGGTTTTGGCTCTTAGGCCACAGCTGCATCATACATTTAAAGTACTCCTGTTCCCCTCACAGAACTACAGTTCCCAGAGTTTCCTGTGAAGAGGGGATGGTGATTAAACTACACTGAGAATCGTAGCTCTGTGGGGAAAATTGAGGTCTCCTAACAACTCTTAGGAACCATAACAAGCTACAGTTCCCAGGAATCTTTGGGGAAAATGATGACTGTAAAGTGGTACAAGAGTGCTTTAAATGAGATGTGGCCTCAGTTGGCTTCTGAGAGCAGTTTTTCTTTTTTTAGCCTTTGTGACAGAAAACTTATTTTTATTAAGAAAGTAAGGAATTGTGGGGTGGGGTGGTTCCTATCTGAAATGGTTTTAAATGTTTGTTCTGCATGAAATGGCGTTATATAGTTTATATTGTTTTAACTTTTAAATCTCTTTGAGATGTTTGATGAGAAGTGGTTCATAAATGGAATGGAATTCTATTTCGCCAGGGCGGATAACATTATTAAATTGTCCATGTTTTATTTTCTGAAGAGACACTCCACAACAGAGACATAACTCCTGAGAAAACATTGTCTCACATTCTCAGCTTCAGCTGGTGAGGGCACGTGGTGGAAAGATTCGAAAGATTTTATAATGTGTGGAGAATGATATGGAGCCAAGCAGTTCTTATATAGCTAGGGTGATTGGAATGTTGCCAACTGACCAAAAGAAAATGGGTCATGGCATCACCAGTTGCTTACTGCTATAGGAGACCTAGCTTGTTGAAAAGGCTAGAGGAGAGGGAGTGCAAAATTACCTAAGATACAGAAGACTTTTGGGCCTGTTTGCTTTTCAAATCCACTTGAAACTTGCAAGGACAGAATGAAGTGTAACTTCTTAAACCCCAACAATTTGACGCCTATTAACAACAGTTAGTAGGGACACGGGTGGCACTGTTGTCTAAACCACTGAGCCTCTTGGGCTTGCTGATCAGAAGGTCGGCGGTTTGAATCCCCGTGACGGGGTGTGCTCCCATTGCTCAGTCCCAGTTCCTGTTAACAAAGCAGTTTGAAAGCACACCAAAAAGTGGAAGTACATAAATAGGTACCGCTCCAGTGGGAAGGTAAATGGCGTTTCCGTGCACTGTTCTAGTTTCGGTGTTCCATTGCGCCTGAAGCGGCTTAGTCATGCTGGCCACATGACCCAGAAAAACTGTTTACCAGATCAATTTTTTCTGAGCACAAAGATTGGAAAGTATATATAAAAAAATGCTTTCCCCGTCTGATTTCTGTATGTCAAGCTGCCGTTAAAATCACAGGAGCAACACCAGAACAACAGAGAAGCAATCTTGTGACCCTATATACAGTTTTCACACAATCAATCTCATATATCACTGGGCATTTCCTGCGACACCATTTATTACCGATGAAAAGTAACAGCCACCTTCCAACAGCACCAGTTTCAGAACAACTTTAAAACAGGTATTTTGTGTATGTCTCTCTCTGTGTGTGCTGCTTATGACACCCTCTTAAGAGAGTAAAACATGACAAGTTTACTTCTCGGCGAGCAACTTAGATTCTGTAAACTTTCTTCCCACCTTTTACCACTTAGTGATATGGTGACATTAGCAAGTGAGCTTTTATTAACCATGTTGTGAAAAGCACCCACACAGCTGTTTGCCTCACTCTGCTTTTAGAGTCAGAGCAAGTTAGAACAAGCCTTGCATCTTCCTCCTCTCCACCAGATCAGTTGGCAACCCTGATTTACAATTCCAGGAGAGCCATTGGGGAAAGGGAGCAACATGTATGTCTAAGTGTTGGTATACCACTTATGGATTTAAAATATGATGGTCTATGAATTAAGGGAGAGGAATTAAAATGCCAAAAAAATTAACACAGCATACTACATGAAACGTAATTTATACAATGAACTGATTGTAGAAGAATGGAGCCCTTTTTGGACTATTCAGTAAAGCACTGCAAACAAACGAAATTGTGGGCAGAATTCGAGATAGGATCAGCAGAAGAAATTGAGCAAAATGCAGGTGATGATGATGATGATTTATTTATTATTTATACCCTGCCCATCTGACTGGGTTTCCCCAGCCACTCTGGGCAGCTCCCAACAGAATATTAATAATAATAAAAAGTGATAAAATCTCAAACATTAAAAAGTTCCCTAAACAGGGCTGCCTTCAGATGTCTTCTAAAAGTCAGATAGTTGTTTATTTCCTTGACATATGATGGGAGGGCATTGAAATGAATAATGATTTTAATAATAATAATAATGATAATAATAATTAATAATAAAGCACCAGAAGCATCGTATTGCCAGTGTTTGTCAAAATTCTGAAGGGAGGTGGTCCTATTGGGTGATGACCACAACAAATAATGTCTTTCATCTTGTCCCCACAAGGAGGATATATGTGGGCTAATGTTAATGCTAATCTCAGTGATCAAGCAGATCTACATGGGATGATGTGTTGTCTGAGGTAGCCTAGTCCTGAGTGGTTTATGAGCAGGAGCATGCACTAACAAAATGTAATAGAGTTCTAGACATTTTTTCACCTATACCTCATTGAACTTAGACTATTGGCAGTGTGTATGGGGACCCCAGCAATTGGTTCCATCACTGGTGGTAACTAATAGCACATTGTCAAAGACTCTGACCTCTAACCTTCTCAACAGAATACTCTGAGAGGCTCTGGGCTATTGACCTCTCCTTTACAGCATTCAGCAATGTCAGTATAGCCAGTTATCTCTCCTATGGATGCTGGAAGAAAGTGCTGTTTGCAAATTCTGATATGAACTATCCCAGAAGACTCAACTCCTGGACCAATAAGGATCTATATAAATCAGAATATTATTTACATAAAGCGTGTTCACATAAAAGTGAGAGCACGTGTTGCGGATGGGGCCAGACAAAAACCCAGCAGTGATCAGCCCATTAAGGGCAATGGGCTGGAGCAGATTGGTTGTAGTTGTTACTGGGGCAAAAATGATGTTGCCAATTTAGGGGTGGGTTTAGTCCCCATATATAAGCAGGGTCCACAGCTTTCTCTTTCTCTTTTGCTGTGGACATCGGATCTTCACACCGGAGTGGAACAGCGAGAGAGAATTTGGTCGTATTGATCTTAGCCTTACCTTTCTTTCCTTTCTTTTAATTTATCCCCAATCGATTGGTTAAGTTATTTTCTGATTTTCTTTTAATTTACTTTCTTTCTCCTAAATCATCCCCGCCTTCTCTTTGCGGGGGGGGGGTGGGGTGATCCCCCGGTCCCGACTGGCTACGGCCTGGTCTCGGCCGAGCCGTTGTCCGAGCTGGGGAGACTCTAGCTGTGAGGCCTGGGTTCCCGTTCCATTCTGGCCGGCTATCCCTCTCCTCTAGAACCAGCCCACTGACTCGCGGCCTATCGTCCCCGGGGCCCACAGCGGCTACAGCGAGGCGGCCGAGGTTCAGCCGTTACCCCCCCTTTTAATTTTTTCCCCCATTACTCACTTCCGTGCTCCCCCCGGGATTTTGCTGCTGCCGCTGCTGTTGCGCGCGGCCTTCAGGGAGGTGCCTGCTTTGTCCGCGGCTGGGTCGGGCCCGGCCGGGCCCGCCGTGCCGCGCCGTTGGGTGCGTCCGGTGGCCTGCGCGGCTTAGGCCGCCTTCCCGGCGTCGGGGCCTGGGGGCTCTCGGGGCTCGCTGCTGCAGCGGCTGCTGCGCACGGCCCGCCGGGGTGCGCCTTGATCGCCCGCGCCTGGGCCGGGCCCGGCGGGGCCTGACGCGTTGCGCCGCGGGCCGTCTCCGGCGGCGCGGAAATCCCCTGCGGCCAGGGCCTGCGCGACCCGGGCCAACTTTCTGGATTTAGGCCCGTGGAGGCCCCTTCGGCTCGCGGACGGGGAGGGGGCGGTTTATCCGTTTTCCCCCCTTCCCTCTCGCTCCTCCCGTCCCTGCGGCCCCCCTTAGGGGTGCCGGTGGGGCCGGGCGAGCTGCGGGGCCTTACCTCCGTTGCGGGGGCCTCCTCATCTGCGCTCCTGGTTTCAGGCCCAGCCGCACTTGTGATACTTCATTTTAAAGCGCAATTTTGGCGGGAGCGCCATCTTGCCCCTGTTCATTAATAGAAGCCGTTGCTGGCCAGATTTGGTGGCTGCGGGGCCTGCTCGCGCTAGTGGTGCACCGCGGCGGCCCCTAGTGGCCAACCTGGTATTGCAGGGATAGTTGACTTTTACCTGTTCAGGTGGCCTGTTAATTCCTGTTGCCTATACCACTGACTGAGCCTCCAAGTGCGATTGAGGTGTTGGGTTCATTCTTCTTGCCGGCTGGTTATTCCTTTATTTAATTATCATTAACTGTATCATATTAGTTATCTGCATTCTATTTTAATTTTAATTCAATCTTGCCTTATTTTCACTTGTTTTATCTCCTCTCATTTGATTTTCTGTTTTAAAACCAGTAGCAGGCATGGCTCCCAAGAAGGCGACGAAGAAGTCTGCCCTTCCCCTCACTGCTAAGCGGCCCATAAAAGGCCCATCTCAGGCTTTGCGTTCTCCTCAACCTGGCCAGGCTTTACAACGTGTCCGATCCATGGTCTCTAGTTTGGCTGGCGACCCTGTGACTCTGGCAAGGATGGAGGAGGAGCTGGATGGTCTGATGCATCGCTGTTCGACCCCGTCAACTTCTTCTGCCACGCTGGCTCCCCCTGTGGCTGCTTCATTTCCACCGTCTTCATCCAGTGAAGAGGAGGGGGAGCCACTGCCAGCCAGTGGCCATTTGCCTGACGTGCCACAGGCCCGGTCCTTGGTGCAGCCTGTGCCGCAGGTGGCCATGCCACGGGGTCGGGTCTCTGCCCGGGTGGGGGCGAGGAAGAGGGCTCCTGCGCGGGGCCTTGTTGTGCAGGGTTTACCTGCACAGCCCCCAGTGGTGGGCAGCTCGATTCCTGGTCATTCACAAGTTGTGTCTTTCCAGTCACTTCCAGCTACGCCGCAGCAGGGCAGTGCATCGGAGTCGTCTGTCGAGGACAGCCTCCCTCTTCCTCCGAAGACATCCTCAGGTGGTCATCGCCGCCGGAAGAGAAGCTCAAGGAGGCGTGCAAAGAGGAGGCGTAGGGACACCTCGTCCTCGTCATCAGGTGCGTCATCTCATAGTTCAAGTAGTGACGAGGAAGCGCCCCTTAAGTTATACTGGGGTTTCGGGGAAACCTCGGGGCTCCCAAAATGGATTTGGGAACGGAGGGCGAATTCCCATAGGGCCAGGTATGGTGCAGTGCTAGACTGCCTTGAAGGGGTCCTGGTGCCGGACGTAAAGGTCTCCACCAACTCGGCCAGGGACATCATTCCGGGGGCCCACCTGTCAGCCAAGTTACGCTCCAGAATATTGGACGGTCGCTATGTCGATATTTTCAGCCTAGCCCCCCCGTTGGAAGGTCAGGAGCCTCTGGATAAGGGCCTGCCTGCTACAAAGAAGCGGACGGTCATAGCTAAGGCCGATAGGACCTTCGAGCGTTGGTTAGATAGTTTCCAGGTTTTTGCTGGAGTTGTGGCCGGGGCTTATCCCAGGAGATCCTTACATCTGTGGGTCTACTTATCCATAGTCCGTTCCGCCTTCACAATGGCCAGAGAAACTGCTGCGCTAGCTTACGACCAGAATTTTAGGCGCAGGGCGGCAAAGATCCCTACGGCCCGCTGGGACCGGAAGGACTTGGATGTCTGGACCACTTATGTGGCCCCCCGTATAGATAAGAAGGTCCCTGATACCCAGAAGTTTAAGGCCGCCCCTGCAAAGGCAGGACGCAAGCCCTTTTGCTGGGATTTCAATAAGGGCGCTTGTACACGACAGTCCTGTAAATACGCTCATGCCTGCGACAAGTGTTCAGGGAACCATCCCGGGTCCGCGTGCCAGGCAGGCCGCCGCTCCTTTCGGAAGGGAGGGGGCTCTCAGCAGCCCCCAAAAACCGCTGCACAACCCCCTGCCGCGGGAGCGGGAAAGTAGTATGTCTTCCTCTTTAGCTTATACCCTGGTAAGGCTGCAGCCGCTGCTTTCTTTGTTGGAATTGTACCCCGACGCCAAAGCAGCGTCCTATTTGCGCGAAGGTTTTTCTTTAGGTTTTAGAATCCCGGTGGTCGCCACCCCGGTGGCCAGAAACCCAGTGAACCAAAAATCGATCAGGGATATGCCAGAAGTGGCGCGTAAGAAAATTGGTAAAGAATTAGCTTTACGTCGCATGGCCGGTCCGTTTGCGGTCCCTCCTTTTCCCAAATTGCATATTTCACCATTGGGCATAGTTCCCAAAAAAAGCTCCGGGGGAATTTCGCCTGATCCATAATCTCTCACATCCTAGGGGAACATCTGTGAACGATGTGATTCCCCCGGAGCTTTGTTCAGTGCGGTACGCTTCTCTTGATCATGCAGTCAAGATGATTCGGAAATTTGGAGCGGGCGCCTTACTGGCGAAATGCGACATCGAATCGGCATTTCGGCTGCTTCCTATTCACCCCGACGATTTCTGGTTGCTGGGATTTCAGTTTGAAGGAAGTTTTTACTTCGATAAGGCTATGCCCATGGGCTGCTCAATTGCCTGTGCGGCGTTTGAGAGTTTTAGTTCATTTTTGGAATGGGCTTTGCGTGAAAAAACTGGTTTAAGCGGTGTCACGCATTATCTCGATGATTTTTTGGTAGCCTCGGCGGGCGATACAGGGGATTGCGTATTCTTATTACAGGCCTTCGCTTCTTTAACGGAAGAACTGGGCGTCCCGTTGGCGGCTGGAAAGACCGAGGGTCCTTCTACGCAGCTGACTTACCTGGGTATCTTGTTGGATACCGTGGCTCAAACCTCTAGCTTGCCGCCTGAAAAAATAACCACCTTGAGAAAGGTTATTGAGGATATGATTCCTTTAGAGAAGGTTTCCCTGCGGCAGCTTCAGTCATTACTGGGCCATCTGAATTTCGCTTGTAGAGTGGTCTCTCCTGGGCGTCCATTTTGTTCACGCTTGGCCAGACTTACCTCGGGCTTACGGGCCCCGCATCACAGGGTCCGCCTTCCTTCTCAGGTACGGGCTGACCTTGCTATTTGGCTCGAATTTCTGGAGGATTTCAATGGAGTGTCCTTGTGGCAGGATACCTTGAACCTCCACAACGACTTCCATGTGCATTCTGATGCTGCGGGGTCCTTGGGGTTTGGCTTGTATTGGGACGGCAGGTGGTGCGCGGAGCGCTGGCCTCCGGCCTGGCGGGGGCAGGCTATAACTCGGGACCTAACCTTTCTTGAGTTTTTTCCCATTGTAGTGGCAGTGCACTTGTGGGTCGAGCGTTTCAGGGATCACCGTGTTTGTTTCTGGACTGATAACCAAGCGGTGGTGAATGTACTGGCCAAGCAGTCTTCACGATCCCCTCGGGTATCTGCCCTTCTTCGGGCCTTCGTTTTGCATTGCTTGCATTTTAACATTGTGTTTTCTGCCCGTTTTGTCCCGGGAATTTCTAACGAAATTGCTGATGCTCTGTCCCGTTTTCAGATGGAGCGTTTCAGGTCCTTGGTGCCACTGGCTCGAGAGCGTCCGGAGATTTTCCCGGATCATCTCTGGAACCTTGGCAGGACTTAGTTTTACGGGGAGTAGCTGCATCTGTTGCACCTTCTACCTTGAGGTCCTATAAAAAGGCCTGGGCGGATTTTTTGTTATTTAATGGGCAGCCTGTAGGGGAGGCTGCCACCCCCCATTCCACCTCTCAAGTGCTCAGGTACCTGGCACACCTGTTTCAGATGCATCGGGCAGCTAGGACCCTACGCCTGCACTCTGCAGCAATTTCCTTTTTTAGTAAGGCATATTTTAACAAGGATCCGTGTGGGAAGTTCGTAGTGCGTAGGGCCCTAGAGGGTTGGGGGCGCCTCACTCCTTCCAGGCCCATCTCCAGACGACCCATTACATTTGAATTGCTGACGCAGATGCGGTCTAAGCTGCCGAGCATCTGCTGGTCGAAATTTGAGGCGCGACTATTCTCAGCTGTCTTTTTGTTAACTTTCTTTGGGGCCCTGAGAATAGGAGAAGTGGTCCTCGAGCCCAAGCGGGACGGAGGTTCTAGGGGCTTGCTGATACAGGACGTTAGTGTGTCTTCACGGGACTTGCAGGTTAATGTCAGGAATTCAAAAACGGACCAACTAGGCAGGGGCGCTGTTATTACACTCCCTGCAACTGGTCGAGGTGGCCCTTGCCCAGTGAAGGACCTTAAGAAGTATTTAGCCTTGCGTCCTGGTGGCGAAGGGCCCTTGTTCAAGCACGAAAATGGCCGCCCGCTGGTGAGACACCAGTTTACTGGCGTGTTGCGGAAAGCTGTGGCGGCTTGCGGCCTTCCGGCCGCCGAGTTTGCCCCTCATTCCTTTAGGATTGGAGTGGCTACAACGGCCGCACACTGGGGCTTGTCAGTCAAGAGGATAAAGGATCTGGGTCGGTGGCGATCAGATGCGTTCAAAGCATATGTGCGGAAGTGATGCGTTTGTACTTACATGTTTGTGTTTTACCCTAGGTCGGGCTGCTATCCGTATCTGGATAGTAGGGCACAGTATTGTGCACTGGGCTGCGGACAGAGCTCGCCAGTCCGGATTGGGTGACGGCCTGGGGTTCCCGCGCCACGTTCAGGTGTCCTGGATTTCCAGAAGGGGGATGTTGTGGAGGGAATTTTTACCCCTCATGCGAAGGCGTGTCCTCCAATGTAGCCCTCCTTCAGCGATCGTGGTGCAGCTCGGGGAGAACGATATGGTTTCCTCTTCCTGCCATGTGCTGCGTGCTACCATATTACAGGACCTTGGAGAGTTGGCGGCACTGGTGCCATCAACTAAGCTAATTTGGTCACAGCTATTGCAACGCCGTGTTTGGCGAGGTAGTCCTTGCCCGGTTGCCACCGAACGTGTAAGAAAACGGATTAATTCCGCAGCAAGCAAGCTGGTGGTGAATCTGGGCGGGGCTGTAATCCCGCACCCTCTGATTTCATTCAAGGCGATTGAATTTTATAGGAAGGATGGGGTTCATCTTTCGCCAGTTGGGAATGATGTGTGGTTGGATGCTCTAGTATCCAGGCTGAGGGTGTGGTTTAATCTGTGAGTGGTTGGCGGCGAGCGTAAGAGCTCGAATGGCGGTTAGGCATTGGTAAAAATTGGTTGGTGGAGGGGTATGGATTGGCTGTGCCTGCCCCTCCAAAGCTGCTGCTGACGGGTATTCCGTTAAAGGAATTCTGAAGCTTACCATCCCCTTCGTCCAAACCCTGACGGCAGGGTGCGGGCCGCGTAAGCTTCAAGGAACATGCGCGGAGCAGTGAGAGTCTGTTACGCAGCTCCATCTGACTCTGACCATGATTCCTCCGGGACTGGCTAAGGAGTCAGTGCTGTCCCCCAAGGCGGGGGGGGGGGGACAGGTAGTCATACCAATGCCTAAGCAACCACTCTCAATTTGTATATAAATAAAGTTGTGGCCAAAATTATGCCAAAAACCAAACAAAAATTATGTGTGATGTCTGAGTTATTGGGGTAGGGGTTTTGTGGGACCTCAGCACGCAATAGTATATCCTTTGGAGTTTGCACTTCTCTGAATGCTGTGGCACAATTCTGCACTCAAAAGAACTGTGGTTAGAAATGCATATTTTGAGATTTTAAAAATATGGTTAGCGGTTTAAGAGAAAATACATTTTTAAACAGCTTTGTATGTAAAGAGCTTTTAAAATAATCACCTTCATTATCATGAGATTAATGTGGAAATTGAAGTGATGTGGATAAGAAGCACACTCTCCCATCTATCCCCATCTCAGGTCTATGTACCAGTAATTCCCTTCCTGGTGCTTCAAAAAAGCCAATTTGGCATTGGTGGTTCTTGTTTTATTAACCCCCTCTAGACACTATTTTAAAAGGGTTCATTTGGGGAAGATATATTTTAGGGTAGATGAGCTATGAAAAATGGCTGTTGTCTCATGGCAATAAAACTGCTTAGGAAAGTATCTTCCTGCATGATTAGACACGGAGAACAATACAAGGAACAACTCTTGGTTTTAAAACATACCAACCACAGCTAATAATAGGCCTTGATTTGTGGCGACTGCATTGAGAAATGCTTAGAGTCTGCAATTTGTTTATTATATTTAAGAGAGATCCTCAAGATGGGTTAAGGCTTTAGTCGAAGACCAGCCAAGTGTCTGCACACCACATCAGACATACAAAACTGCTTGGTATGACAACAATCTCTATCACCTTGCCAACAAAGGGGAAATTAATTTACCACACATCAGATACTGATGGTGATGTGAGATTATTTATATGTACACATATATTATCTGTGTCAAGGTTTGCCTAATACAACATTCTTGTACTTGGGCAGAACTAGAAGGCGGTTCGAAAAGCAAGGAGGGGCAGGCCTGAAGTAAAGCTATTTGCTTACTGTTTGCTTACTGATTAGGAACAAAGGAAGCTCCCTTATATTGAGTCAGATCATTTGGATCATCTACCTCTGAACATCAAAAAAACGAAGATCATGGCCACTGGTCCCATCACCTCCTGGCAAATAGAAGGGGAAGAAATGGAGGCAGTGAGAGATTTTAGTTTCTTGGGCTCCTTGATCACTGCAGATGGTGACAGCAGCCATGAAATTAAAAGACACCTGCTTCTTGGGAGAAAAGCAATGACAAACCTAGACAGCATCTTAAAAAGCAGAGACATCACCTTGCCAACAAAGGTCCGTATAGTTAAAGCTATGGTTTTCCCAGTAGTGATGTATGGAAGTGAGAGCTGGACCATAAAGAAGGCTGATTGCCGAAAAATTGATGCTTTTGATTTATGGTGCTGGAGGAGACTCTTGAGAGTCCCATGGACTGCAAGAAGATCAAACCTATCCATTCTTAAGGAAATCAGCCCTGAGTGCTCACTGGAAGGACAGATCCTGAAGCTGAGGCTCCAATACTTTGGCCACCTCATGAGAAGAGAAGACTCCCTGGAAAAGACCCTGATGCTGGGAAAGGTGGAGGGCACAAGCAGAAGGGGACGACAGAGGATGAGATGGTTGGACAGTGTTCTCGAAGCTACCAGCATGAGTTTGACCAACTCAAACTGTGGGAGGCAGTGGAAGACAGAAGTGCCTGGCGTGCGCTGATCCATGGGGTCACGAGGAGTCGGACACGACTAAACAACTAAACAAAACCAACAACCTCTGAACTGTTTACACTGACTAGCAGAAGCTGTCCAGGATTACAGGCAAGGGTACCTAGCAATGGCAGAGTTTGAACCTGGAACCTCCTGCACAGCGACACCGTATTGGTTGCCAGTGCCCAGGTTGGGCGATGGCACCGTACCACCCCTCAAAACTGAGCGGGGCCATGCTGCATCACCTGCCTGCCTGCACAGGGGGGAGCCCGGCTGACTGATGTGGCTCTTGGCAGTCAAATCCCCCTAACTTCTGCAGAGAGGTGTGTTGGGCTGGGCCATGTTGGGGCTGCCCCTTGCCTACCTCCTTCCACCCATGCTGCTCATCATGGCCCTGAACTGCTCTGCCGCCTCTGCCAGGGTGGGGTGGAGATCCCTGTGGAAGCGAGTGCCTGCATAGGGGTCCCTGGTCCCACCCCCACAGAACTTTGTGCCCTGGGCCATGGCCTCCCTGGCTGCCCCATGCTACGCCTCTGCTTCTGCATGCAAACAGATGCCCTAGCACTGAGCGATGGCTCTTCCTTGAGGATGTTGTCATGGAAGACTATCAGCATACGACATCAGATCCTACAGATTGCAATCTGATCTAGACAGTATGTGGGCCACTCAGGCAGCAGATGATAAGCTACCTGCAGAACAGATGACTCGTCTAACTTTTAAGGTCATAGACTGCATACTCTGCTCCCCCATACTGAAGGAGAGTCTCCACCCCCATCGTCCAACCCGGACACTGAGGTCCAGTGCCAAGGGCCTTCTGGCAGTTCACTCACTGGGAGAAGTAAGATTACAGGGAACCAGGTAGAGGGCCTTCTCAGTAGTGGCACCCACCCTGTGGAACGCCCTCCCATCATATGTCAAATAAATAAACAACTATCTGATGTTTAGAAGACATCTGAAGGCAGCCCTGTTAAGGGAAGTTTGTAATGACAGATATTTTAATGTGTTTTTTTATCTTTTGTTGGAAGCCGCCCAGAGTGGCTGGGGGAACCTAGCCAGATGGATCGGGTATTCATCATCATCATCATCATCATCATCATCATCATCATCATATACATATGCCAAATATCTCATTTTCATGCTCAGATAGAGAAAGAAATCTCTTTCTCTCACCCACACAGATACCCACATATGGTATACCTAGATGATCTACATAGTCCTCTGTCATCAGCCTGAAGATCCATTCATTTCCTTTCTCCTCTCCAACCTGCAGATCTCCCAGGTGGGCTGGCAAATGAGCAGGCAGATGAGAAGCAAGCTTAGGGGGGCCTGCAATTATTCTTGCAGTGAAAGTGCTCTGGTGCTCAGGTGGTCTGGCACCAGCCCCACTGCTGCTACCACCCACAAACAGGTGGGGCAGGCCAGCCTCAGCTGTTCTGCATCCTGCTGTTTCTGACACTTGCCAAAATCTCTCATCCGATTTCTCAAAAGTTTAGTTTCCCTGCAAAAGAGGCTTCCATTTGTTTCCTGAGTCTTTTTGCAGGCATTTTATTTCTTGATCATTTCTCGATGTGGGACGTTTTCTTCTATCTGTTTAATGTTTATCCAGCACTCTGCAGCCTTCTGATCTGTAAAAGCCCCCACAGACGGAGGGACCTTTCTACCATTCGACTTCATTAAAACACAGAAAGTCGGGGAGACTAGCAACCGAGTGCCTAATATCAGTGTGCTCACTGTTTTTGTTTTTAAGAGAATTTCCTTTGTTGTTCTTTTTTTTCCCTTTCCTTTCCTTTCCTTTCCTTTGCTTCCTTCCTTCCTCCCTCCCTCCCTCCCTCCCTTCCTTCCTCCCTTCCTTTTCTTTTACAAAACACCGTTTGGCACTGATTTCTTTAAAGTAAAAAAGGCTTCACTTTAAAAGCACACACAGATGAAGAGCTGTCAGGCACAGAATAGGCAGCCTCCTCACTTTCCCATACTTACTAGAAAGCCCGGCTGAAGTGCAGCATGAAAGGTGAAGCATGAAAGGCAGGATGCTCACAAACACAGACCCTCCAAGTGTCCCTATTTTCCAAGGACAGTCCCAGTTTTACAAGAGCCATCCTGTTTTCAGATTTGATACTGGAATGTCCCTCTTTTCTCAGGACATCCCTATTTTCATCAGAGAAATGTTGGAGGTTATGGAGTTATGTGACCCCAGAGCCGAGGGGATAAGCAGTTACACAACCTTAGAAGACATCTAAAGGCAATTCTGTATAGGGAGGGTTTTTTTAATGTTTAATGTTTTATTATGTCTTTATATATGTTGGAAGCTGCCCAGAGTGGCTGGGGCAACCCAGTCAGACAGGTGGGATAATAATAATAATAATAATAATAATAATAATAATAATAATAATAATAATTTTATTAAGGAATAAAAAGGTAAAGGGACCCTGACTGTTAGGTCCAGTCGTGGACAACTCTGGGGTTGCGGCGCTCATCTCACTTTACAGGCCGAGGGAGCTGGCGTTTGTCCACAGACAGCTTCTGGGTCATGTGGCCAGCATGACTAAGCTGCTTCTGGCGAACCAGAGCAGTGCACGGAAATGCCATTTACCTCCCGCCAAAGCGGTACCTATTTATCTACTTGCACTTTGACGTGCTTTTGAACTGCTAGGTTGGCAGGAGCAGGGAGCAAAATAAGCAAATCAGATACAATCTTCCCTCCAAAAAAGACAAGGCAGGCCAGCTAAAAATGGTTGGCCAATCACATCATGAGTACCCCCAGATTCTTACCTACTTCGATTTTATAGCAAAGGAAAACTGTGGTCCAACATCTTTTGCTTTATGAAAAACATTGGCACTCCAAATTGTAACACATGAAGAAATATTGAGAATATTATCTGTGCTTCTTTCTGCCACAGAGCCAAATTGTTTCTTCTGCTGCCAGATCGATAGAAAGTTGGAGTGAAAAAAGAAATGTAAGGAAACTACAACACCTGCAATGATGTTCTTAGAAAATGTACCCTTTCATTTTACAGATTTCTGGAAGCATTTAAGCAACCCATCTGAAAGCAGTTCTGAGAGAGCAAACGCTGGCACTGAGCAGTCAAAGTTAAAATAAGTTGCACCAAACACATGTTGCAACCTGGAAGAAATTGTCTTACATTCTAGCACTTTGATATTTAGCACAGCTACTTGCACCTAAACTTCCATTTGTGTGTGTGTGTATGTGTTCCTCTGCACCTCCTTTGTGTTCCTTGACCTGCTGGATCAGGTCACATAATAATAATAATAATAATAATAATAATAATAATAATAATAATAATAATAATAATATACCCCATCCTCTCTAGCCAAGGCCGGGCTCAGGGCAGCTAACAAGCAATAATAAAAAAACAAGTTGAATGAATACAACTTAAAAACAAGATTAAAATACAACACTAAAACATTGAAACATTAAAATGTAGCCTCATCGCACGAGGAGAAGGAAAAGAAAAAAGAGAGGGAAGGAATCAAATTGACTCCAAGCCAAAGGCCAGGGGGAACAACTCTGTCTTACAGGCCCTGCGGAAACAAATCAGATCCTGCAGGGCCCTGGTCTCATGAGACAGAGCGTTCTACCAGGCTGGACACCAGGCTGGAGCCAGTGTTGAAAAAGCCCTGGCTCTGGTTGAGGCTAATCTAACTTCCTTAGGGCCCGGGACCTCTAGGGTGTTGCTATTTATGGACCTTAAGGTCCTCCATGGGGCATACCAGGAGAGGCGGTCCCGTAGGTATGAGGGTCCTAGGCCGTGAAGGGCTTTAAAGGTCAAAACCAGCACCTTAAATCTGACCCTGTACTCCACCAGGAGCCAGTGCTGGTGAATATGCTCTCGTGGCAGAGACCCTGTGAGGAGCCTTGCTGCAGCATTCTGCACCCGCTGGAGTTTCTGGGACAGAATGTCAGGGACTGGGCAGAGGAGGAATGGTGGAGACCACCTCCCCATCCTGACCGTTCCAGGGAAGAGGTTGAGGAAGACAGTATAGATTGACAACAGTGGTTTGATGGAGGTCACAGCTCAGAGGCAGATGAGGGGGAAAGTTGGGAGATCATGGGAGAGCCAGAACAGCTGGCTGACACATTGTCATTAGAAAGCATTCCAGATCCTCCATCTCCCAGAACCCGGGGAACCTTAAAAGTATGAGAGCAAAGAGCTCAAAGACAGAGGGCACCTAGCAGCACCTGTAGAAGAGACAATGAGAATGATGAAGGAGGAAGTGGGAGAGACAGGGGTGGAGATTCACTCAGGACAATGCCATTATCTAAGAGGCTGGGTTCTATAGCCTCTCTCTGTAAAGAGGGAAATAAAAAAGGATGGTAAGAAACTTTTCCTTGCCTTATACTTTCCTGTGCAACCAGCCATGAGCCGCTGACAGCATCCTGAGACATGCCTATTGAATCCAGCATCCTGTTCTCACAGTGGCCAAGCAGAAGCCAATGGGAAGCCCACAAACATGACACGAGTGTCACAATTCTCTGGTTGTAAACCCCATAAATTGTTATAGAGAGGTTTATTGCCTCCAGTGGTGGAGCTAGAACATAGCCATCATGTATTTCTTTGGAAGTCATCCAGATTGGTTGCTATCATTACATTTTATGGAAGCAAATTCCATAGTTGTGTGTCGAGGTCCCCAGGGCCACCCCAATAACTCACACATCACACAGAATTTTTGTTTAAGGTTTTTGGCATAATTTTGGCCACAACTTTATTAAAATACAAATTTGTGAGTGGTTGCTTAGGCATTGGTTGTGACTATCTGCCCCCACCATGGGGGACAGACTGACATTCCGCACGATGCGAAAGTCAGAATGGGGGAATACACTTGGGGGTTACGTGGAGCAGGGAACCTGCCCTCACCCCAAATGCAACCAGGAGCTCATTGCTATGGCCCGAGCCCCCTTGACAGAGTGGACAAGCAATAGTTAGCCCCCAATTCCTTTAACGGAATCCCTTGCAGCAGCAGCATTAGAGGGGCAGGCACAGCCAATCCATGCCCCTCAACCAACCAAACCATAAACTAATGCCTAACCGCAACCTTACAAGTTGTGACGATTTGCTATGCAGTAGGCAAAAACCAAATGGCCCCAGCCAATCAGCCAGATGGACAAAATTCCTACCAGGCTCCCGCTCCAAAGCAGACGACCCCATGACAGGCATAGCAAGGTCAAAGTGAACAACCCTATTCTAGGGAGGGGGGACGGGCAATCCGCTGCACGGGTGAAAAGAGGAAGCCCTAGCCTCGTGCAAGGAGTTTTAGCATTTCTGTCTGTCAATCAATAAATGGCAACATTAATTTCTTCCCAACAACAAGGGAAGACCCAATCGCATCAGTGGCCAACGATCAGTTAGCCCGCCCTCAACTTTGGAGTGTCCTGGCGGCCCCCACCGCAACACGTGCTCTCCATGAAGGAGAACACGCTTTGCACTTTCCCTCATCTGTCCTAATATTCTAGCATTCAATCGTTTGATGGTCCTAAATGAGAGAGGACAAGAACAGTTCACGTTCTCCACATTATACATAATCCACCTTTATCACTTCTCATTTGACTAATTTTTTTCTCTCTAAAGTAAAACACCCCAAATGTTGTAAGCTTTCCCTATAGGGGAGGTGCTCCAGCCCTATAATAATTATGGTTGTCCTTTTCTGAACCTCTCCCCAGTTCTACAATATCCATTATTGGGTGTTTCGTATTGTATCCCTAGGGTTCTGAGGTGAACATCGACTTTCCTAAATAAAAGCTGGACTGATTTTCAGTATCTGCCTCTCCTGGTACCAAGTGCATTTTCTTTCCAGCAAAGTTTTTCCTTGGGCATGGAGTGTGAATTTGTTATTCAAAAGGGTGTCCATCAACTTGTCCTGAATTTTTTTGCGGTGAATTCTAAATGCTGTGTTCTGCTTCAATTTAAGGGTGCTGTTCTCTTCCTTTCATACTAACCTGGCAAGGGAAACACTTCGATCATTTTAAGGGTGCTTTTGACCCTCTTAATAGCTTTTTGTATGTCACCCTTATAGTTTTGATGAAGCATGACATAATAAATCTTAGGAAGGATAAAGGTAAAGGGACCCCTGACCATTAGGTCCAGTCGTGGCTGACTCTGGGGTTGCAGCGCTCATCTTGCTTTATTGGCCAAGGGAGCCGGCGTACAGCTTCCGGGTCATGTGGCCAGCATGACTGAGCCGCTTCTGGCGAACCAGAGCAGTGCACGGAAACGCCATTTACCTTCCCGCCGGAGCGGTACCTATTTATCTACTTGCACTTTGACGTGCTTTCAAACTGCTAGGTTGGCAGGAGCAGGGACCAAGCAACGGGAGCTCACCCCGTCGCGGGGATTTGAACCACCGACCTTCTGATCGGCAAGCCCTAGGCTGTGTGGTTTAACCCACAGTGCCACCCGCGTCTCTTAAGGATGGATGGAAGGGGTTAAATAAATAATATTTCCTTGCAACATATGGGACACTAAGTCTAACGGCCTTGAGAAATGGAGAAGTCAATGTGGGGAAGGGTTCTTTGATGATGGAAAATTTAGAAAATTGCTGCACCATCCCATAGAGCTTTGCAATGCCAACAAATCTTAGGCTCCAAAAAGCCACATCAGTTCAGATGGCACCATTGTTTGGCAACACATGAGTACACATTGCCCCTTCAACATAACAACACAGCTGTTCTGGGAGGATGGGGCTCCTTGTTCTTCATTAGAAATGCAACCTGGGCTACATTCTTGTGCTTAGCTATGCATGAGCAAGTTCCACTGATTTCTATGAAACTTGAAGAGGCCAATGACTTCCTTGGCCCAGGACAGTCACAGTATGTACAGTATGTATGCGTGCGGATAGAGACAGAGATAGAAATAGAGCTATATACAGTAAACATTTGAAAACTGATTTCATGAAGCATTAAAAATGCAGTGCTAGAACCATATCGCACACCTACAAATAGAAAAGGGGTTTGAGCATAAAATAGAAATTTTAGATGATTGTTCACTGACAGTCATTTTAATGGATGAAATAGTGAGTTGGGCCTTTTTGTGATTGGTTTTTAGGCTATTTGGGGTCTGGAGAGGGCTACGTTGTTTTCAGTGGAGTGTGTGTGTGTGTGTGTGTGTTGTAATTGCCATATCAAATGTTCAAGTTGGCCAAGTACAGTGGTACCTCGGATTACATACGCTTCCGGTTACATACACTTCAGGTTACAGACTCCGCTAACCCAGAAATAGTGCTTCAGGTTAAGAACTTTGCTTCAGGATGAGGACAGAAATCGTGCTCCAGCAGCGCAGCAGCAGCAGGAGGAGGCCCCATCAGCTAAAGTGGTGCTTCAGGTTAAGAACAGTTTCAGGTTAAGTACGGACCTCCGGAACGAATTAAGTACTTAACCCAAGGTACCGCTGTCATTTTAATCCATGTTTTTAAAAATGCCTTCTCCCAGGCTTCCTCACGGCAACATGGGCTCCCTCTTTGAAGAGCTTATATACTAATAACACTCCCTACATAACATTGACTATGTGAAAACTACCCAACTGAAAGCTCTCTCAATTTCTATACTTTTTCCCCATTCCTACCACCAACATCCTTGCTGGTCACTTTGATCTGCCCCCACCAGCTCCAATTGCCAAAGGGAGGGGGAGAAAAGTTTTGAGCAGCAGTAGTTCTGCTGCGTTCCTGTGAGAAGAAATGTCAAGGAAAGCTATGAAGTCAATCTTTATTTCCAACAATGAGTGGTAACCTTTGAAAAATGGTTCACCTTTACTTCCTTCAATATTTCAATCAATGGCCCCTCTACTGAGTGACCAGAGGAGGAATGAATGGTGGGAGGAGCACAGAGAGAAGAAGCCTCGTTTTGTAGCCAAACAAGCACAGGATGCCTTTGCCCCGGGGCACTGCGGCCCGTAGACTGCAGCAAAATACTGGGCAAAGTTTTGCCCAGTATCTTGTCCATGCAATGGGTTCCTGAGATAAAGCTGTCCCATGAGCCCTTGCGAAGGGGAGGGTAAAGACTCAGCCCACCCTCATTATTCAGCCCAGACACTGAGGTCCAGCAGCGAGGGCCTTCTGGTGGTTGCCTCACTGTGAGAAGTGAAGTTACAGGGAACCAGGCAGAGGGCCTTCTTGGTAGTGGCACCCAGCCTGTGGAGCCCCCTCCCATCAGATGTCAAATAAATAAACAACTATCTGGCATTTAGAAGACATCTGAAGGCAGCTCTGTTTAGGGAAGTTTTTAATGACTAATGTTTTAATGCATTTTTCATCTTTTGTTGGAAACCCAGATGGGCGGGGTATAAATAATACATGATGATGATGTAAGACGGCTTTCCCTAGGCCATTTTGCCAATCTTGTTGGACCCATGGGCATGTTACCAAACTAGATTAAATGCCATGTATACCACACATGCTGCATCTAAGCACACACTGCAACCTAAGTGTGCATTGACGAAGTACATGTGCAACCCTCGATCTATTGGAAGAAGATATTCAATTAAATAATAATGTAACTTAAACTTTTATATTTTCTTTGCCAGTTAGAACAATGCTATTTCCTCACATATGCAAATTTATAACCAATCCCTCTCCTTTTTGCACAGTATGATGTTCCTAATGCAACATTAAGTATAATGCCTGTACCTGCTTCCCTTTATGCACCTAATTTTGCAGCATGAAAGACACAACAGGAGACTGAGAACATGCCTCTTCCAACTGAGCTCTAAATGTTCTGAGAGGCTCCTTCTTAGGTTGGACAGGAGAAAAGGAACATTTCCTAGAAGACAGACCTTTGAACTAAAATCCCACAGAACAAGGGAGCCACCTGCTACAGAAACTCTGTGTAGAAGGGATGGGGAAGGAGAAAACCCAGAAGAATGACTACAAAGAATATGGAATGACACGACTGCAAATAATGAAAAGGCTGCAAGAGTTCGGACTTCTTTCTTTTAAAAAAAAAAATCTCCTGGAAACAAGCACATAATAAAAGAACTGTTCCTTCAAAAGAGCAGCTTCTTCAAAATACAATGCAAACTAAATTTCAGACAGGCTAAAAATAGTTTTTCAGACTTGGGCGGGAGAGGGGTGGTGGTGCAGAGGTAATCACGATCAGGAAATCCTCAGGCCAGGCAAAAAGCAAAGATAATAAAAACAAAGATGTGAAGAAAGCTAAGCTTGCTCTTTCTTCTTCTTTGCTTTGGCCTTTTTAAAATTGTTCTTTAGGGAAAATGTGTATGGGACAATCCTAACCTGAGACAAGTAACACAGAGCTTTCTGAGGCAGTAAAACGTGGTCTAAAGGTTGTGTGTGTGTGTGTTTTAATGCTGCGCAATGGGAAGCTTCTTTCATTTTACACACATGGACACACACAGACCATGTTTGAGGAACACGCTCTTTGCAAATTCTAATAAAATCTGACCTGAGCTGCAACCCCAAGGACCAATGGTGGGTCAGAACTTAGTTTACTCTTCTCCAGCAGTGTTTTTGTCTTAACGTTTATTTTAAAAAACCTGTAAAAATGCACATTTCAGGATAAAGTATATTCAGAAATATGCAATTAGTGAGAAAATATAATTGAAATTATGTACTTAAATATGGGCAGATTTTTCTTTTTAAAAACAAAAACGAAACAAACCACAATAAATTCACAGGTAATGTGGAAATGTGTGTGTGTACACACACACACACAATTTTTATTTGATTTTACCAAATACATATCCATAAAATGAGATTTCTCTGAATCTCACGACTTCCGCCCATCCCCTCCAAGGGTCCTATTGTCAACCTTTCCAACTGCATATTATTTCAGAGTCTATATTTTGTATCTATCCATATTGTCCATAATATTTGTTACATTACAAGTGTTTTTGCAATCCTGCTAATGTTTTCATCTGCTTACAGTGGTCTCCTGAATAAATTATAAACTTTTCCCATTCTTTCTTGAATTTCTTGACTTCTTGGTCTCTGAGTTTCCTGGTCAGTTTTGCCATTTCAGCATAGTCTAACAGCTTAGTTTGCCATTCCTCTTTGGTAGAGGCCATTCTTCTCCGGTAGGTCAAATTATTTTGACCAGAAATAGACTGACCCAACTATCCCTGGTGTCTTTGTGTGTGTGTGTGTGTGTGTACACACACCTTCCCTCTAAACTAAGGCAAGGACCTTCAATGATGTTATTTGCACATTTTGTCCTTGCACAGGGGACATGCTAATCTTCTCTGCATCATTCGGATTTTAGCAAATGTGTTGCTAAATCTAGATCTATAGCTATACTCATTGAATACTTTGTGGATTTGCATTGTTTCCCCTCCCCATCGTCGTCAAAGCAGTGCCCCAAGCAACAGCAATGGGAGATGCCCCCATCACTGTTTTTTCACAGACTGCTGCACCCAAGGCACTCCTGAGATAGAAGCATTTCCTTCCATTAGCTTCCAAAGGATGTTGCTCCACTGGTTGCTAAAAACTCAATTATTTTCTCAAGCTTTTAATGGTCATTACTATTGGCTGGTTGTATTTGTCTGCCCTGGTGTATTGGCTATTTTATTTCCCCTTGCAATTTTAATGCATTTTCCCCTACTGTGCAGTACATTGCCTTCTAAAGATAGTATACTCTCTCTCTATATACACACACACACAGATATTATATATATATGTGTATATATATATATATATATATATATATATATACACACACACACACACACACACACAAACACATATACATATACACACACATATTGCTATATTCTATGTATGTGCATATATATACACACACAAATGGCCCTCTAAATACTATGATGATATTGAATGAGGAAGGGGAAACATGATATCATTCCCTTTCTACGCACAGAGTCTGTTTTGGCTGAATGAAAGCTGAATGAAAATAAGACTATTGTATTTAATGTTCCTCAGTTGAAATCTAGTGTTGGAGGCATTTTGCTAGGTCAATATCTTTCCAGTAAATAACTGCAGTGCATTTCTAGTGCGCATTGAGAACAGCTTGCTCAAGGGAAACTACAGAGAATATAATGATTCTGATCCAAAGCTGTATTTTCCTGCGAGCGTCCCCATCAATTGAGAACACATAAGGTACACCTCAGCTGAGATGGCTGTGGACACAAGTTGAATATAACTTGTGATGCTTCCATTAAGATCACATTTATACCCCAAAGATATGTATTTTTTTTACCTATTTAACATCTCCGTACATATGAAATATATAATGCAAACGATTTCCTGTTGAAAATGGAATTGAGTTCACTCAGTGATTCCTAGTGATACAGCGTAAAACTGCAGTTGAGAACATAAAAAAGCCTCATGCATCAGGCCAATGGCCCATTTTGTCCAGCAACTTGTTCATCATCATCATCATCATCATCATCATCACTTTTAATTTGTATACCGCCTTTCTAGCTTACAATACTCAAGGCTGAAGAAACAAAGAATTTACACCTTATAACAATCTAATGCAATACAAAAATGTGATAATTAAACAGCTTTAAAATAAGCAATCTACATCAACAAAAGTAACATTCGACAATCATTAGAATAGTATAGAATAATAATATCAGCATATAAAAATTAAACAGAAACCCACTCTTAACAATTACAATAAATACGGTAATTTCAAAACGACAATCAATCAAACAATGGCAAGCTACAGTACATAAAATAATACAATACAAATTGAGAAGCAGAGACTGGAGAGTGGGGCAAGGCAGGTAGTAGAAGGCCTTGCCTGATGGAGTCTCTCCCCTCACAATGGCCAACTAGATGCTTGGTTAGTAGCCAAGTTTAGTAGTTCTTTCTAAATACAGTGGTACCTCGGGTTACATACGCTTCAGGTTACAGACTCCGCTAACCCAGAAATATTACCTCGGGTTAAGAACTTTGCTTCAGGATGAGAACAGAAATCATGCTCCGGCGGCACAGCAGCAGCGGGAGACCCCATTAGCTAAAGTGGTGCTTCAGGTTAAGAACAGTTTCAGGTTAAGAACGGACCTCCAGAACAAATTAAGTTCTTAACCTGAGGTACCACTGTATAAGAGTTCTGCTGAACATTGTAACATCTAAGAGCTTATGTAATGTGCTCATGATGCTTCAATTTGTGTCTCTGACATTAGTGCAATGATGGGTGGTGTCGAAATGGAAACACACTCCATAGTGACATTTGGACATAGGTAAAGGTAAAGGTAAAGGTACCCCTGCCCGTACGGGCCAGACTTGACAGACTCTGGGGTTGTGCGCCCATCTCACTTAAGAGGCCAGGGGCCAGCGCTGTCCGAAGACACTTCCGGGTCACGTGGCCAGCGTGACATCGCTGCTCTGGTGAGCCAGAGCCGCACACAGAAACGCCGTTTACCTTCCCGCTGGTAAGCGGTCCCTATTTATCTACTTGCACCCGGAGGTGCTTTCGAACTGCTAGGTTGGCAGGCGCTGGGACCGAGCAGCGGGAGCGCACCCCGCCGCAGGGATTCGAACCGCCGACCTTTCGATCGGCAAGTCCTAGGCGCTGAGGCTTTAACCCACAGCGCCACCTGCGTCCCTTTTGGACATAGGTAAGTTGAATTAAATGTTGTTGTTCTTTCCACTGCTGAATATTCAGAGGGACATTGAATCTGAACGTGGAAGTTCTATCTAGTTAGCCACTGACCAACCTATCCTCCAGGAATTCATGTAATCTCTTGATTTATGGCTGCCCTGGGGGAACCTTGCATGAGTCTGCCATGTCAACTGTAGTGTAGTTCTATTCACACATGCAGCCCAAACTAATAAGTACTTCCCGCCATGCTACCTGAAGTAAATTTGAAGACCTTGCAGCCAAGCTTCAATTATTTCAATTTCTTCCAAATTAGTTTTGCCCAAAGCTTTGCTAAAAATAGGAACTGACCCTCAATTGCAACTCTTGAGGAGCATTTAATGGATAAAAGCAGAACTACTCATATTTAGTAAGCACAGCATGCCTCTTTAAAATGCCCTAAAGCAACAGTTATCTAATTTCATTGCTAACCTGACAGTTCTATTTAATACTTTGTCTCCTTGTATGAACTTTAGGAAGTCTATGATTCTGACTCATAAATATTACGTATGCGTTCTTTCTGTGAGAAATACAGGCAGAGAGAGAAAGATAATGAAACATTTTCTATATAAAGTGATACATTACTGCAGAATATATGCTCCATAATAGGTTTTGCACACAATTACTGATCCATGTTGCTTTTACAAAGAAAAAAAGAAGATATCAAGAACAGTGGCCAGATAGACACCTGAAGAAGACTTATAAATAAAACAAATGGTCATTGATGGAACTATCCTTCATGAATACAGTGTTCTACTCTCCACCCAACCCCAGAAATATCTCTAAGGACACCCATTTTGCCTGCTAAAAATAAGTTGGCTTCCTTATGGACAGTGCAATTCTATATGTGTCTACTTAGAAGTAATCCACAGTGAGTTCAATTAGGCTCACCCCAGTTTGGACACAGAGGACTGAACTGTAAGTGTAGGCATGTCCATACTGCACAATCAACTATCTTCTGCAGAAATTAACATTAATAAAATGTAAGTACAACCATATTACCAATTCTATCAATATGTAAAAGCAGGACCAGAACAAAATTAACAAAACATAAGTTAATATAGCATGTTAAAGTCAGTAAAGCAGCACTAAAATCAATAAGTATCTACTATTCTTCTAATTAACTAAGAAAGCAATCCTGTAGCACAGTCCACTGAGATGAGTAGATTAGGATCCAGCAGATCTCCTGCTGAGCTAGGAGATTCCAAACATGGCCAGGCTATGCTGGATTAATTTCCTCACCCTTTTATTAATAATGGTTCAAAATGGATAAATGATTAAATGTGTATTCCAATGGGGGTTTTCCACAGTAGTTTTCTAAGGGCCTCTAAGCTCCTAAATTGGTTAATGATTAGCTATGGATTGTTCTGTGCTGAGAGTGAACCTTAGATCAGGTGATTAAGGTATTGAGTTGCAAATTTGCCATTTTGGGAGGCTGGTGGACAGTCCTTGGTTCCTCTCAAACTCTGTGGAGTGAGGGTGTAAATGAAGCTTTCCAGGTAAACAGACTAAGGCAGGATGTGGGGAGAGATAGACCTCCACTTCTAGGTCTGCTTGGATTATTTCATATTTTCTAAGATGCTGAGCCTGTGGTAGGCAGCACAAAACATTGTATGGTTACTTTGTTTTTGTTTTTTTAAACTTCTTTATTCAAAATTAAAACAAAACATATTATCCAGAAACATATCATCCTTATTGCCTCCCCTTTTTCCTCCCTCCCCCACAAAACCCACCAGCCTCCACCCCCTAACTTCCCTCAGGTCCAGTCTTTGATTTCTCTAAGAATGTTGTTTTCTGCATTTTACACAGTTGTATAGATCTTCAAACTATTTAGCTGATTATCATCAATAGAAAAGTTTGTGAATGTTTATTCAAAGCCAGCCAAGGAGTCCAGTTCACTTTGTTGAGTCTTCAGATACTTTGTAAAGGGTTCCCATTCATCTTTAACGTTACATTTATCCTTGTCCCATAGCTTATATGTCAATTTTGCCAGTTCTGCATAGTCCATCAATTTTTCTTGCCATGATTCTTAAGTTGGGGTTTCTTCAGTCTTCCATCCTTGTGCTATTAGAACTCTCACGGCCATTGTCGCATACATGAAGATGTTTTTCAGCTTTTTTGGCAGATCTTTCCCTACAATCCCTAACAAAAATGCTTCAGGTTTTTAAACAAATGTTAAATGCAACATTTTTTTTTCAATTCATTGTACTGTATCTCATTTCCCAAATTATTAAAATTACATTACAATCCCACCACATATGATAAAATGTCCCTTCCTTTTCCTTACACTTCCAACATATATTTGAACTAGTTTTGTACATTTTCCCTAACTGCACTGGTGTCGTGTACCATCTGTACATCATCTTCATGTAATTCTCCTTCAGTAGGGAACAATCTGTAAATTTTAAATCAGTTTCCCATAATTTCCCCCAATCTTCCATCATAATGTTGTGACCTACATCTTGTGCCCATTTAATCATTGCTTGGTTATTTTGGATGTATCATTTGATATTTCCATTTTGTTTTGAAGAAAGTTCTGCATGTAAAATTTTGAAGAATAGCTTGGAGGTCTGGACAGTGTTTAATTCCAAAATAACCTAGTTTTTTGTTCTGTTTTTTTAATGTACCCAGTTGTTTCAAACTGTGCAATATCAATATTTGTGATACAATATGTGTATATTTTCTTACACCTGCCAAATAGACTTGTATTGTTAAGAAAATGACCCCTCCTACACAACAGTATGTCTCAAGGAGTGGTGTTTGTGTTGGTGCCAATTAGACATATGTAAATGCTGTCTTTTGATTTATGAACATGCATAGGGCCAGGATTATCTGGGAGGAGAAGGAGAAGCAATGTCGTCAAGTATTTTGTCACGCAAAGCCTGAAGAAACAAACACCCTCGGTGGAGCTTTCGGTTTTTGCATTGCTGAATCCTTATCAGTAAAGCTGGCTTAATAACTTCATTTTCTAGAACAGTGGTGCCTAATAACTGCAACTTCTGGACTGAGCAGTAGTGCTCAGAACTGGCAGTCTAGTCTCACACTGTCTGCAAGTCAGCAGGCCTTCATTTATTGCATCAGAGAACATCAGAGAAAGGGGGAGAAGATGGCTCCTTACTGGGTCCCTGACACTGGAATAAGACAGGCAGAAATAAGCAAGCACAGCAGTAGCGAGAAAAGTTTGAGGCACCTGGCGTCTTCAAAGTGTGTCAACAATTTGATGGGCATTTCTTGTAAGGTTTTAAATGTTAATGCAGACGAGCTGGGGGGGGGGACGTCCAAAACAAAACGGCAGCTTCAAATGATACAAGCAGCTTTTTTCATCCTTCTCCTTATCCCCTTGATACTTGAGAGTTTCAAGCAGCAAAAACCAGGAAAGGTACACACAAAGCAATACAGAATGAAGAGTGGGAAAGAAAAGCATCATCTGCTTCTCCCTTCACTGGGGTTTTCGTTGAACAGGTTGAGGAACACCTCAGTCAGGAATTTGTGGGTCGGCGTTTCATAGGGACGGTTGTGTCAACTGCAGCTTCTCCTCCCAGAAAACCCAGGCCCATGGCACGCAGGGGCAGCAATAAAAGTCTTGCAGAGAGGTGTTGACAAAGTGGGCAGAATTCCAACTTTTCCCTGCTAGCAGATGGGCTCTAGGGGACATACCACCAGCTGGCACGGAATAGAGCAATCCTGCTAGGGTAAAAAGGCAGAGGCAGTGAGCTGTGAACAACATCCCAGTGAGCCACCTGGCAGTTCTCTAGAGAGCCTTCTTTCATCACTTGGTATATTTTATTTCCCTGCAGATCGCAATCTTTCTGAAGAACTGTGCTGCATTTTTTTACCCCTTTGCTTTGTGAATTCCCAGAAGCAACAACAGGGGATCCTCCAATGTAAATTGGAACAATCTTTGGAAGCTAACGTTTCTAGCCTAGATATCCTCCCCAAACATTGTCCGTGATTGACACCACTGTAAAAACGAAAACAAGAAAACAACCCACCTAAAATACATGCATATTCTCTCCCAAATTATGCTACACCGCAGATGCTCAAAAAGTGGAAGGTTCACAATGCAATACTTGCCTAACTGATAGGCATTGGACTGCATTTAAATCTCAGGTTTGTGTTGTTTGTGAGTTGAAGTTTTGTTTCCATTAGCTTGCATTCCAAGCTGTATATATAGGTCCAAGGTAGCTTGGTTCACTTTAAATCACAAAATAAATTTCTCCTCCATCTCTACTGCAAATTCGCTACAAAGTAAGAAACTGCAGTCCTAAATAAACTTATTCTGGTAATAAGTCCCGCTAACACTTGGGGACTTCCCCCCAAATGAATATAAATAGAATTCCACTGTTCATCTCTTACCCCTTGATTACCCCGAACTTGACTCTCAGTCAAATAATCTGCGAGTCTTCTCTACTGAAAAGAGACTCTGTGTTTTGTGTGCAGGTGTGGGTGAATACATGCAATGTGTGTTCTTGCTGATATGAAAAATATGTCTCTGGTGATTAAACTGTGATGCCTTTATACAGCAGACAGGTAATGAAGATGCATGTGTAAACTAGTTCCTAGTGACAGTCCTCTAAAATCTCCTTTTCTTTTGAGACACACCCTGCATCTGGCAGAGTCCCAGGACCCATTTTAGTTTAGGTATGAGCACAGCTATGTGATTCTACTCTGCAATATTTTTGCAGAGAGACCTAGCGGCATCTGTGTGTGCCTGGGTTGGAACATGCAAAGTGGGGTGCACTACTTGGTCCCCCGATCTCAATCTCTGGCATGGTTTGGGTGGAATTTTAATCTTATCTGGCATACCTGGGACATGCAAAAGAGCTTCCCACGCTGTTCTGTAGATGCCCCTAAGCCTCAAACATGACCAGCGCGTGGTGAAAACGTTCTAGTTTGGGTGGAATTTGGGAGTGTCCTTAATTAGTAGGATATTGACATTGCCAGCAAATAATTGCTCTGTTCCTTGTTCAGTGTCAGGCACAAGGGCCAAAAAATACTTGGGCAACACTGATACTGTTATCATAATATTTCCATAATACCAAATTGGGTGTTCCCATTCCTAAGATTGCCCCAACACCAGGGATTCAAGGGTATTCAAGGCCACAACTTTGGATGAAGGGTGGTATACAAATTTATTTAATAATAATAAGATGAAAACAAAACAAAACAGGTAAGTTGTAAAGCGGGGAGGGGATGCTTCAAATCCCTGCAATATATATTTTGCAGAACAGAGAGCAGTTCATGCACCAATCAAAATGAAGTGATACAATGAAGTGTCTAGCGATGTAGGGAAAACACTAGCATTCAGAAATGCAGAAGAACATGGCATTGGGTAGGTAGAACCAGAGCTTAGTGGCAGGGTATGTGTTTTGCATGCAGAAGGTGCCTGATTCGATTCCTGGCCTTTTCTCTTAAAAGGATCAGGTTACAACAACAGGATTTGGAAAAGCAGGGATGGAAAACAGGGGATGGAAAAGCATGAAAACCTGGAGAGTTTCTGCCAGTCAAAGAAGCTGGGCTAGGTGAGAAAAACATGGTATAACAAAGCTTCCCAATAGAGGAATTTTCAGGCTTGTAGCATAAGGTGATAATGTGGGAATTTACAAGTAAAAAGACTCATATTTTCTCATGCTCATGAGCTTGGAAGTGTGAGAGTTTTGCACCATGTAACAATGTAAACATCAGGGGCAGTTTAGGAGATGGGCTATGACAATCGTTCTTTGTACGATGATTCACAGGCTCTTCAATAACATTGTTAGGAGTTCTGTTTCCCAGCAGGAATGGGAAAACTGTCAATTTAATCTTCTCTCAGTTTCTCCTTTTTCCTACCTTAAGTTCATTTCTCCACATTTCCTCATCAGTTTGTGTTGTTGTTGTTTTCAAATCCTTTTGTAAATTCACCAGCATTTTAGTGCAATTTTCTCCTAATGTATTTCTCCTAATGTATAGAAGGTATGCACATTTTTACAAAGCAATTTCCCTCAATAGAATGCACGCCATTTTCACTAATGTATGCATTTCAATGCACATTGTACCCAAGTATATGGATTTTTGTATACACTGCTTGACTGGAGAACTGCATTGCAAAATTCAGAGAAGTGTGAATTTCGATCAATGTGTTTTGGTTCACATCTTGTTTTGGAAAGTGCAACTTAAATGTAGACTTCATTGATTTTCTTCTCCATCCTTATTTCTTAGGCAGGGAAATTCATTGTTAAATACTTCCTCTATCCCTTTTACATTCTTCTTTCAGAGTCTGCACATCTTGGGACAATGGTGGTGGTTGTGGAGCTTACGCTCTCCTGAGGCTGGTTTTAATGCTGCTCCTTTATCCAATCATATAAGAATGATGCAAATTGTAAGAGACTGAAAAGGTCACCTCTGCATTGTCTCCTATTTATGTTAGCCCAGTGAGCAGTAAACCTGAGGCAAAGTACACAGCAGCTCGTATCTCTGGCAAAGCAGCAAGTAACCTTAGCAAATGAGCCACCAGACATCCTCACAGTCTGTTCTGGAAATAGTGACCACATACAGGATTGCTGCTCAATGTCACTGTGTTGTTTACAGTTAGCTCCCTCTTGCAGTTTCCACTTCAGAATTATTCCTGCCCCTCACCTCACCTCCAGTTTCAGCTGTCCAAGATATGAGCCACTTATTATTGGGAATTCTGTACAAAGATGACAGATCTCCAAACAGGCTAAAAGAACTCCTATTATATTACAGAACTTGGTTAAAGGCCAGATTAAGTCAGAAACCAATAACATGAAACCATGCAATAAATCTGTACTGTGATAAATCAATAGTCTGTTTCTTTGCTTCATTTGATCTATTTTAGGATGCTTCTGGGATTTAGTTTTCTGCCCCAAATTCCCAAGCCATAAACTAAACTAAATAAATGTATCTAGGGTATCTTTTACCAGTATTATACCATGTTTAGTTTTTTGGTTCAGACCCTGCCTGGAGTATTGTGTCCAGTTCTCGGCATCATGGTTTAAGAATAATATTGACAAGCTGGAATGTGTGCAGAGAAGGGCAACCAAGATGATCCTGAAACCAAGCTTTCGGAGTAATGCTTGAAGGACTAGGTATGTTTAGCCTGGAGAAGACAAGACTGAGAGGTGAAATGATAGCTAACTTCAAATATTTGAAGGGCTGTCACATGGAAGACAGACCAAGCTTGTTTTTCGCTGCTCCAGAGAGAAGAACCCAAAACAATGGATCTAAATTACAAGAAATGAATTCTCTTTCAGAGTTACACAATCAGTAAATTTTAAGTCCACTTTCCACAATTTTTCCCAATCTTCCATTTGTATATTATGTCCTAAATCTTGTGCCCATTTAATCATTACACATTTAACCTCCTCATCTTTAGTTTCCCATTCTAGCAGTAAATTATACATCTTCTTCAATATTTTAGTATTATCATCTATGATTTCTCTTTGAAATCTAGATAGAGTATGTTGTTGTTGTTGTTGTTGTTGTTGTTGTTGTTGTTGTTCTTGTTATTTTTAAATACCTCATTTATTTGGAAATACTGCGACCAGTCATTAACATATTCTCAAATCTCTTCGAAATATTTCAATTTTAATTTCCCTTCTGTTTCTATTAAGAAATCTCTATATGTAAGCCATTTTTCTTTCTTATTTTTCTTAATTGATGTTGCTTCTGTTAGTGACAACTACCACAGGGTCTTTTGTTCTAATAAATCTTTGTATCTTTCCCGAACTTCAAAAAGTGATCTCCTGATTATATGATTGCAAAATCCTTTATGCACTTTCCCTTTATCATACAACAACATGCCATCCAAATCTCTGATTTCTAATTAGGTATTGTATGGCAGGAGCTGACAAAAGCTACGACAGCAGCTACGATTTTGCTAGCCCCAAAATGGAAAGACAACAACATACGAACGAAAGAAGAATGGCAAGCTAAACTTCTGGAATATGCAGAAATGGCGAAACCTATGGGAAGACTTAGAGACAAAGGTAACAGAGACTCTAAAAAAGATTGGGAACCATTCATGTTGTATTTACAGAAATATTGTAATGAGATGGACTTGCTAGCAGGGTTTGAGTAAACACTTACAATTAAGAAAACATGAGGAAAGGTTAAGAAACAATAATATGATAATTAATTAAATGTAAGATGTAACTTGAAGAAAAGGAAAGGATGAGAATATAAGAGCATTTAGCTAAAAAATATATGAAAAATAAGACAAAAATTAAGCAGAAGCAGCAAGTAGTTAAAGAACCAGAAGGGGAAGTTGGAGGAAGTCACTGGGTGGGAGTTTTGTTTTGCTTTATTGTATTTTCTTTAATTTGATAAATGTGTTGAATATTAAAATGTAAATTTAATTTTAAAAATTATTAAAAAACAACAACAAACAAATCACAGGAAAGGAGACTCCAACTAAACATTCGGAAAACTTTCTGACATTAAGAGCTGTTTGACAGTGGAACGGACTACATCAGAAGGTGATTAACTCTCCTTCCCAGAAGGTTTGTAAACAGAGGTTGGGTGGCCATTTGTCAGGGATTCTTTAGCTGTGATTCCTGCATTTCAGAGGGTTGGAATAGAATATCCTCAGGATCTTTTACTGTTGGACTTTTGCACCGAGTGTGTGCAGCAACTGGGGCGTAGAAATTAAAGGCTGTTCACAATATCTTTCCTTAGTTTTATTTCCAAAACGTAACAGTCAAATGTTGCAAGCCATCACTCCTCCTCACCAGCAGCTTACAAGACATTTGAACACAATATAATGCAGTTTCAATTAACCAATTATCCTATCACATCCCTTTCTGCACCCGGTGCAGAATGCAACTTCCTTTCTAATTGGGAAAAAGTCGAGAGACCACAGGTGTGAAGCGAAGTAGGTCAAACTGTAAACATTCACCTGTGAGCTTCAATTAACCAACTCCGTTCCTGCGTAGCATCATTGACCACTTTAAGATAAAGAGAAACCAACATTTAAACTCTGTGTTTCTGTGTTTTGATGGATGCAATATTTTGTTCTGGATGAGGGGCAACCAGTAATTGTTAACCCTATTAGGAGACAGAATGGCTGGCATGATAGGAGGAAGCTAGGATCCAGAAAAGCTTGCATCATTTCCTGACTTCTTAGGGGGTGAGGCAAGGTTCTCATTCTGGATTTAAAGCTGCCTGTGCAACTTGCTGAGGAGGAGCGTTGATGGAAGACTGTGCAAACTGCTTCACCCCATAGAATCCATTTTCATGTTTTGCCTTTGTAGAACCAGAAAGGTATAAGGAGGCTCAAAAATACTCATGTCTGATTTCTGCAGAGTAAAGATGAAGCCTCGGTTTCAGTGATAGCTAGAATGTGATGGGTCTATCACCCTTCAACTCTAGGTGATTGCCCGAGGTTATAAGAGCAGCATTTGTGATAAAATATTGCTTTTAAAATTGCTGGATTGATCAGGAAGGCTTCCATTAGCACTTCTAAAAGATACTGTGGTTTTCTGACCCGATTTTGAGATTTATCTTAAGCACAGATCTTACCAAACATCCTCAGGCCATGGCCTCTTTCTTCCATAGCAAATAGTTTGTTGCTCTTAGTGGGTTCTTTCCAATGAACACTTCCTTGCCTTCCATCTAGCAGAGCATATATTTACTGTTATAGAACTGTATTCTGTATTGTGCTAATCTCGTCCTCCTTGGTAGTGAGCCAAGCAAATCCCCACATGATTTATGATGATTGTATTCCTTTTGTGTGTTGGGGGTGGGTGGGAGAGAGGAGATAATGTAATTCATTGCTGCTCCAGCCATGAAGGGCGGTTCCAGCTAGAGGACTTTTCGGGATTCCAGTGTGCCGAGATTCTACATGCCCAACACCCGCAAGCGACAGGTAAACTGTGCCAATCCCTGAGATGATCTCTTTAAATCCACGCAGCAGGCATTGTATTAATAGGCTCATGGGTGGCATAATCCAGAAAAGAGAAACACTGGCATTCTCTCTTGGATGTGCACTCTTTTCTCGTAGGTATATCTTTGCTATACCACTGCTTTCTTCCCTTCAAGATTGCAAGGAATTGTCATAAGGGTAAGTTCTAGGTGTGAGGAAGTCATATTGTTCATATTGTCCTGCCATGTTGGACTTGGTGAAATCCCACCCCCAAGAAACAGTGGAAGGCTGACCCACTTATAATAATAATTTTTTATTTATTTATACCCGCCCTTCACCGGTTTAAAAACCGGGCTCAGGGCGGCTAACAGCAAATATAAAACACTGATTAAAATGTGACTTAAAAACAGCATAAAAACACAACATAAATGGGGTATGAATGTCAATAAAATTCAAAAATTCAGGTTCGATTGGAATGGGAGGGGGGACCCAGTCAGTAAGCATGAAATGATTACCAGGGCTAACTGGCCAAGTTGCACCTACTAGGGCCAGCAAGGAGACCAGGGAAGAGTTTAAATGTGGGGTCCCAGAAAGGGTTTCTTCATAAAAAAGGAAAGGGAATGGAGAATCAGGCTAATTCAAATTGAAGGCCAGGCGGAATAGCTCTGTCTTACAGGCCCTGCGGAAGGAGATCAATTTTCCGCTTGCAGTGGAAAAAGGGGTTCTGCGTGGCTGGTGACAGTGGTGGGGCTCACTGGGGCTCTGAGGTCCTTGCAATGGGGCTTTACAATGGGAATGCTGCTAAGATAACAAGTTACATCCATGTTCTTTGGTGGTAGTGACTGCAGATAAATAAATTGCACTGGGCACACATTACTAGGTGGTGGCGGGCAGAGGGTTAATGCCATCTGGTACGTTCAGGCCTGGAGTCCAGAGCCTGTTTTCCCCATCTTAGCAGAAGTGCAAAATGCCCCCCTCCGTTATGATTTGGAACGCAGATTCAGTTCAGATTTTATTATATTTTATGTAAGTGAAGTTACTTAACCTTTGCATCATGATGCAACCATTTCCCCTGTCAAGTAGGTCACATGGCCATTATAAGAGTACCAACATTTTAATCCTTTATTTTTACACATTCAAATATGCATTCAAAGAGGGAGGGAGACACATGAAATTGCCACTAAGAATACCATGCTTAAAACGTCACCTGTATCACAATCTCCTTCCAATAATAAAAGCTAACACGCTTGTTGTTGTTGTTTAGTCGTTTAGTCATGTCCGACTCTTCGTGACCCCATGGACCAGAGCACACCAGGCACTCCTGTCACCCACTGCCTCCCACAGTTTGGTCAAACTCATGCTGGAAGCTTCGAGAACACTATCCAACCATCTCGTCCTCTGCCATCCCCTTTTCCTTGTGCGTTCCATCTTTCCCAACATCAGGGTCTTTTCCAGGGAGTCTTCTCTTCTCATGAGGTGGCCAAAGTATTGGAGCCTCAGCTTCAGGATCTGTCCTTCCAGTGAGCACTCAGGGCTGATTTCCTTCAGAATGGATAGGTTTGATCTTCTTGCAGTCCATGGGACTCTCAAGAGTCTCCTTCAGCACCATAATTCAAAAGCATCAATTCTTTGGCGATCAGCCTTCTTTATGGTCCAGCTTTGCTTCCATACATCACTACTGGGAAAACCATAGCTTTTACTATACGGACCTTTGTTGGCAAGGTGATGTCTCTACTTTCTAGCTAGCATGCTAGAAAGAAGTTTAGGCAAAAAACAATTTTCTATGACATCCTAGCTTTCCTGGCTTACAGATATTTTTAGTCCCCCACCCCACCCGAATTCTGAAGTAGTACTGTCCATGAAGGACTATGCCGCTCCTCACCTTCCCCCCCCGCCTCACCAAAATGGTCAGTCACAATGGTATGAACACAATTCAGCACGTTTTTGAACCCTAAAACTAGCATATATCTCAAATCAAGTTCCTGGCCCAAGCTATGTCAGCCTAGAGAGCCAGCAGTTAAATGGTGGTTAAATTGAGAAGAGTGTTAACATGCCTTGAATAATGTTGTAATAATAAGGGGAGGAAGCTGCTCTACCCTTTGCCAGGCTATAGAGTTCATTTTGGGCAGGGTTTTAAGTTTCAGAACAATTTCATCATGACAGTTCTAAATATTGGGTGGCACTTTATTGCTATGTTACAATATCTGTAATTACAAATTATAATTAAGTGCATTTCACAAGATTATTTTTAATGTCAGGGCAATGTCACAGGGCATGGTGGAGTATTTAAAAATGAAATGGAAAATCCATTTTAGTTAGCCACCACTCAGAATATATATATATATATATATTCCATATATATATATATATATATGCAGGTTTTGGTGTCCTCGGGTGTCTTCCCGTGTAAAAGTTGGGGTGTCTAGGCGACGTTTCGACGAGGTCTCACTCGTCATCTTCAGGCTGGTGCTTTCGGCTTCTTGTTACTGGAACAGAGCAGGATCTCAGTGTTTGAGTTCCTATAAATACTGTTGAGGGGGCCACAAAACCACAGCTCGCCCCTATACACGAAGCCAAGCCAGAGCACAACTAAGTGCAGTACAGCCATCTTCTCAGAAAAACTCTTCACAAAGTTCAAGAGGTCAAGACACAAAGACTTTAGCAACTAATCCACACCTAATGACCCACCTAAGTGGTACTCAGGATATCACTCAAGAAATCACTCAAGATATCCCTCAAGTAATTAAGGAACAAAAGAAGAAAAGGCACACTAGCCTGGGAACTTCCTCTCTGCCCAGAACATTGGAGGCTATACACCACACCCCCTCAACAGTATTTATAGGAACTCAAACACTGAGATCCTGCTCTGTTCCAGTAACAAGAAGCCGAAAGCACCAGCCTGAAGATGACGAGTGAGACCTCGTCGAAACGTCGCCTAGACACCCCAACTTTTACACGGGAAGACACCCGAGGACACCAAAACCTGCATTCCTGTACCCGTGAAAATCTACGAAAGCATATATATATATATATATATATATATATGCAGGTTTTGGTGTCCTCGGGTGTCTTCCCGTGTAAAAATTGGGGTGTCTAGGCGACGTTTCGACGAGGTCTCACTCGTCATCTTCAGGCTGGTGCTTTCGGCTTCTTGTTACTGGAACAGAGCAGGATCTCAGTGTTTGAGTTCCTATAAATACTGTTGAGGGGGTGTGGTGTATAGCCTCCAATGTTCTGGGCTATACACCACACCCCCTCAACAGTATTTATAGGAACTCAAACACTGAGATCCTGCTCTGTTCCAGTAACAAGAAGCCGAAAGCACCAGCCTGAAGATGACGAGTGAGACCTCGTCGAAACGTCGCCCAGACACCCCAACTTTTACACGGGAAGACACCCGAGGACACCAAAACCTGCATTCCTGTACCCGTGAAAATCTACGAAAGCATATATATATATATATATATATATATATATATATATATATATATATATGGAAAGTGATATGTATTCCCAACTAACCCTTGCCTGAGCCACAAACACTCCTAACTGGTGCATCGCTTCTTTTGTTATCTCAGATATATGGGAATCTCTTTCAGTTTTGCCCCAGGTTGTTTGGTAGATATTAATTCCTCTTCTGATAACCAAAAGTGAGCCACCAGACTCAGGACTGCAATACCCAAAGGACCACCTCTCTACATATGAACCTACCTGGACCCTGAGATCATCCTCTGAGGCCCTTCTTTGTGTGTCTCCTTTACGAAAGGTCCAGAGGGTGGCAACATGAGAACGGGCCTTTTCTACAGTGGCTCCCCATTTGTGGAACGCCCTCCCCAGTGAGGTTCACCTGGTGCCTTCATTATACACCTTTAGGTGCCAGGCAAAAACGTTCCTCTTTAACCAGGCCTTCTGTCCTTATTTTTGTCATGTATTTTGTGTTTTTCATATTGTAATCCTATGTTGTGAACCACCTTGGGATCTACAAGTATAGGGTGGTGTACAAATTTAATAAATAAAACAATAAATAAATGAATGAATAATAGTATTGGTGTACAAAGCCTAGCTTCAGGCTCAAGCACCTAACAGTGCACCTACACCATTGTCAACAAGTCCCTGGCATTTTCAAGTACTTACTTATCAAACCTTTATTAGGCATTATGCGAATAAAACCATAAAAGAGAAAATAACATATAAAGGCCTTGAAATATATATAAAAGGGCAGCAGTTGGCTACATACATATATATATATATATACACATAGAGTCAATGGTTTTCTTTGTTAACCTGTTCCTTGGAGGACTGCTACCAAAAACTCGGCTACCCCCGCCGTTACCCTTTGGTCAACGTCGGATAGGTAGAGTCCCACACATTCACCTTGCTGGGGTTCCAGACCACCCGAGAGAGGGGACAGCACGCGTTGACGGAGCGTACTGTACAATGGGCAATGAAAGAGAATATGCTCTACAGTGTCCGGGACATTCATAGAACATCTGCAGAATCTCTTGTTTCTAGGAATATTTTGATATCTTCCCCTGACAAATGCTGAGGGAAAAACATTCAAACGGGCCAGCATAAAAGCCCTACGTTGGGCTGGGATTATTAATTTAGTGACGTAATTGGCTCTGCTATCTAAGATATTTAAATCATAGAATATGGGGGAGCAGATTTTGTTTACAGCTGCCATAATATTTTGTCTCTCGACATCCTTTAGTCTAGTTAGGATATTATGGAAAATGTATTGCTCATTAGAATTGTACAGGGGCTCCAGCTCGATGCCTAAAGATTCAATCTTTTTTTCGAGGTGCTGATACCATCTTGATTTATAGGAGTCATTGAGCAAATCGGCGAGCAGACTTGATGGGGGGCAGTGAAAATGGCAGCGTAACCAGTACTTTATTGAGGTGGACCATGCCCAATATTCCATTGTGTGTATGCCTATTTCTGCACACATTGTTTCATATTTGATCATAGCTGGGAGTCCAAGAATGCGTCTCAGAAAGCTGGAGTGAATCTTTTTTAAATCACTGTTATATGCTTGGACCCATAGCGGGATTCCATAGAATATCTGGGATTGCACTTTTGTTTGGAATATCTGATTGGCCGCAGGAATAAATTGATTACCTTTCTGATAGTAAAAACGGGCAACTGCTGATGAGGTGCACTTTGCCTGTTTTATGGCGTTTGTGCGATGGGTTGCCCACCCTAAATTGCTCTGGAATAAGATTCCCAGATACCTATAGATTTTCACTTGTTGGATTTCTTGCCCTCTTATTTTCCATTTCTCTAATTTCCAACCATTCGAGAAGACCAAAATTTTTGTCTTCTCATAATTTATAGAGAGTTTGTTGCATTCGCAGTAAAGGATCAGTGAAGATATAAGACGTTTCAGACCCAAGCTCGTTAATGATAGTAGGACAGCATCGTCTGCGTATAATAAGAGAGGAACTGGTTTCTGATTAAGTTTAGGGGCATGTGATTCTATTTTTTGAAGGTAATCTGGCAAGTCTGATAGAAATAAATTAAATAGAAAGGGGGCAAGGATACACCCTTGTTTTACCCCTTTCGAGTTAGGGATGTCTGATGAAAGGTGACCTTTGGTGTTAAGTTTGACTTGGCAGGTATTGGAAGAGTGTAGATTTTGCATTAGAATCAATAGGCGCTGATCAATTTTTAATTCTGCGAGTTTCCTCCAAGTATGGTTGGGAATGTCCCTTTTCTCAAACCCTAGAGTGACCTTCCCCAAGATGTTAGACTACAGCTCCCATGCACATGTGGTTAGCATATCAGACTAGCATACTCTCCAATATGCCACAGAGGAAAATTAGGGGCCACACTCTTGCAGGAGCTGAAACAGGTCATCCCAGGATCCAATCAGAAGCCATGCTGGCTTCCATAATTATGGAATGTCCTGCTTAAAGCGGGACAGTTGAGAGATATGGACTAGGACCTGGGAGACCTGGGCTTAAATCCCCAGTCAACCATGAAGCTCACAAGATGACCTTGTCTTAGCCACCAACTCTCAGCTGAGCCTACCTTCCAGTGTTATCATGAGGACAATATGGAGAAGAGAGAATAGTGTACAACACATCAAGCTTCTTAGAAGATACAAAATGTAATAAAAATAAAATAAATAACCATCTAGAGGGCACCTATGTTGCAGAAAGCTGCCCTAGAGAATTGCTGAAAGTGAGTGTTGACAATATTGAGCAAGACAGACCAACGGGTCTGACTTGGTATAAACCAGCTTCCTATGACCCTATGAAACACATTTCCCTCCAGAGCAATGAAACGTCTACCATATTGGTAGAAGCAGGCAGAACAACCTCATTTTCAGTTTCTTGTCCTAGTTTATCATGAGATGAGGATGCCCTTTCCCTCAGCATTCTCTGAATTGTCATCAAAGCTTTGAAAGGAAGCAGGTTATCAAAACACCAGCAACTGAGCAGCAACTGGCAACCCTTGCCAGCCACACATAGATAATTGCCACTGCTGTGCACCTGGATAAAGTGCTGCTTTCCACAGAAGCAAGGGAAGCCCTCAAAATGACTGGCATGCTGTTATAGAGGGGGTCCTGTTTTGTCCTATTTTGCTCCAGTGGCCTGGGGGCTTTTCAACCTCTCCTGCCGGCAGTCAGAGCTGCTGGAATAATCATGCCTGGAAGTGTTAGCGTTTGATTATTGTCCTCTTAATGGTGAACATTAAGGGAAGATCCTTTGAGGCTGAAGGAATGAGTCCAAGGCTAAAGTTGCAATGTTGTTCTCTTGCCAAGATGACCTAAAATGCAGGCATGGAGGAAAATGTCTGGGGCTTAATATGGACTCTGGGAAAGCTGCTTGACTCTTTCAGCTTTTGCTTTGAAAAATGAAAAATGAAACATAAGGGGGGAGGGAATCACTCAGATGGTGGTCAGACCAATCCCAGTCCCTCATCAGTGAGGCTGGAGGAAGACTGGAAGTGGCAGAAGTTTCCATCTGGTGGGGGGCAGTGACCCTCAACTGCTCCTATCTAAAACATGGGTGAGCAGAAGTTCCCACCAGCATAAGTAAAGGTAAAGGGACCCCTGACCATTAAGTCCAGTCGCGGACGACTCTGGGGTTGCGACGCTCATCTTGCTTTACTGGCCAAGGGAGCTGGCGTTTGTCCACAGATGGCTTCTGTGTCATGTGGCCAGCATGAGTAAGCCACTTCTGGTAAACCAGAGCAGCACACAGAAACGCCGTTTACCTTCCTGCTGAAGCGGTACCTAGTTATCTACTTGCACTTTGATGTGCTTGCAAACTGCTAGGTTGGCAGGAGCAGGGACCGAGCAACAGGAGCTCACCCTGTCGCAGGGATTCGAACTGCTGACCTTCTGATTGGCAAGCCCTAGGCTCTGAGGTTTAGACCACAGCACCACAAACAGGGTGTTTTAGGGCAGAGAGAGAGGATGGGGAGGAGGTGATCCACTAAGCCAGTTCAGCTACCAGAGCCCAATTTAGGTCTCTCTGCTTATGCCAACCTGGAACTGCCATGGTGAAAAAATGGATTTTTCCTGCTAGTGGTAAAGTCACTTCCCTGCCCTTTTTAGCTCCACTACTGTCTCCCAGGTGCTTGGCTTGCTCCCAGATTACCTTAGTTCTTGATGTGCAAGACATAGCAAAGGAGTTTTGGTTTAGTATTTCCATTATGAGTTAGAGCAGTGTTTCCCAACCTTGTGCTTCCAGCTGTTTTTGGACTACAATTCCCATCATCCCTTGCCACTGGTCTTGCTAGTCAGGGATGATGGGAGTTGTAGTTCAAAAACAGCTGGAGGCACAAGGTTGGGAAACACTGAGTTAGAGACTACTGCCAGCTCATGGAAATCAGACTAATTCCAGGCAAAATCTCTGTCTTACAGGCCCTGCGGAAGGAGATCAATTTTCCGCTTGCAGTGGAAAAAGGGGTTCTGCGTGGCTGGTGACAGTGGTGGGGCTCACTGGGGCTCTGAGGTCCTTGCAATGGGGCTTTACAATGGGAATGCTGCTAAGATAACAAGTTACATCCATGTTCTTTGGTGGTAGTGACTGCAGATAAATAAATTGCACTGGGCACACATTACTAGGTGGTGGCGGGCAGAGGGTTAATGCCATCTGGTACGTTCAGGCCTGGAGTCCAGAGCCTGTTTTCCCCATCTTAGCAGAAGTGCAAAATGCCCCCCTCCGTTATGATTTGGAACGCAGATTCAGTTCAGATTTTATTATATTTTATGTAAGTGAAGTTACTTAACCTTTGCATCATGATGCAACCATTTCCCCTGTCAAGTAGGTCACATGGCCATTATAAGAGTACCAACATTTTAATCCTTTATTTTTACACATTCAAATATGCATTCAAAGAGGGAGGGAGACACATGAAATTGCCACTAAGAATACCATGCTTAAAACGTCACCTGTATCACAATCTCCTTCCAATAATAAAAGCTAACACGCTTGTTGTTGTTGTTTAGTCGTTTAGTCATGTCCGACTCTTCGTGACCCCATGGACCAGAGCACACCAGGCACTCCTGTCACCCACTGCCTCCCACAGTTTGGTCAAACTCATGCTGGAAGCTTCGAGAACACTATCCAACCATCTCGTCCTCTGCCATCCCCTTTTCCTTGTGCGTTCCATCTTTCCCAACATCAGGGTCTTTTCCAGGGAGTCTTCTCTTCTCATGAGGTGGCCAAAGTATTGGAGCCTCAGCTTCAGGATCTGTCCTTCCAGTGAGCACTCAGGGCTGATTTCCTTCAGAATGGATAGGTTTGATCTTCTTGCAGTCCATGGGACTCTCAAGAGTCTCCTTCAGCACCATAATTCAAAAGCATCAATTCTTTGGCGATCAGCCTTCTTTATGGTCCAGCTTTGCTTCCATACATCACTACTGGGAAAACCATAGCTTTTACTATACGGACCTTTGTTGGCAAGGTGATGTCTCTACTTTCTAGCTAGCATGCTAGAAAGAAGTTTAGGCAAAAAACAATTTTCTATGACATCCTAGCTTTCCTGGCTTACAGATATTTTTAGTCCCCCACCCCACCCGAATTCTGAAGTAGTACTGTCCATGAAGGACTATGCCGCTCCTCACCTTCCCCCCCCCGCCTCACCAAAATGGTCAGTCACAATGGTATGAACACAATTCAGCACGTTTTTGAACCCTAAAACTAGCATATATCTCAAATCAAGTTCCTGGCCCAAGCTATGTCAGCCTAGAGAGCCAGCAGTTAAATGGTGGTTAAATTGAGAAGAGTGTTAACATGCCTTGAATAATGTTGTAATAATAAGGGGAGGAAGCTGCTCTACCCTTTGCCAGGCTATAGAGTTCATTTTGGGCAGGGTTTTAAGTTTCAGAACAATTTCATCATGACAGTTCTAAATATTGGGTGGCACTTTATTGCTATGTTACAATATCTGTAATTACAAATTATAATTAAGTGCATTTCACAAGATTATTTTTAATGTCAGGGCAATGTCACAGGGCATGGTGGAGTATTTAAAAATGAAATGGAAAATCCATTTTAGTTAGCCACCACTCAGAATATATATATATATATATATTCCATATATATATATATATATATATGCAGGTTTTGGTGTCCTCGGGTGTCTTCCCGTGTAAAAGTTGGGGTGTCTAGGCGACGTTTCGACGAGGTCTCACTCGTCATCTTCAGGCTGGTGCTTTCGGCTTCTTGTTACTGGAACAGAGCAGGATCTCAGTGTTTGAGTTCCTATAAATACTGTTGAGGGGGCCACAAAACCACAGCTCGCCCCTATACACGAAGCCAAGCCAGAGCACAACTAAGTGCAGTACAGCCATCTTCTCAGAAAAACTCTTCACAAAGTTCAAGAGGTCAAGACACAAAGACTTTAGCAACTAATCCACACCTAATGACCCACCTAAGTGGTACTCAGGATATCACTCAAGAAATCACTCAAGATATCCCTCAAGTAATTAAGGAACAAAAGAAGAAAAGGCACACTAGCCTGGGAACTTCCTCTCTGCCCAGAACATTGGAGGCTATACACCACACCCCCTCAACAGTATTTATAGGAACTCAAACACTGAGATCCTGCTCTGTTCCAGTAACAAGAAGCCGAAAGCACCAGCCTGAAGATGACGAGTGAGACCTCGTCGAAACGTCGCCTAGACACCCCAACTTTTACACGGGAAGACACCCGAGGACACCAAAACCTGCATTCCTGTACCCGTGAAAATCTACGAAAGCATATATATATATATATATATATATATATGCAGGTTTTGGTGTCCTCGGGTGTCTTCCCGTGTAAAAATTGGGGTGTCTAGGCGACGTTTCGACGAGGTCTCACTCGTCATCTTCAGGCTGGTGCTTTCGGCTTCTTGTTACTGGAACAGAGCAGGATCTCAGTGTTTGAGTTCCTATAAATACTGTTGAGGGGGTGTGGTGTATAGCCTCCAATGTTCTGGGCTATACACCACACCCCCTCAACAGTATTTATAGGAACTCAAACACTGAGATCCTGCTCTGTTCCAGTAACAAGAAGCCGAAAGCACCAGCCTGAAGATGACGAGTGAGACCTCGTCGAAACGTCGCCCAGACACCCCAACTTTTACACGGGAAGACACCCGAGGACACCAAAACCTGCATTCCTGTACCCGTGAAAATCTACGAAAGCATATATATATATATATATATATATATATATATATATATATATATGGAAAGTGATATGTATTCCCAACTAACCCTTGCCTGAGCCACAAACACTCCTAACTGGTGCATCGCTTCTTTTGTTATCTCAGATATATGGGAATCTCTTTCAGTTTTGCCCCAGGTTGTTTGGTAGATATTAATTCCTCTTCTGATAACCAAAAGTGAGCCACCAGACTCAGGACTGCAATACCCAAAGGACCACCTCTCTACATATGAACCTACCTGGACCCTGAGATCATCCTCTGAGGCCCTTCTTTGTGTGTCTCCTTTACGAAAGGTCCAGAGGGTGGCAACATGAGAACGGGCCTTTTCTACAGTGGCTCCCCATTTGTGGAACGCCCTCCCCAGTGAGGTTCACCTGGTGCCTTCATTATACACCTTTAGGTGCCAGGCAAAAACGTTCCTCTTTAACCAGGCCTTCTGTCCTTATTTTTGTCATGTATTTTGTGTTTTTCATATTGTAATCCTATGTTGTGAACCACCTTGGGATCTACAAGTATAGGGTGGTGTACAAATTTAATAAATAAAACAATAAATAAATGAATGAATAATAGTATTGGTGTACAAAGCCTAGCTTCAGGCTCAAGCACCTAACAGTGCACCTACACCATTGTCAACAAGTCCCTGGCATTTTCAAGTACTTACTTATCAAACCTTTATTAGGCATTATGCGAATAAAACCATAAAAGAGAAAATAACATATAAAGGCCTTGAAATATATATAAAAGGGCAGCAGTTGGCTACATACATATATATATATATATACACATAGAGTCAATGGTTTTCTTTGTTAACCTGTTCCTTGGAGGACTGCTACCAAAAACTCGGCTACCCCCGCCGTTACCCTTTGGTCAACGTCGGATAGGTAGAGTCCCACACATTCACCTTGCTGGGGTTCCAGACCACCCGAGAGAGGGGACAGCACGCGTTGACGGAGCGTACTGTACAATGGGCAATGAAAGAGAATATGCTCTACAGTGTCCGGGACATTCATAGAACATCTGCAGAATCTCTTGTTTCTAGGAATATTTTGATATCTTCCCCTGACAAATGCTGAGGGAAAAACATTCAAACGGGCCAGCATAAAAGCCCTACGTTGGGCTGGGATTATTAATTTAGTGACGTAATTGGCTCTGCTATCTAAGATATTTAAATCATAGAATATGGGGGAGCAGATTTTGTTTACAGCTGCCATAATATTTTGTCTCTCGACATCCTTTAGTCTAGTTAGGATATTATGGAAAATGTATTGCTCATTAGAATTGTACAGGGGCTCCAGCTCGATGCCTAAAGATTCAATCTTTTTTTCGAGGTGCTGATACCATCTTGATTTATAGGAGTCATTGAGCAAATCGGCGAGCAGACTTGATGGGGGGCAGTGAAAATGGCAGCGTAACCAGTACTTTATTGAGGTGGACCATGCCCAATATTCCATTGTGTGTATGCCTATTTCTGCACACATTGTTTCATATTTGATCATAGCTGGGAGTCCAAGAATGCGTCTCAGAAAGCTGGAGTGAATCTTTTTTTAAATCACTGTTATATGCTTGGACCCATAGCGGGATTCCATAGAATATCTGGGATTGCACTTTTGTTTGGAATATCTGATTGGCCGCAGGAATAAATTGATTACCTTTCTGATAGTAAAAACGGGCAACTGCTGATGAGGTGCACTTTGCCTGTTTTATGGCGTTTGTGCGATGGGTTGCCCACCCTAAATTGCTCTGGAATAAGATTCCCAGATACCTATAGATTTTCACTTGTTGGATTTCTTGCCTCTTATTTTCCATTTCTCTAATTTCCAACCATTCGAGAAGACCAAAATTTTTGTCTTCTCATAATTTATAGAGGAGTTTGTTGCATTCGCAGTAAAGGATCAGTGAAGATATAAGACGTTTCAGACCCAAGCTCGTTATGATAGTAGGACAGCATCGTCTGCGTATAATAAGAGAGGAACTGGTTTCTGATTAAGTTTTAGGGGCATGTGATTCTATTTTTTGAAGGTAATCTGGCAAGTCTGATAGAAATAAATTAAATAGAAAGGGGGCAAGGATACACCCTTGTTTTACCCCTTTCGAGTTAGGGATGTCTGATGAAAGGTGACCTTTGGTGTAAGTTTGACTTGGCAGGTATTGGAAGAGTGTAGATTTTGCATTAGAATCAATAGGCGCTGATCAATTTTTAATTCTGCGAGTTTCCTCCAAGTATGGTTGGGAATGTCCCTTTTCTCAAACCCTAGAGTGACCTTCCCAAGATGTTAGACTACAGCTCCCATGCACATGTGGTTAGCATATCAGACTAGCATACTCTCCAATATGCCACAGAGGAAAATTAGGGGCCACACTCTTGCAGGAGCTGAAACAGGTCATCCCAGGATCCAATCAGAAGCCATGCTGGCTTCCATAATTATGGAATGTCCTGCTTAAAGCGGGACAGTTGAGAGATATGGACTAGGACTGGGAGACCTGGGCTTAAATCCCCAGTCAACCATGAAGCTCACAAGATGACCTTGTCTTAGCCACCAACTCTCAGCTGAGCCTACCTTCCAGTGTTATCATGAGGACAATATGGAGAAGAGAGAATAGTGTACAACACATCAAGCTTCTTAGAAGATACAAAATGTAATAAAAATAAAATAAATAACCATCTAGAGGGCACCTATGTTGCAGAAAGCTGCCCTAGAGAATTGCTGAAAGTGAGTGTTGACAATATTGAGCAAGACAGACCAAGGGTCTGACTTGTATAAACCAGCTTCCTATGACCCTATGAAACACATTTCCCTCCAGAGCAATGAAACGTCTACCATATTGGTAGAAGCAGGCAGAACAACCTCATTTTCAGTTTCTTGTCCTAGTTTATCATGAGATGAGGATGCCCTTTCCCTCAGCATTCTCTGAATTGTCATCAAAGCTTTGAAAGAAGCAGGTTATCAAAACACCAGCACTGAGCAGCAACTGGCAACCCTTGCCAGCCACACATAGGATAATTGCCACTGCTGTGCACCTGGATAAAGTGCTGCTTTCCACAGAAGCAAGGGAAGCCCTCAAAAATGACTGGCATGCTTGTTATAGAGGGGGTCCTGTTTTGTCCTATTTTGCTCCAGTGGCCTGGGGCTTTTCAACCTCTCCTGCCGGCAGTCAGAGCTGCTGGAATAATCATGCCTGGAAGTGTTAGCGTTTGATTATTGTCCTCTTAATGGTGAACATTAAGGGAAGATCCTTTGAGGCTGAAGGAATGAGTCCAAGGCTAAAGTTGCAATGTTGTTCTCTTGCCAAGATGACCTAAAATGCAGGCATGGAGGAAAATGTCTGGGGCTTAATATGGACTCTGGGAAAGCTGCTTGACTCTTTCAGCTTTTGCTTTGAAAAATGAAAAATGAAACATAAGGGGGAGGGAATCACTCAGATGGTGGTCAGACCAATCCCAGTCCCTCATCAGTGAGGCTGGAGGAAGACTGGAAGTGGCAGAAGTTTCCATCTGGTGGGGGGCAGTGACCCTCAACTGCTCCTATCTAAAACATGGGTGAGCAGAAGTTCCCACCAGCATAAGTAAGGTAAAGGGACCCCTGACCATTAAGTCCAGTCGCGGACGACTCTGGGGTTGCGACGCTCATCTTGCTTTACTGGCCAAGGGAGCTGGCGTTTGTCCACAGATGGCTTCTGTGTCATGTGGCCAGCATGAGTAAGCCACTTCTGGTAAACCAGAGCAGCACACAGAAACGCCGTTTACCTTCCTGCTGAAGCGGTACTAGTTATCTACTTGCACTTTGATGTGCTTGCAAACTGCTAGGTTGGCAGGAGCAGGGACCGAGCAACAGGAGCTCACCCTGTCGCAGGGATTCGAACTGCTGACCTTCTGATTGGCAAGCCCTAGGCTCTGAGGTTTAGACCACAGCACCACAAACAGGGTGTTTAGGGCAGAGAGAGAGGATGGGGAGGAGGTGATCCACTAAGCCAGTTCAGCTACCAGAGCCCAATTTAGGTCTCTCTGCTTATGCCAACCTGGAACTGCCATGGTGAAAAAATGGATTTTTCCTGCTAGTGGTAAAGTCACTTCCCTGCCCTTTTTAGCTCCACTACTGTCTCCCAGGTGCTTGGCTTGCTCCCAGATTACCTTAGTTCTTGATGTGCAAGACATAGCAAAGGAGTTTTGGTTTAGTATTTCCATTATGAGTTAGAGCAGTGTTTCCCCAACCTTGTGCTTCCAGCTGTTTTTGGACTACAATTCCCATCATCCCTTGCCACTGGTCTTGCTAGTCAGGGATGATGGGAGTTGTAGTTCAAAAACAGCTGGAGGCACAAGGTTGGGAAACACTGAGTTAGAGACTACTGCCAGCTCATGGAAATCAGACTAATTCCAGGCAAAATCTCTCCCTGCTAACCAGAAGTTTCCATGTGTAGATATTGTAAGCAATTTGTGTGTCGAGGTCCCCAAGCCACCCCCTAAATAAATCACAATTCACACAGAATTTTTGTTTAAGGTTTTTGGCATAATTTTGGCCACAACTTTATTAAAATACATAATGTAAGTGGTTGCTTAGGCATTGGTTACAACTATCTGTCCCCACACCCAGGGACAGAATTGACTTCTGGATTCCAGTGAAAGCCAGTAAGGGAAACAATATTGGGAAAAGAATGGGGCAGGGCACCATACCGTCACCCCTGCCCACACGCTCCCAGGGGCTTGGGCGGCCCAAGCCCCTTGCCAGGGATTTGGACAAAAGCATGGCAAACCCCTGGATTCCTTTAATGGAATTCCTTGCAGCAGCAGCATTGGAGGGGCAGGCACAGCCAACGCTTACTCCTCCACCAACCAATTTTAACCAGTGCCTAACCACAACCTTACAAGCTATGACGATTTGCTACACAGTAGGCAAAAACCAAATGGCACCAGCCAATCTGCCAAATGGACAAAATTCCTACCAGGTCCCTGCCCCAAAGCAGACGACCTCATGACAGGCATAGCAATGTCAAAAGCAACAGCCCTAAATTATGGAGGGTGGGCAGGGGATCGATGCACACAGCAAAAGAGACTGTACCAAGCTGTGTGCCAAGAATATATAACCTTTGGGCCAACCCTCTAACTGGTAACATCAAATCTCCCCAACAACCAAATTGGCCCAATCACAGTCATGGCCATCCAAATGGTCCTGCCCAGCTACCAAGAGGGGGTGTCCTGCTAGAACCCACCACAAGATGTGTTCTCCATGAAGGAGAACACGCTATATAAGAAGAACTGATGGTCGTGGCTACATTGTAACATGCAGCTGTGTTTTGCTTCCCAATGCCCCAAAGAGCACCCGATTCATATGAACTCCAGAAAGCTTTGCCCTTTGTAGCCATTAGCTTTTCACACAGCATCACAAACTCTTTGTTTTTTTTAAGAGCACCAACCTTTTGGATATTGTCCAGAGCCAAATATGT